>NC_087273.1:12821875-13124687 GCF_015220805.1 Pogoniulus pusillus
ATCCAGCCTGTCCAGGTCCCTCTGCAGGGCTCTCCTACCTTCCAACAGATCAACACCTGCTCCTAGCTTGGTGTCATCTGCAAACTTACTGACGATGGAATCAATCCCCTCATCCAGATCATCAACAAACATTGAACAGGGCTGGGCCCATGACTGTTCCTTGGGGAACACCACCAGTGACTGGCTGCCAGAGCTAAGAAACCAAGCAGTAGTCATCCATCACAAGAAATGTGTTCTCAAACAAATCAAGCTGAACAAGTAAGAAGGAGATGGTTCACTAGAAAGAGGATGAAAAATGCAAAGAACAACAGGAGGACTTTTCCACCCATATACAGAAGGTCACTAGGTACAAGGCAGTGCAATATTCTTGTGTTGTGATTTGCTAGGCTGGAACAGTCTGAAGGGGGATTTTATCTACCTGCACCAAACTGCTCTGTTAAGACCCTCAGCTAAATATGGGTCTGTTTGCTGTCAGTATAGCTTTCTTCATGCTCTTTACTTTTGCTGTCCAAATGGCACATGAATTTTGTACACCTCAAGCTGTACTTGCAGGCTTTTCCCTGCTCTGATAGTCTTGGCTGTCCTCCATCAGCTTCACTATTAAGTCTCTAAAGGCTGTTAGATATTTTATAGACTTCAGAGAAACTCATTTTGCTAGTGTGCAAAGGGCTGACACTCATCTGCTCAGTTTGCTTTGCTCACCTCTGTAGTGACATGTTTTACGTTAATAGCATTAATAACCAAGAATTATTCCCCCTATTTCTTTGGATTAGGTTGAATTCAAATAATGAAAACTGTAAATGTTTCCTCTGGCAGCAATGTGCCTTATATAGCAGTGACACTACAAAAATCAACACCACTACTTAGAACTGAGTATTGAGAACAATTCCCAAATTCTGTGCCGTGAACTGAAGTAAGTCTCCTAATTAGGGGGGCGTTAGATGAGAATAAAAGACTGTCACAGAATCATCCAGGTTGGAAAGGTCTCTCAGGATCATCAAGTCCCACCTATAACTCTACAAGATTCACCTTAAACCATATCCCTGAGCACCACATCCAAACGACCCTTAAACACATCCAGGGCGGGTGATTCCACCACCTCCCTGGGCAGCTCATTCCAGTGCCTGACCACTTTCAGTGAAAAATCTTTTCTTAATGACCAATCTAAACCTCAGCTTGAGGCCATTCTCCCTTGTCTTGTCTCCAATTACCTGTGAGAAAAGACCAGCAGCAGCCTTTCCACAACATCCCTTCAGGTAGCTGTAGACAGCCATGAGGTCTCCCCTCAGCCTCCTCTTTTTCAAACTAACCATCCCCAGCTCCCTCAGTCACTCCTCATAAGATTTATTTTCCAGGCTCTTCCCCAGCTTCATTGTCCTCCTCTGGACCCACATCTCTCTTGTGACCAAAATTGAACAACATAGAATCATAGAATCAACCAGGTTGAAAGAGACCTCCAAGATCATCCAGGCCAACCTAGCACCCAGCCCTAGCCAGTCAACTAGACCATGGCACTAAGTGCCTCAGCCAGTCATTTCTTGAACACCTCCAGGGACAGTGCCTCCACCACCTCCCTGAGCAGCCCATTCCAATGCCAATCACTCTCTCTGCCAACAACTTCCTCCTAACATCCAGCCTATAGTTCCCCTGGCACAAGTCTCAACTGAAAACTGAAAAGCAGTTCAAGGCAAGTGCATTCAGCTTAGCCAGTCCTGGTAAAGGACTTGGATCCTGTCAGAATGATTGTGTGCATGAAATCCCCGACACTCTGGTTCTGAATAGAAATATACTAAGAATACAGTGCTACATATGGTGTTAGTTTGGTGGTTAACATTTCTGCCTCAAAATCCAGGGGCTTCAACCTTCTGGGAAAAATTAGTCAGTATTAACTGAACCTGTCACAGTATTTTGTTCATGTTTAGTTCACACCTCAGATGAAAGTTGGCTCCAGAGCCACTGTGAGCACTTAAACCAAGCCACCTGAAGGTGGTACAGGCCACAGATGGGCCTCAGCATTTTGGAAAATGCAGTCCTTCCCTTAGAGGCCAAAATATGAGCTCAAACTCTAGAAGCAAGAACTCTGTTGAAAAATATCTAAGAATATTAGATTTGGAAGTGTGAGATGCACAGACAAGCGAATAAAACCTGCTGACACCTCTCCTCCAAGAAGAAAATCTCATCCCCTTTGGCACCAAGGTGGACTTCTCCATGCACTGAAGCTTTTCTGGAGGTATTCAAATGTGTGCATAGGAGTGATTTCCAGCCTCGAGACCCTAAAGACCTTCTTAGGAGTGTGTATATGTCTCGTTTTCTATCTGCTTAGCAGACCATAAAATCTTGTCACTCCAGTTTAGAAAGAAGCCATGACATTGACACCACAACAAAAGCTTGAAGCTTTGTTCCATGTGAGATGCTAGCACAGAATCACAGAATCAACCAGGTTGGAAGAGACCTCCAAGATCATCCAGTCCAACCTGTCATGGTGCCTCTGGACTCAGCAATGCTTGCTAATGGTGCTGGGTGTGGACATCTAAAAGAGAAGCAGATGTTGAGGTGGATTTGACTTGGCTCATCTTCTGGTTTTTAGGCTCCAGCAAAGAATTACTGCCAGAAATGGCAATGAAAGGCAGAAGAAGCATCTGCAGCTCCATCTGAACACCAGCAGGAACTTCCTCACTGTGTGGGTGCTGCAGCCCTGCAGCAGCCTGCCCAGAAAGGTGGTGGAGTCTGCACCTCTGATGCCATTGCAGGCTCACCCGGATGTGTTCCTGTGTGCCCTGTCCTGGGTGACCCTGGCAGATGTCCAGAGGCTCCTTCCAACTCCTTCTGTGCTGTGAATTCCAAGAAAGTTTCCATCTTTGAAGAGAGGGTGCTGTTTAATTTCTGACACTTGGGCACATACACAGAGCTAGACACTGTAACAACTGGGTCTTGAGGTGATAAATGGGAAAGGATGGTTAGCAATTAGCTTCTGTGTAGAAATAAGTTTGATGTTAAGGGCACTACAACCCAAAATAGAATCACAGAATTGTCAGGGCTGGAAGACACCACAAGGATTATCTATCTCCAACTGCTCTGTCATGAGCAGGTACAGCTCACATTAGATCAGGTTGCTCAGAGCCACATCCAGCCTGGCCTTAAACACCTCCAGGAATGAGGCTTCAACCAGCTCCCTGGGTAAGCTGTTCCAGTGTTGAATCACATCATGGCACTTCTCCACACTCTTCTTCCTACCATTCAGTCTGAATCTTCCCACTTCTAGTTTTTCTCCGTTCCCCCCATCCTATCACTAGCTGACAATCTAAACAATCACTCCCCAGCTTTCTTGTAGGCCCCCCCAGGATACTGGAAGGCCACAATAAGGTCTCCTCAGAGCCTTCTGTTCTCCAGACTGAACAGCCCCAACTCTCTCAGTCTGTCTCCAGCCCTCTGATCATCCTCATGACCCTTCTCTGGACAGTAGTGAAGGTGTAGGAGGACTTCCTCCCATATGTATTTTTATTATTGTTTGTCTACAGTTATTGCATCAATATGGACAATGTGCTTTTCATTTAGTGGGCTACTTTCTGCTGGAACTTTGTTTGCTGATGTAGCAGCCGGGCTCCTATGAATTGTGTTTAATTACAGGAGGTGAGCTTTCAAAATTAGTCTCAGAGACATTCCAGAGAAGAAAACAGGACCTTGTGTTAAATAAATGCCCACAGGATTGGCTCTGCTTTCTTTCACTCAAGAGGAAAATGCAGAAAGAGAGCTTCAAGTGACATTCCATTCCTATTTGCATGATACTTGCTCTTGTTCCCAGGCACGTGTAGGCACACTGACCTGTGGCTAGAAGGGTAAGTGGTGTGGAGGGCCCATAGGCCTGAGAATAGGCTTATTTATGCCTTGCCCTGCCTGGACGTGTTTTTCTGCCCATAACCAGAGGTAAACACATAACAAGCACAAAGGGGCACAACAGACCTGGTGCCATGATTGTGTAAAGTGGTTGTGTAAGCCCCCACATGCCCAGCTTGTGTCTGCCTACTGTAAGGCCCGTGTGATTGCCACATCTGGGAGGTCCAGGCCTGTGGCTTTTGCCTACTATGGTAAGGTTTGGCTGACTGCCAACCTGATTGGTCATTCTAGTGGCCAAAGGGCCATTAATCTCAGCCCACATTTAATAAATAGGGGCACACAGGTAAACATGTGCTTGCTCCCCCGCATTGCTTGCCTGCATACTCACTTGCAGAGCTCACTTAAGCTTGCCTGTATATATGTGGAGCTCAGACTCCAGTGCAGCCATGCACCCTATTGCACACCTGCTGCCTTATTATCATTGCCTGGTGTGTGCCACTGCCACGAGTTGCCAGGAGCAGACCTACTTGTCTGCATGTGATTGGCCTGAGTAGCCACCCTTAGACCATGCTCAGACCACATGGCATCATACTTCCTCTGCACCTGGAGATCCTGCCTATGAAGTCAGCAGCACAAGGTCAGAGACTATCCTTTCCCCGAAGCTGGAGGATTCCAGCCTCAGTGTCCACAGGCAGTTTGCACACTAGTATAGGCTGTGACCTAGCCCCAGAGGGTGACTGATAATTAATCAAAACTTGTGAGTAAATGCTTTGATGCCTCTGTAATTTCTATTGCCTCCTGCCATAGAGCAGAAAGAGCTTTCAGCCCACCCTTGCTGGGCAAGCAGTATACTGACCCCAAGCAGCATTAAGCCCTGGGAAAATCCTCTCTCTGTTTAAGTTTGAATGTATGCTAGTTATTAACAAGTTACTGTTTGAGATATTCCCATAATGTCCTCCATGACCGTGTAAATCCATATTAATATTAAAGTTCAGTGGCTGGGGGTGGTGAGAGATCAAAACATTGAAGTTAATAAATAAATATATTTTTACAAAATACCCTCTCACATCAATTAATTTCACCCCTCCGCCACAGTAAGCATGTGAAGAGAACATGAAAAAGAAGGTTACGTCCTGGGATGATGATGATGTATGTTAATTAAGAGAAGGTTATATAATTTCTGAATAGGCTTAGTGTCAAACTCATACTACCCTCAAACTCCAGCATCATTAACAGCATGCTGTTGATAACATAACTCGAGGTCTTGCTGGCTTTGACAGCTCTACAAGGCTATTTTGGAAGGAGTTAGTGGCTTTGAATAGCTTATTTCACTAACTCATAGAGAAACACTTCCCTTCAAAACAAGCATGAGTGGTTATATTCCATAGTCAATAAGGCCAAGGTAAAGAAAACCTAACTGCATATTTTTAAATATTTTATCTTCAGACAAGCCTGGGTTATGTAGAGCACAGAGCCATATACAGACTTTCACAGAGAAGGTAATAGTATCTGAAAAGGTCTCAAGAACTGCCCAACCCCCACATCAAATGTTTCAAGCACAAGTCCAAAATTAGAAAAAAACCAAACAAAAGAAATAGAAGTGTCACTAAGGATAAGAACCTCCTCAGCTGATTAGAAGCTTTGTTTTCTGCTCATCTATAGGCACAGAGGAGCGGCAAGGCAAAGAGTCCTGTGCTTTTCCTGCAGTACCTCAGTGCATTGAATGACCTTTTTTCCTTTGAAGTGTGCGTGGAAGTTGTATGCCTATAAATGGTCTTGCAAACATGGGCAGGGCCTATTTGTCCTAGAGGTTTCCTAACTTAAGAGGTGAACATGTGGGATAAAGCAATGAGGGAGTGAGCTGCAGGAGTGAAGAAATTGTGACTTCTCCCTATGCTCTAGGTCAGTTTCTAGAAGCCCTTGTTCAGTGGTGGTGTCACTTTCTATCATAGAATCAACCAGGTTGAAAGAGACCTCCAAGATCATCCAGTCCAACCTAGCACCCAGCCCTATCCAGTCAACTAGACCATGGCACCAAGTGCCTCAGCCAGGCTTTGCTTGAACACTTCTAGGGATGGTGACTCCACCACCTCCCTGGGCAGCCCATTCCAATGCCAATCACTCTCTGTGGCAAGAACTTCCTCCTAACATCCAGCCTATACTTCCCCTGGCATGATTTGAGACTGTGTCCCCTTGTTCTGTTGCTGGTCACCTGGGAGAAGAGGCCAACCCCACCTGGCCACAGCCTCCCTTCGGGTAGTTGTAGAGAGCAATGAGGTCCCCCTTGAGCCTCCTCTTCTTCAGGCTAAACAACCCCAGCTCTCTCAGCCTCTCCTCATAGGGTTTGTGTTCCAGGCCCCTCACCAGCTTTGTTGCCCTTCTCTGGACACATTCCAGCACCTCAACATCTCTCTTGAACTGAGGACCCTAGAACTGGACACAGTACTTAAGGTGTGGCCTGACCAGTGCTGAGTACAGGGGAAGAATAACCTCCCTCATCCTACTGACCACACTGTTCCTGATGCAGGCCAGGATGCCATTGGCTCTCTTGGCTACCTAGACACACTGCAGGCTCATGTTCAGCTACTATCTATCGGTATACCCAGATCCCTTTCTTCCTGGCTGCTCTCCATCCCAAAGATCTCATGCACCACCATATGCAATTATGCATATGAGAATTAACTAAAAATACAATCATTTACTACCAGCTTTGTATTTTTTTGCCTTCATAAGACCTTTAAATTTTTTTTCTAACTGACAACCAAGACCCTTTTTTGTTTGTTAGTGGGTCAGTGAGGATGGTTGTTTCTCCCTTTCACTATGTCCAGGAGCAATTTCAGATGTTATCTTCTTCATATCCTGCACCAAGCTGTCCCAAGTAGATCTGGGATCCATTTTGAGCCCTGCACTTAGTCATCACATTAGTCACAGACAACGAAAACATTCTGTTCCTGTTCGCTGGCCAAGCACTAAATCTCTGCCCTGGAGGATACGCAATAAATACACCACTATTGTGCGCTGAAAAAGCTCGGCTGGGGTTGGGTAACGCAGGAAGCACATCATGTGATTAATAAATACACATTAAATGCTTTTAAATGGCAAACTTCTGAAGCTGCAGAATCTATATGACCTTCCCCTGCTTTTCAAGCATGGCTTTCAGGAGCGTTAGAACAGAGCACAGAGAGACAGAGCGCTGGCACCGAGAAGTGATGTGTGTCTTGTTGCTCAGCTGGCTGTACTGGCACTCATTCATACCAGCAAACGTGGTAAAAGGAGGGAAAATGATTCCAAAGGCCATCATAAAACATATTCTATTTTAATCACTGTGTTTTAGAGGAAAAGGCTGTAAGCAGAGAGTGCCAAAATGCAGTCTCCTTAGCTCTGGCCAAGTCCAAACACTGAGCGAGAGTCTCACTTCCAGGATTTTCTCCAACCTTTGACAAATATCCTTCACTCATTGTTTGAAAATAAAGGATAAGCACTGCGGTAAGACCTGTGAAAAAGCAATCAAATGAAATGCCATCTGTATGAACCTGAGAAAAATCTGAAAAGCAAACAATGGCTCCATCAGAGAACTGTTCCAACACTTTGCCGGTATTATAATATCTTCCTTAGCAACTGCCGATGGTTTGTTTGAGCTACATAAATTCTGAAGAAGCTGACACTGCAGTGATTCAGGGGATAATAGAGACAGGTTCTTGTTAAACTACGAGTAAAATTTAATCCCATTTCATTTTGTAAATGACACCTGATTAAGCTTGTCTGGCATCTCATATATTAGTGGACAGCCACTCTGATGAAAGAGCTGAACTGACTGAGAAAAATGAGTGGAGAGGACCAAAATAACAGCCATAATATGTCATTCTGCTGTTTCAACTCGAAAAGGAGATGACTGTTCCTGTCTTGCACAGACTTGAAGAAAGTGACTTTCACAAGGTCACTCAACAGTGCCAATACCCTCCCCATTAGGTTACAGAGGAGGCACTTCATTTCAACACTGCCATTTGTTTCCAGCAATGAAAGCACAGTGAGCTTTCTCCTTTAACATAGTGTGTTTTCTGTTTGCATGTTTGAACTCGGGAGTGCTTCAGTCTTTTCTCATCATCACTTGCACACCAGGGAACAGGTAGTTCCATGTGCCTTACTGTTCAACTTCTCTCTCTTTGAACCCGTATTTCACACCGCTGCTGGACTGAGCCATTTCTGAGCATTCACAAAACAGTTTATTTCACTGCTGAACTTAATCCAACAACAGCAGCAACCCTACTGCTATGTTCTCAGTGGTGTCCTGCAGGTCCCTGGCATATGGAGTGTGGTGCATTCTCATTGCACTGTGACTTCTGCAGCTGGGAGCAGGGGTTGTGTCAGACACAAGTCCCTTCCTTTAAGTTCTGTGGACTACTCAGCTGTTAAAACATTAGAGTTGGGGTTTTGCACAGAGCCTGGCTAGAAAGTTGTCTTTGGCCTTTGATGACAATTCCCATTACAGTGATCTTTAAGATTTCCTAACAACAACTGACCTGAGCCAGTGTAGAAGACACAGGACTAGGTTTCTTTGGAAGTCTGTGAAAGCCAGCACAGACAAATCTGTGCTGTAATATCAATTAATGTCATACTCTGCTCCCATGCTTTGCCATCTGGAGTGACAGTGAAGGGAGCTGAGAAGTTACTATGGTGGTTGCAATAACAACAAGTTGCTTTTCTCTGTCTGGGAGCCATCTGATCTGCTTTGCATTTGAAGCCTTTGCTGGGAGGAATTATGGCTCTGTGAATATTGTTGTGTTAGTCTTACATTTATTAGACACAAAATATTTTCACCAAGCACTTCTTAGAACCATTGTAAAGCACTTGAACACTTTTATATGCTTTAGCTGGCCCTATTCTTTGCTTTGGTGGCTGTGCCCTCCCACTATCCCTTTCCTTCTCCCAGACAAAAGAAAATTATGCATTAATCTAGGAGACAAACGCTGAGGGCATCAGCAGATGTGGTTTTGTTTCTCCACAGTGATTCAGTGCCTTCTACAAATCCCCAGATTAAGTAATCCAATTTCATTGCTTCATAAATGGTTTGGATCAGGCCTTTCTCATGATCCTAGGGAAGTCACTTCTGTGAAACAGAGATGGCAACAGAACCTGTCCTCAAACCATTTGCTTGGGAGCTGCCATATAAATAGCTGCATCTTGTGGTGATGACGGAGAAGGAAACAATTAATGGCCCAGTCATTCCTACAACAGGTTGGAAAGAAATAAATGTTATGTTTCTTTGTTGTTTAAAGTGCTCAGAACTAAAAAGGGAATATCTGATGATTAATGATGTGTTTATATTGACTTCCTTCCCATCCACAGTTTCCTAATATGAAGACATACTTCCTCGGCACAGTAACGTGGTGTTGAGAGGGAGGTGGCTGAAGACAGAAGAAAACTCAAAAGTCTCTTTTCCACAAGTGCTCTGTTTCGCAGTTTCCAGGATTGAAGCACAAAAAAGGATCCATTTCCCAGGCTCCTTATGGCTGCTCCAAGCACACATAACACTGGTGGTGGCTGTGTTGCAAGGGACTCCTAGTCCCAGAGAGGGGACAAAGCCATGCTGCCCCCATTGAGACCTGGTGGTGGCAGCCAGGTTGAGGAGCCTTGTGGCTGACTTTCTTGCTCAGAGGTACTTTGCTGCTGGGGTATTTGTGGTCTCCCCCCATCCTGCTTATTTTCACGTCCTGCTCACCACACTTTCCAAGTCCTCCAACTTCATTATCTATTTTTTCCTTCACGCAGAGCTCTCCAAGATCAACCCTGAGCCATGGACAAGCTCTGGAAGAGGCAGCAGAGGAGGAGAGCAACAAGCTCTTAAAAGTGAGGCTCTCCAGCCGTCGCAGGAGGTGGCTGTGCCAAGCTGTGAAAGGATTGTCTATTCCCGCTGTAGCAAGGTTTTACAGCTCTGTTCACACTTCCATCTGTCTCCTTCCCTCTCGTCCCCCTCCTTTCCCCTCTCTCTTTTTCTGTCAGATGCTTCGAGGAACAGAAAATTTATGGAAGTGGTTCCAAGAGCTGTTTTCTCTGCCTTGGTGCTAGTCGGTGCATGCTCGTGGCTGGCTCAGCCCTCCCTTCTCCCTGCCTTGCCCAAACCTCCTTCACCTCACACGAAAGATAGATCATGTTACCATTCATTAGCTGCCTCCTGGGCCCCAGCCTCCAGAGCTGGTTGAGTGCATCCTTAAAAGTGCCAGGTACATGCAGCTCCCTGCCCCCTGCACCTCCTTCATAGGATAAAATTACCTTCCCAGGTTCCTACTCTGGAAAAAAAAAAAAAAAAGGCAAATTTCAAGTATTTTTCAAGACACCAAGAAACAAAATGCTTTCTGCATGGGGATAAGTGATAGGAAAATGAGATGATGGTTCTTTCTGGTCTAATTAGGATACATACATGTATGACAATAGCGGAGAGCAGTGATATGCGCTCAGTTTTGAGGACAGGTTACCCAAGTGCTAAGTCTCACATCCCCAAGGTCAGCTTCATGTGTGTTCCAGAAGGAAGGTAGGATCCTCCCAGCCCCTCATAGGGTCACAGGATGTGAGAAGTTGGCAGGGACCTCCAGAGATCACTGAGTCCAAGCCACCTGCCAGAGCAGGACCCTTGAATCTAGCACAGGTTACACAGGAACACATCCAGACAGCTCTTGAAAGTCTCCAGAGAAGATTCCAGGCTCCATGCCTGCCTCAGTGTGCCACAAAAGCAACTCCTTTGTTGTGGATGGCAAAATTAATTATTTTCTTGTTGTTTCTGCCAGTGCTGGGTTAACAGCTAGACTTGATCTTAAAGGTCTTTTCCAACCTAAACAATTCTATCATTCTGTGGTCATCCAAGCCCAAGCAGCAACTGCAAAAGGCAGTTTTCTTGCCCTTACTCTGCCCTCCTCATCCAGTCCTCTTCCTTACTCTCTTCCATCTTCACCTCTCTTGTTTTCTCCCTGTATCTCACTGAAAGGCTTTCAGATTTCAGTACAGCTCTATCTACATCAGAGACAAGACTGCAAAGCACAAAGCTTGAAATCTCTGATTCAATCTCTACTTTCAGTTTAGAATAGAGTAGACCCGGTTGGAAGAGACCTCCAAGATCATCTGGTCCAACCTATCACCTAACCCTTCTAATCAACTATACCATGGCACTAATTGCCTTATCCAGTCTTTTCTTGAACTCATCTCCAGGGACAGCAACTCCACCACCTCCCTGGGCAGCCCATTCCAATGCCAATCACTCTCCCTGTGAAGAACTTCCTCCTAATATCCAGCCTATACCTGCCCTGGCACAACTTGAGCCTGTGTTCCCTTTTTCTGTTGCTGGTTTCCTGGGAGAAAAGGCCAACCTCCACCTGGCTGCAGCCTCCCTTCAGGTAGTTGTAGACAGTTTCATGCACCTCTTCTATACCCTGATGGTCATCATAGGCTGGATATTAGGAGGAAGTTCTTCACAGAGAGTGATTTGCCATTGGAGTGGGCTGCCCAGTGAGGTGGTGGAGTCACCGCCCCTGGAGGTGTTCAAGAAAAGCCTGGATGAGGCACTTAGTGCCATGGTCTAGTTGACTGGCTAGGGTTGGGTGCTAGGTTGGCCTGGATGATCCTGGAGGTCTCTTCCAACCTGGTTGATTCTATGATTTTTGTTTAGAAGTGCATCCTGGTCTCAACAGCAACTTCAAATATTCAGGGTTGTTAACCCACTCCCTTCCATTGGCTCAAACCCAGATCAAACCTGGGTGTATGAGTTTGAATTTGTACTGGCATATTTCTGTATTCAGACACTGTTTGTGGCATAGAGACCAAGCTGTTAGAGAGGGGTTTGCAAACAGTGTGTTCAGTTCTGGGCCCCCCAGTTTAAAAGGGACGTTGAGATGCTTGAGTGTGTCCAGAGAAGGGTGATGAGGCTGGTGAGAGGCCTTGAGCACAGCCCTACGAGGAGAGGCTGAGGGAGCTGGGATTGTTTAGCCTGGAGAAGAGGAGGCTCAGGGGTGACCTTATTGCTGTCTACAACTACCTGAGGGGTGGTTGTGGCCAGGAGGAGGTTGCTCTCTTCTCTCAGGTGGCCAGCGCCAGAATGAGAGGACACAGCCTCAGGCTGCACCAGGGGAGATTTAGGCTGGAGGTGAGGAGAAAGTTCTTCACTGAGAGAGTCATTGGACACTGGAATGGGCTGCCCGGGGAGGTGGTGGAGTCGCCGTCCCTGGAGCTGTTCAAGGCAGGATTGGACGTGGCACTTGGTGCCATGGTCTAGCCTTGAGCTGGGTGGTAAAGGGTTGGACTTGATGATCTGTGAGGTCTCTTCCAACCCTGATGATACTGTGATACTGTGTACTGCAAAAGTGATGATACAGATGCTTTCTGAGGGCCATAACGTATTTATAGCATGATCACAGCTGCTATTAAGAGTACTGAGAAGAACAAACCTATTTCCTTTATGCAGTGTTAGATATTTGAAGTGTTTGATTTTTACAGAGAGAGAAATCCCCATATGGCCTACTCTGAACTGACTTCACCATCTTCAGTGGTCCCTTTCAACTCCACGGTTCTATGATTCTGCAACAGTTAACTATGTTACAGGATTTTAATGTACCAAATTCATAAAACATACTCGAAGACTGATGTTGGTATAGCAAAAAGAATGAGCTCAGAAACAAAGATTTTGCATGACAGGAGTCAGTTGAGAGTTATTTTGTGGAGATGAACTTTCAAACGGATCAGCAATGTTGATGGACCCTGGAGCCTGGTCACATTCTCAACCCTGTTTTAAAGCTTGTCAGGATGAGAGTTACAGCAGCAGCCTAAAAACAAGTCAATTTTTAAAGGTTTCTTGGCCTTCACTCCACAAGGATGTCTCACCTACAATAGAGCCAGTGACTCATCCTTCAATTATTGCTGCTGTCATTCTGGTCCAAATTGCTGGGAGGAAGGGAAGTACTGATAGAGACACTTTGGCAGATTAAAATAACCATGTCTGAGATGCTTTATAACAGCTTTGCTATAAGGAACCCACTTTCTCCATGATTACTTTGTTATGAATTCACTTGTGCAACACGTTCTTGGAACAGCACAGTTTGTTTCTGGAAACAGGAATTAGGGACAGGAGATTCATTATATAGACAGGGAACATTTTCCTTACAGAAAATCTGTCAGGTCAAGTCAAGCTTTTATATTACTGTTTGTAAAACAAGGTGTTTACATACCTGTAAACCTGCCATATCATTTTTTTTTCCCTTCCATGATGAAAGTTGCCTTTAGAAAAGTATGTGGAAACAGTTCTTTGGCACTGGAGGCAGAGGAAGAGGAGGAAAGGCCATTTCACCATGCTTCCCTCCCCCATTCTCCTTCTGCAAGGTGCCCTGAGCAGCTAAGAACGCCAAACACAGAAGCAAACCTTACGAGCAGCAGGGACGTGCAGTGTGCAGCCTGCTGCCATCAGCAGCACTCCTGCTCCGCTCAAACTGCAGTGCTGCCTGCAGGGATCATGCAGCCTCCTGCAGTGCTGCCTGCAACCAGCCCCCTGCCTGCCTGCAACCAGCCCCCTGCCAATCACTACATCTGTGTCCAGCTCCGTGGGGTAAGTCCAAGGCTCTGTCGTAACGCTAATAGCTAAGATATTCTAGATGATAAATAAAAGTGCTAAGAACTCACTGTACCGTGCATTCCTCCTCTGCAGGCAGCCACTCAAGTGTTTTATCTAGACCATCATCTCTGAAGGAAAGTATTTATAATTTGGCAGTCATGGTCAAAGTGTTTAGACAGTTCAGTCAATGGAAAGCCCTGAGGGGAAGAAAGAAAACTAAAACAAAGCCGTCAAGACAGAGGGATGTGAAAGGGAGTGCAAATCCCACTTGATAAACTGCGTCTTTAAACAAAACCTGGCCTCTCTTGCCCGTGGTGACTACACAAGGACTGTTGCTTTCGCAGCTTCGGAGTGTTTAGCCTCCCAAAGGTGAAGGAAAGCAGGTTTCCTGGATAAGCAGTGCACATTAATACAGAAAGTAGATGCTCAAATCCAAACCAGGAAAAGTGCAAACCACAGAGCATCTCTGAACTGCTGCTCTCCTTACTCCAGGGCCGGTACAGTCAGTACTAGATATTTTTATACTGGAGTGAACACTTCTGTCCCCTAATTTACCCTGCCATTTGCCCACCCCCAGGAACACAACATTTGCCTTCAGATAAACACAAGCCCACCTTCTCCCAAGCCTACACAGACTATTTAATTAAGAGCTTCCGAGTGGAAACCACACATCATTTCCCCAAATTAAGGGCTGCTCCATAGGAACTCTCCATTCTTGCTCTGACATAAACAGAACTCAGGAGGCCAGGGGCCAGCTCACCTCCTGAACTCCCATCCACGTGCTAGCATCACTCATTAGGCTCTGCAAACACGAGCTGGTGCTGGGGAAGAAGGTAAAAGCAGCCAGGTTTGTTGCTGGGCTGGCTCCGGTGAGGGTGGAGCTGGCTTTGCAGGCGTAGGGCTGGAAATGCCTGTCTCCTCTGCAGCAAAAAAAACCTGGAGGGCAGCCAGGCTCCACTGCTCTGACTGCTGTGGGGAGGAAAGAGCTGTAAGCCAGCAATTAGTAATCCTGCTACTAACAGGAAAGATTGTGAGGAAGCATAAATAGGTTGGCTGTTTATAGGTGAGGTAGCGTAGGAAGTTGTGTTGATAGTGGTTGGGTTTTCTTTTGGAAAGCTGCCTTGTGTAGGAAAGGACACAGTGGGTGAGAACTGCAGCACCAAGGTGAGGAAGAATTTTGTACTTGGAGGTTTGGGACTGGGTTTTAGGGAGTACTGTGTCCAGCTCTGGAAGCCCAGCACAAGAGCGATATGAATGTGTTGGAATAGGTTGGGAGAGGCAACAGAAATGGTCAGAGGGATGGCTC
The DNA here is from genome assembly GCF_015220805.1 of Pogoniulus pusillus. Lineage (NCBI taxonomy): Eukaryota > Metazoa > Chordata > Aves > Piciformes > Lybiidae > Pogoniulus > Pogoniulus pusillus. The sequence continues at coordinate 12,836,605 of NC_087273.1, forward strand.
ATCTCTCTGATGAGGACAGGCTGAGCTGGGGTTGCTCAGCCTTGAGGAGAGAAGACTCCAGGTGTATCTTATTGTGGCCTTTCAGTACTTAGAGGGGATCTGTAAGAAAGATGGGGAGAGTCTTTTCAGAAGGGTCTAGCAGCGTTCAGATGTTTTCACGTCCACACATCCTGTCTGACAGAGAAAGGAGCTTTTCCAAGTGGCAAGAGAAATAAACTCAGGAATACTCCACAAAGTACTCAGAATAAGCACAGAATTCAGAAAAATGAAGACAGGTCAGACATCAGAAAGAGGGTTGCCCAGGGAGGTGGTGTAAGCCCCATCCCTGGAGGTGTTTAAGGCCAGTCTGGATGAGGCTCTGAACAGCCTGACCTAGTGTGAGGTGTCGCTGCCCATGGCAGGGAGGTTGGAACTAGATGACCCTCATGGTCCCTTCCAACCCTGACCGATTCTATGATCTGTACAAACAGTAGAACAAGGAAATACACATTATTCTCTAGAAAATCATCTTCTTCAGAAGAATTGTTGATATCACTTCATGATCCAGAGAGAAAAAGAAAAGAAGGCCTAGAAAGTAACTGGGCTTCTAATTTTCCTTGACTGCACAAATCTCATCAGTAATTATCTTCTGCTTCCGTTTCCTGGTGTGGTTCCTCCAAAAATTGAAGGTCTGTGCTGCTAGTGCAGATGACTATGGGCATGGTGACTGCCTCTTCAGGAGGTGGACACAATCCAAAGACTAACTGAAAGCAGGGAGGTAGATAAGCTTTTTGGTGTGTGTAAGGAGATAAACGCTAAAGTATGGGAAGCAGAAATGGAGAAATCTGCTTATCTTTCCTATGTATCCACTCATCTGTCCCCAGGAATGAGTATGCATTTCACAAGCTGGGAAAGGAGCCATCAGAACACCATTACTGATTTCCCTGAGTTCTCAGAAACTAAGGATGTTCATTTATTAATGATGCTAAAACTCAATTACATTAGGCTAGAGGACAACGACAAGTCATGTCTCTTGAATCACTGCCTCATACATCTGATTCCAAGTGCAAAGTTGAAATCAGGCTTTTAAATAGACCAGCCATGTCCCCACTGGAACCCACAACCATGTGTAGTTTGGCCAGTCTACCTAACCACTGCATTAAGAGGAAAACCAGCCCTGTTGTGGGGTGCAGGAGTTATTAGTGATGACACGAATCACATTTGGAGCAATGGGGCAGAGTGACAGCACAACACGAAGAGGAAATTCTCTCTGGCACGCCCTTCACTTTCTGTAATGGCATATTGTTCCTGGGCCAAATGATGTAAGGTCCTCAAGTGCTCCTTGACAGTACCTGGAGGAGACTGCCTTAAAAATCTGCCAGTTTTGTCTTAGGTAAATAGATACAATTTCTTTAGTGCTCCCCACGCTTCCCCACGCTCACTTCAGAGAGTGCTCCTAATCCAAGGCAGCGATATTTAGCTCTCAAGCAATTGGCACGTTTTAAAGGATCATTGTGTGTTTTCATGCTCAAGTGATAAATCTGGATGTGAGCTCCTGGCACAGCCAACGGGAACGTGGATGCGTGCTGCAGAAGACAGGTTTACAGCATTAAACTCTAGAAGAAATAATTACGCGAGCCACTTTGGATGAAATCATAGTTAAGCCCTTATTGGAGTTTGAAAGCTTGGTTTACAATATGTTTCTCTCACCATTTTTCATTTTCATGAACCTCTGGCAATTTCTACTTCCAGATTGGACAAGAAGCAAAGTGGCTGAAAGTACTGGGAACTAGAGATGTGGGAAACCCAGAGATTCTAGAAAGCGATGCTGGCAGTCTCAAGAGAAACTGTGTTCTTCTGAGACACAGAACTTTGTTGTATTTCTCAGGCTGAAAAGTAAGAAGTAACAATTAAGGAGCTGCAATACTTTGCAGGTTCATACAAACTAAAACTCTTTTCCATGCAAGGGAAAGAAAACTTCTGAAGTTCATAGAATTGTCCAGGCTGGAAGGGATCTCCAAAGGTCATCCAGTCCAACCTCCCTGCAGTCCACAGGGACATCCTCAACTAGATCAGGTTGCCCAGAATACTATTGAGGCTCATCTTGAATATCTCCAGTGAAGGGGCCTCAACCACCTTCCTGAGCAACCTGTTCCAGTGTTCCACCACCCTTGTAGTAAAGTAGAACTTGTTCCTACATCCAGTTCAATTGTGTTTTCCCTGAGGATCGTTTGCCTTGAGACAGAGCACAGTAGAAAACAGAAAAGTCCATCCAGGTCAAGGAGCAGAGGCAAAAAGGACTATGTTCCCTTGAAAGGGAAGTGTAATGTACTGGTCTGGACCTTTGATAGTGATCACATGCAACAATATCATATTCTTCAGTTTCTATGCACTGTACAAGCTGGATGCAATAGGGATTTCTCCACATGCTCATAAAACTGTATTTCAAGCAGCACTAAAAATGCTTCATTTGCTGTATCAAATATTTTGCACTATTAGTCTTTGGATCATTAGAGTATGGTACCACCCATACCAAAAATTGGCATTTTAAAAGCTCCTAGGTTTCATTCCAGGCCTGAAAAGTGCTGAACAATGGACTCTTGCAAAAAGGAATTCTGTAAAAGTCCAGACCACACAAACGTGTTCTGTTCTCAGACATATGTTCAGCACTTGTCCATGCACTGTGAAAGATGAGCCTGTGTGCTTACCATAGCCACGAAATGATTTCACAGCCTCCTGCGTCAGAGCTTTATGCTCACTTCTCACCTAAGACTTCTGATTTCAGTGTCTATGGCAAAGCTGATTTTATTCAGCATAACAGGAACACAGAATCATAGAATCAACCAGGTTGGAAGAGACCTCCAAGATCATCCACTCCAACCTAGCACCAGCCCTGTCCAATCAACTAGACCATGGCACTAAGTGCCTCATCCAGGCTTTTCTTGAACACCTCCAGGGATAGGGGCTCCACCACCTCCCTGAGCAGCCCATTACAATGCCAATCACTCTCTATGGGAAGAACTTCCTCCTAACATCCAGCCTACACCTCCCCCTGGCACAACTTGAGACTGTGTCCCCTTGTTCTATTGGTGGTTGCCTGGCAGAAGAGGCCAAGCCCCACCTGGCTACAACCTCCCTTCAGGTAGTTGTAGACAGCAGTGAGGTCACCCCTGAACCTCATCTTCTTCAGGTTAAACAACTCCAGGTCCCTCAGCTTTCTCCTCGTAGGGCTGGTGTTCCAGACCTCTCAACAGGCCTGGTGAAACCATCATCTTCTCCATTTAGATAAGGAGGTACAAACTCCAAGGCTAGGATTGCAATGCCATGACTATGAGCTTGGTTGAAATTTTAGCCAGTATGCTCATAAATAACATAAATACCAAGGAATGCAAAACGCTGTACAGTGGCAACACCCATTACCTCCAGCACTGGCAGGGATTATATTATACAAACATTTATGTAATACAAAATTTCCATTTTAGATAATAAAGATTAATACACTAATCTTAAACCACACACCCCTGAAGCCAGCTTGAGTGTTTTTGCCATTATGTCCTGAGGTGAAAAAAAAAACCCAACATAACAAACCAACAAGCAAACCAAACTCTATTTTCTAATGACTTGAGCAGAGATTTGTTTTCTGAATCATTTCAAGTGGAGAAGTTTGATTGTAGTAGGCTTTCTGCCACTTGCCTAGAATCCATAAACCAAGCTTGTTACCTCCAGACTAAAAGCAGCAGATTTCTGGTAAATGAAACAGCAAAGAAATAGTGGAGATGGAGGTCCTGAGTCAGGAGAGTTCCCCAGTACCTCCCCGGTGCTGGTCCTTGGAGAGTACTATCTGCTTTATTGGGACTACTCACATACTCAAAGCTAAGGAGATGCTAACTTTCCTATTTGCTCCCTACAAAGGAAACAAGTGAAGGAGACCTATCATAGAATCAACCAGGTTGGAAGAGACCTCCAAGATCATCCAGTCCAACCTAGCACCCAGACCTATCCAGTCAACTAGACCATGGCACTAAGTGCCTTATCCAGTCTTTATCTGGCCTACCAGGAAAGAAAGAGGACAATTAGGAGGGGAGGAAAATATCACATGGTTCAGTGAAACTGATGGATAATAATGTGGCAAATGGTCTTCTAAGATTAAGAATGCAACAGATGTTTCAAAAGGATGAGATACCTTCTCCTGGGCTTGTACTCCCAGAGATAAAACTGAAGGACTTTTCCCAGTGTTTACTTTTTGATCACAGAATTAACCAGGTCCACCCTATCACCTAATCCTTCTAATGAACTAAACCATGGCACTAAGTGCCTCATCCAGCCTCCTCTTAAATGCCTCCAGGGATGGTGACTCCACCACCATCCTGGGCAGCCTGTTCCAATGGGAAATCACTCTTTCACTGTAGAACTTCTTCCTAAATCAGGGCTCAGGATCCACTGCCAGCCTTCTGCTAAAGGTAGTGTCTGGTCCAACCGTGTTGTTTTGCTCCCACAGACTGCAGCAATCCCATTGTATTTAAGGAGGTGACAGTGCATCTGAGATGAAACACCCCAGTTCTTGCACATGGGAGACCATCCCACCAGTTCAGCCACCAGATTTCTCATTTCACATGAGAAAACCAAGGAACTGAAAAGATGTGCAGCAGAACAGAAACAGCTCAGTGGATGGGCACCAGAGACTGAGCCAGCTCCTTTCTCACCCAATATGCATGTAAAGTTAACCTACCATATTCACCAATTCGATTCAACAGTTGTTAGTCAGGTTGCTAACTTTAAATACAAATACAATGAGATGCTGCAGGATTTTCCTGAGCTTGGAACAGGACACACATCTGACTGCCTTCCAGAATCAAGGTTTAAAATCAGAAACCTAAAACCCATGCAATACAGAAATTGTGTGGAATTAGGCTTCCACTTCAAGCATCTCAGTAATCAAAGCAAAGTCCAAACCCTCTGTTTGTGCTGGGTTATCTGGAAGTGGTCCAGCATGCTAGATTATCCAGATAGATAGTGAGTCACATATGGGGAATTTAAGTAATATGATTTACAAATGGCAAGTACACACTCCTCTGATTTCCCAACTAAATCCCAGGAATGCATTGCTTGGAATTTCACAGAGCAATCATAAAACCCCCCGCACACTCCTTGTATTACTTCTTAGGGAAATACAGTACCAAAGATCATAACAACTCCCTTTTTGAAGCTGATTTTATTGCTTAGGTCTAATTCCACAGCAAATAACATCACGCCATATTGCAAGCCCTTGCTTTCATCACAGTCCTTGGACTTCATTGGCCTTTCTCATTCTTGCACACAAAGACTGAAAACGGAGTGACAAAGCCAGGTTAATACTGATTTTCCAAATAAAATCTAAACCCAGCACTTGCAGGCTGAGTTTAATCCTAAACCTCACAATCTCATATAGTCACAGCAGTGTTGGCTGCTGTCTCTCAGAAACACCCCCTGCCTGCCACTGCTGGAGACACAGCACCTAAATTAGATTGTCTCTCAGTTGGGTATTGCATGGCACCAGAGGGGAGTGGAAATAGCCTCCCTGCAAGGCTAATTAAATGCACACTGCAAGCTTTTGCTGAAACCATGCACCTTCCCTTGGTCTTCTATCATCAACATCAACTTTATAGGCATTTTATTTTGGAGTGTAGCAGTTATCTGCTTGTAACATTAACAACTGCTATTAAAGATAATAGGTAAGAGGCAAGTGGAAATAGGGAGAAGGTGATAGATCTGACTGACATTTACTGGCATGGGACAATGGAGCAGTTTATGAAGCTTTTCTAGTGATGGCCCAAAACCAATCAAGATTGGCTCCATGATGTCTTGCCAAGAATGCAATAATCTTCCTCTGCAAGCTCTTCAGCGGGGGCCAGTGACATAAGAGCTTCACAGAAGGTCACACCATTGCATCAGTAAATGCGTGTAATGTGTATAAGGTGTAAGATACGCATAGGCATATGCCCCCCTCTGCCGGGGGGAAGTATAGGCTGGATGTTAGGAGGAAGTTCTTGACAGAGAGAGTGATTTGCCATTGGAATGGGCTGCCCAGGGAGGTGATGGAGTCACTGTCCCTGGAGGTGTTCAAGAAAAGCCTGGATTGAGGCACTCGGTGCCATGGTCTAGTTGACTGGCTAGGGCTGGGTGCTAGGTTGGCCTGGATGATCTTGGAGGTCTCTTCCAACCTGGTTGATTCTATGACAGCTGGGTTCTCCTTCTGGGAGCTCAGGGGTAGTTGGGGTAAGTTTAACGTGGGAGCTTCTTCCAAGGTGATTGCTATTGGGCATGGTGAGGAACTGTTCTGGTATCCGTGAAGTATCCGCCTGGAGAAGTGTCCAGGAAGACTTTACTGAGGAGATTTTCATTATTTAAAGAGGGCTTGTAAGAAAAAAAAAACAAAAAAAAACAAACCAATATCTTTTTATCAGATTCTGTTGAAACAGGAAAAGGATAAAGGATTTAAACTGAAAGAGGGGAGGTTCAGACTAGGTAGAGGAAAGAACTATTTTACAAGCAGGCTTGTGAAACACTGGCATAGGATGCCCAGATAGATGGTAAATACATCATCCTTGGAAACAGAATCACAGAATCACAAAACCAACCAGGTTCAAAAAGACCTCTAGGATCATTGAGTCCAATCTATCTCCTAACCCTTCTAATTAACTAAACCATGGCACTAACCAGCCTCCTTGTAAACACCTCTAGGGATGGAGACTCCACCACCTCCTCGGGCAGCCCATTCCAGTGGGCAATCACTCTTTCCATGAAGAATTTCTTCCCAACGTCCATCATAGACTTGCCCTGGTGCAGTCTGAGACTGTGTCCTCTTCTTCTGTCACCATTCCAGATCAGGTTGGATGGGGTTCTGAGCAACCTGATCTACTTGAAGATGCCCCTGCTCACTGCTGGGGGGTTGGACTAGACAACTTTCAAAGGTCCTTTGGAGCTCAAACTGTTACATGATTCTGTCTTGTTAAAATTCCTGCACTTGTCTTAATCTGAGACTGGAGTTAATTTTCCTACAAAGTGACAGGGGTGGGTGGTTCTCACTCCCTTTCTTCATGGACATGTTGCTTGCGTTTTCTGCAACCTTCAGGAGGTAAAAGGAATACAGTAATCTGTTTATTTTCTCCCAGCCAAACTGCCAGCTCAGTCAGACCTGCAGCCTCAGAGATTTTTCTGAAACAACTTCCAAGGCATCCATACGAGATACAGGGCACTTTATAAAGCAAAACCAGATCGCTTCTCATCCTAAAGCCACCCGTGAAGTGTCAGTCTGCAGGAATCAATTGACACACGTTTTAATCAACTTGTAAGTTACACTGGATATATGGGAATAGTTAAATTTATAGAGCTTGGAGTCTGGCCCATTAAACTTCGTCTATATCATTTTAACATTTCTGGAAGCCTACATTCAGATTTGCCTCGGGTCATGATTGAAATGAATACTCCTATTTCCAACTAAATACCAAGCACAAATCCATCAATGTGTACCAAAAGCAGGGCAAATGCTTCCTGGTGCTATCAGTGGGACTGTGTGGGGACCAGGGAGCACAGGGACATCCAGCCACCTAGCTCATAACTGTGATCCAAGCGGCAGCTTAACACACATGCAGGGAAACAAACCTTGCCAACCACACACAAGCAGAAAGGTGACTTGCTGCAATCAGATGAGGAGAGATCCTGCTGTTTGCTGAAGTGATCTTGATCCCCAGTTTAGACGTTTTTGAAGCATCTACAGGTTTGCTCTTACCAAGAAAATAAAAAGAGGTTTCTACTGTATTTTCTCCTGGAGCAGATCTAATTGATAGCATCAGCTTCTGCGCAGCAGCATTAACAGCCCTGCCTACGCAGGTACCACAAAAACCAGAGACAAAGCTTTTGCCAGTCAGGACAGGATTGTTTGTTTAAATGCAAGGAGAGAACCAAATCTGCAGCTGCTCTATCTGCAACGAGTCTCAGAGGGGCACCCAAGGCGAAAACTGACTTAGTGGGGAAAAAAAACAACCCAACATTGCGCCCTGTGAAACAGAAAAGGAAAAAACTCACCTCAAACTCTTGCTAAAATATGCACTGCCTATACTGGAAACACATCTCTGGTTTCCCAAAGAGATAGCTACAGCGTGCATGCCTCAGGTTGCCCAATGACAGGCAGGCTTAAGTGCTGAATATCAACATGAGAGTTTGTGAGGGTAATTACCTCAATTATCTCGTTACCTTGGCAACCACACAACAGACACTCAGGCTCTAATGAGTCACCACCATCCACCAACAGGCCGTGGCTCCTGTGCAGGGCAGGAGCCCTCTCCCAGAGTCCCACAGCTTCTCAGGGACCTCCAGCTCTGCCAGCTGAGCCTGGGAGGGCAAGGGCACCCCAGGGGCTCCAGTGGGCCCTGCCATCCCCATCTCCTTCGTTGCATGATCCTAGCAGTGGTGTTTGGCATAGAGTGTAAAGACACTGCTTTGTTGCCTGGGACACACACTTTTAAATGACAGTTGGTGGGCATGGATGCCTATCAAGCCTAATCACAGAATCATATGGAAAGACTTCTAAGATCATTAGGTCCAAGCTATCACCTAACCTTTCTAATTAACTAAACCATGGCACTAAGCACCTCATCCAGCCTCCAGCCAATGCACTAAGAAGTGCATGAGCTTTTTGTCCCCAACAATGGAGAACAATCACATTTAGAATCTATAATAAATGGCAACAGCTATAGGAATATAACAGGTAGAGTTATGAGTATTTGGTCAAAGCAAGTGCAACTATAACCACAGAAGCCTAATGTGAATTACTGCAAAGTAAAACAAATATGAAAAACTTCTCAGCTTCTCACAAGATTGTGCACCAAATTGCCATTATTGAGCCAAATTCTGGCCTGGATGGCAGCAGTGGCAAGCTAGAGTAGAGCTATGGAGTGATTGAAGCTTTTTCTATGCACACTCAACACCAGCTGACAGATAAATAGTTGTACAAAGCCTTGTCTTCAAAGCACTGCACTGCACAGCCTGCATAACTCGTGTATGGTAACAAAAGTATGTAGGATATGTAAGCTCCATCTCTCTTTCTGTATTATCATAGAATCAGTCAGGGTTGGAAGGGACTACTGGGATCATCTAATTCCAACCCCACTGCCATGGCCAGGGGCACCTTGAACTAGGATCAGGCTGTCTAGAGCCTCATCCAGCCTGGCCTTAAACACCTCCAGGGATGGGGCTTCCACCATCTCCCCTGGCAACCCACTCCAGGCTCTCACCAGCTTCATGGTGAAGAACTTCTTCCTAACATCTGATCTGAATCTACCTATTTCTAGCTTTGTTCCATCCCCCCTAGTCCTAGCTCTACCTGACATCCCAGAGAGTCCTTCCCCAGCTTTCTTGTAGGCTCCCTTAAGATATTGAAAGGTCACAATAAGGTCACCTTGGAGCTTTCTCCTCTCCAAGATGAACAGTCTCAACTCCCTCAGTCTGTCCTCATAGCAGAGCAGCTCCAGCCCTCTGATCATCCTCGTGGCCCTTCTCTGGACACCCTCCAGCACATCTATATCCCTCTTGAAACAGGGACTCCAGAACTGGACTCAGGGCTCCAGAACTGGACGCAGTACTCCAGGTGGGGTCTTACCAGTGCAGAGTAGAGGGGGAAGATCACTTCCCTTCCCCTGCTGGCCACACTTCTCTTGGTGCAGCCCTGGAATCTCGTTGACTTTCTAGGCTGCAAGAGCGCACTGAAACCACACTGAAAATTATACACATCTGTACATTCACCTATGTATAAAATATTCTGCCCAGACAGGTTGATTTTGATTTCCTTATCTCAGCTACATAGCAACAGCAAATATTCAGAAAGAGGAAGAAAAATGATAGCAGTTCCTGGGAAAGTTTGTATTAAGATGACAAGTAAGAAAAATATTTTTTGTATTCAGTGGAGTAATTGAGTAATAGGAAACATGAGACTATGTGTAAAGCAGGGTTCATGATAGTGATGGGATAATGAACCTGGAGCTCTTATTCACCTCTTTCTGCAATTTGACAGAATTGATGACCTGAAAATAAGAGGCAAACACACACCTATATGTTTTCGGTGCATAATCCCTTGGCACATGCAGTCCCTGCCCATATTGCTGCGGCAGTATGTGCAGATCACAATGTTTTACAAACACCATGTAATTAACAACACTTGCTAAGTCCAAAGTTTGCCCAGGAAAAAAACTCTCATGCACAAGCTGACTATGTGTGAAAGTTGAGAAAGGAGTCTTCCTTCAAGCCAAGCAAATCTCTCTCTCTCTCCAGCTACTTTTAAAATGAATATCAAATCAAAACACAACAAAACGCTCTTGTGTTGTGATGAGGAAAAGTAACAGAGGGGAAAAAGAAAGAGTTTTTAGTGCAAAGTTCTGGACCCTGTGAACATTTTCTTTCTGGAAATATGTTCTTTCTGTTTTACCACTGCGTTGGTCCCATCAAAGGGATGATGATGCCTACAAATGGATATGTTCTCCACCTGTGATGGGTGGAAAGCTATTTTGCAGACAAAAGATACCATGTTTGCATTAGATACTCAGGAGCAACAAATTCAGCCTGATGTACTAACCCTGACACTGTATCTTTCCCATGAAGCTGGTAGCAGAGAAGGAGACCTGGGAGCAGGCAAAGGGGTGGGACAGATAGAAATCTTGAAAACCAACTGCAGTGTGGCAGCAGACATAGGGGACCAAACCAACAACATTTCCCCCACCTAATCACAACAAATTACTTCTAATCACAAACAGATGGCATTCATAATCAGTTTTCTAAAGCCAATCTAATGAAGCCCCAGCAACTCCCAGCTGAAGAATTACTTTAGAAGACAAGGGAATACCTATAGGTCGGTTTACATACCTTGGCAGCAGCATGCACACCAACAGGGATATGCAGAAGGAAATAAGGTCACAAATTGGCAGGGCAGCAGCTGCCTGTACCAGTTTAAACAAGATTCAGTTGTTGAAAAATCTCCATCTTCAAGGCCAAATCAGCAACTCCTAGACCAAACTATGAATCTTCAGCTCATATGTTGTTTCCATCTGAACACATGGATATGAAACCTGGGCGTCCCCCAGAGGCACACAGGCAGGCAGCTTAGAGCTTGGAAAGAAAATGCCTCAGAAATGCTAAATGGTTTGAAAATATGAAATGGAATGGATTTGTAATGAATGTCAGGGGCTATCAAGCTCCTCTGTACCTCTATCAAATTAAATGGGTGTATTTGGGATGCATGCCAATAGTGAAGGCAAGCATCCACTCCCTTTGGGATACACATGGAGGAATGAATGCACGGTGCCGACTGCACAGCTCCATCACACACGCCCAGACAAAGTGAGAGCAGCACAAGGATGGATGTGCATGGCAACACTGCCTGCAGCAGCTGAAACTTGATGACAGGCTAGGGTCTGTCAGACTCTTACATGATGATCAGTTCAACCTAACTGAATGCTACATTGACCAAAGGAGCTGGGGCTGGCTAGTTTGAAACAAAAGAGGCTGAGCAGAGACCTCATGTCTACAACTACCTGAAAGGACCTTGTAGAGAGGCCTCTGCTGGTATCTTCTCACAGGTAAACAGTGACAGAACAAGAGGGAATGGCCTCAAGCTGCAACTGGGTAGGTTTAGACTGGACATCAGGAAACATTTTTTCCCAGCAGGAATGATCAGGCATTGGAACAGGCTGCCCGGGGAGGTGGTGGAGGCACCGTCCCTTGAGGTCTTCAAGAAAAGAGTGGATGAGGCACTTGGTGCCGTGGTCTAGTTGACTGGCTAGGGCTGGGTGCTAGGTTGGACTGGATGACCTTGGAGGTCTCTTCCAACCTGGTTGATTCTATGATTCAAAGGGCAATTAATCTCAGCCCACACTGATAAAAGGAGATAGGCAGGTGAACAACCTGCTTTTGCTTCCCTGCTCTTTGCCTGCTCTCTCTGCTGTGCCCAGCCCTGCTGCTATTGCACACTGCCTTATTGCTTGCCTGCTAAACTCCACTGCTGCGAGTTACCAGAAGCAGACCCTGGATGCCTGCATGTGATCAGCCTGTGTGGCCAGCGTGACATCGTGCTGAGAGTGCACAACATCTGCCTCTGCACCTGGTGGTCCTGCCTAGAATCCCTGGATGCATACACAGATCATCCAGAAGAAGCCAGGAGACAAGGTCAGAGATTGTCTGCATCCTGTCCCCGGAAGCTGGGAAGATTCAAGCCCCAACATCCAACAAGACAGAGTCCCCTGAAAGCATCTGGGCACTGTTTGGACTGTGGCTAAGCCCCACGAGTGGGTAATAATAATAATAATATTCTGTAAGTAAATGCTGCAATGCCTCTTTGTAATTCTCTACTGCCTTCTGCCATAGAGCATAAAGAGCTTGAGCCCAGCTACTGGGCAAGCAGCATATTGACTGCAAGCGGCATTTGACCGCGGGACCTTCTCTTCCAGTTCAATTAATGTTTCTGTTTTGCTGGTTATTACTAGATGTAGATAATATCCACAGAATGTTTCCATCATTGTGTAAGAACCAAAATATTATTAAAATTAGTGGTCAGGTGTGTCGAGAGAGTTCTGAACAGCAACATTAATAAACAGTAGTATTTTGGAAAATATCATCTTGCGTCAATTAATTTCCCCTCCCCAACAAATCTCTATTACCTACTGGATGGAATGAGCAGGATCATGGCAGATTTAAGCTGTCACCATCAATCACAGCCAGTGAAAAGGCTTTCCAGGTGGCACAAACAAATTCTGCTTAAAAATCCTTTCATAGAATCAACCAGGTTGGAAGAGACCTCCAAGATCATCCACTCCAACCTAGCACCCAGCCCTGACCAATCAACTAGACCATGGCACTAAGTGCCTCAGCCAGGCTTTGCTTGAACACCTCCAGGGATGATGACTCCACCACCTCCCTGGACAGCCCATTCCAATGCCAATCACTCTCTCTGGCAAGAACTTCCTCCTAACATCCAGCCTATACTTCCCCCGGCACGATTTGAGACTGTGTCCCCTTGTTCTGTTGCTGGTTGCCTGGGAGAAGAGACCAACCCCCACCTGGCTACAACCTCCCTTCAGGTAGTTGTAGACAGCAGTGAGGTCACCTCTGAGCCTCCTCTTCTCCAGGCTAAACAGTGTCAGCTCCCTCAACCTCTCCTCATAGGGTTTGTGTTCCAGGCCTTTCACCAGCTTTGTTGCCCTTCTCTGGACACGTTCCAGCACCTCAACATCTCTCTTGAATTGAGGGGCCCAGAACTGGACACAGTATTCAAGGTGTGGCCTGACCAGTGCTGAGTACAGGGGAAGAGTAACTTTCCTCATCCTCCTGTCCACACTGTTCCTGATGCAGGCCAGGATGCCATTGGCATGCTAATGTATGTTTCCTGTGGCTGGGGGGGAAACATTCAATTTGGTTTCCAGTCTCAATGTGAGGGTGTTTCAGATGCTGTGAGCAATCCACCAGATTGGACTAGATGCAGAAACAGCAGGAGGTAGCTTGCAGTCAGAGAACAAGAGGGAAAACAATGAATTCCTGGGACAGTGCTGGCCACTTCAGTCATCTAATGAAAATATTGACATTTATGGGAATCCACAGGCAGAGTTAGACATAGTTGCGGTCTCTGCTGCTGTATCGCTTTTCACAATGTTTTATTTCTGTTTACCTTACAAAGCAAACTACTGTAGCTAATATATTTCTAGTAATTAAAGAAGAGGCAGCCAAGCTCGAGAGAAGAATAGCCTCTGAAATTCACACTTTTCCCAGCTGGAAGGCTTAATTAGGCTGAGGGTTCCTTTCCTCTCCCTGACCAGATAGGAAAGCTGGGAGGAATGAAGAGAGGCCCCTAATTATCACTGGTATAACTTCACAAAACCCCCCAATGTGCTTACACGAGGGATTAATTTGGTGCATTGTTGTTTGCTAATCATCCAATTAGCAGTTAAACAGCCAGAACCAATACATTGCTGTGCGTGTACTCATGTGTTAGTGTGGACACGCACACACGAGGATTTCACGTCTGCCACCCTGACCACTTCTAAAGCTGGAGCTGGTGCATGGTGCCCTGCATCAGTCTGATATGTGTCTGGGGACAATCTCTCTTCGGGCCCCAAAGCAGTTTTTGTGGTCTGTCATCGTACTGGAGCTGACAGAGCACAAATCATGCCTGGGAGGAGCAGGGAGACAGCTTCCTCAGTGAAAGGTCTGGGAATATTTTGCAACAGTCAAAACCAGGTTTTGCAACCCAAAACTGCCCCAGACCTGAGGGGTTTCACTCCAGGAGGAACAGGAGTGCAGTGAGTGTTGTGAAGACACAACTGTGTTTGTGGTTTTGCAAGACTGACTCCGGCTGACTGCCGTGGCAGGGAAGTCTGCCCCATGCACGCCTTGACTCTAATCCCTTAATCTCACTGAGAAAAACGTCTTCTTTGCACGTTCTTGTAATTATTCAACAGGGAAGGTCTCGCTCAGCATGTAGCAGAATCCAGCTTATTATACTGCCTTCAATCTTCATGGTCCAGGACCAAAACACAGCTACTCTTCTGGAAAGATACACTGGAGGGGAAGGCTTTTTCAGGTTTGTCCTAAAGAGGTTTTCCTTCCCCTCTACTCTGCCCTGGTGAGACCTCACCTGGAATATTGCATTCAGTTTTGGGCTCCCCAGTTCAGGAGGGATAGGGATCTACTAGAGAGAGTCCAACACAGGGCTATGAAGATGATGAAAGGCTGAAGCACTGCCCTGTCAGGAGAGACTGAGAGACCTGGGACTGTTTGGTCTGGTGAAGAGAAGACTTAGAGAGGATCTAATCGATGTTTATGAATATCTAAGGGCTGCGGGTCAAGAAGGAGGGCACAAACATTTCTCAGTTGTGCCTTGGGATGGGACAAGGGGCAATGGGTATGAACTACAGCACAGGATGTTCCAGCTCAACATAAGGAAGAAATTCTTGACTGTAAGGGTTACGGAGCACTGGAACAGGCTGCCCAGAGAGGTTGTGGAGTCTCCTTCTCTGGAGGCTTTCAAGACGCATCTGGATGTGTTCCTGTGTGACCTGAGCTAGATTCTATTGTCCTGGCTCTGGCAGGCAGGTTGGACTCGATGATCTATGGAGCAACCCCTAACATGCTGTGATACTCATAAATGTGGTGGTCACAGCAAAGATAAATATCTATTGACCTCTCATCAGAAGTTCTCCCAGCTCTCCAGCCATGCTTTTCTGTGGTGAGACTGGAGAGGTGGCTTCTTAAAGATAATCATGGTGCAGATCTGTCAGCTATGAAGTAATGTTTATATCTTCTGGATCAAGAAATTGTCAGGAGAACACACATCCAGAGAACATTGGAATGGGCTGCCCAGGAAGGTGGTAGAGTCACCGTCCCTAGAGATGTTCAAGAAAAGCCTGGATGAGGCACTTGGTGCCATGGTCTAGTTGACTGGCTAGGGCTGGGTGCTAGGTTGGGCTGGATGATCTTGGAGGTCTCTTCCAACCTGGCTGATTCTATGATATGATTCTATGAAAAAAAGCCAACAAACCAACCAAAAGCCAACTCCTCACCCAAAAAAACTGGAAATGGAATGAAGCTTTGTATTTACAGCTTAGCACAATATACAAGCAGATATAGAAGAAATAGGTAAGTTAAAAGGTAATACAGAAACACAACATCCCTCCCAGAAACCTGAGTCCTCAGGAGTGGCTCTCAACCACCTTCCCGCCTTTCTCCCACCCCTCTACCTTGCCGAAGATCTTGCCTTATGTTTAAGATGGTTTTAAGGGTTAGCCAGGGGGCTTAGGAAGCAGGTGGATTAGTCACACAGATGGCAGGTTAGGTTAGAGAGAGAGAAGCTCAGCCCAAAGCCCAGGCAGCGACTGTGTTATCTATATTTATGTTCTTGTTCCTATACATCTCAGCAAGCCTATGAGTGCAGCAGACATCACCATTGTTTCCTTTTCACAGCCTGTAATCTAATTTGTCTCACCAACACATTCTAGCTAGCCTCAAACCAGCACAATAAATAAAAGGTATCTGAGATAGGGGAGTTACAAAAGCTATAGGGAAGGGAAAAAAAAACCCAACCAAGATACAAACCATGTAAATAGAACCAGATTGATGGCAATGGTTTTGTCTGCTTCGTGGATTGATGGCCACGTGGTAAAACAAAGAGTGGCAGGAACAGGAGTGTGATGCTGTCAGGCAGGGAGGCAGGGCAAGAGAGAGTGTAGTGTTCAGACCCACCCCCTGGGGAGGGGTCAGAAGGACCTGGGGTCAGTGTCAAGACCACTCCTCTAAGAGGGTTAACCCTTTTCAGAGTTGTCTTCTGAGTGCAGGATTTTCCAAATCTGGAAAGCATTGAGGTTTGACAAAAGGATACGAGAAAACCATTCCTGACAAAGCCTCCACGCTCCTACTTCATTTGAGGTTTTGAAGCACATGTTGCAAGGCATGGAGCACTCTGAGCAAGAATTTGAGAGCAGTGCATGCTCTGGTTCTCATCTGTCTCTGTGTCTGGGTATGCAATGGGTTCTTCATTCTGCTGAAGGCATGACAGCAGGGAGTCCTGTCCACCTTGCAGAAACCCCTGCAGCATCCTCTGCCTGGTAAATCACTAGCAGACAAATACTAGGAGAAACTCTTTCTTAAACCTGCTTTTGAAATTTCCTGGGCTGTTTTAATTGTAGCATGATTTCTTCCTTTCTTTTGTTTCCCTGTAGAGTTTATCCCATGACCCATTCTAGACATTAATGGCTTGCATTTTAGAAAGTGAGCCTGCTGGTTATTTATGTCCTATATCTCTATTTAAGTTATGAATTTAGCAGCTGGAGGCCATATGGAAAAGTTGGTCATTGTGAGTGAAGACCTTTGCAGATAAGGGATAGGAAACAAGAGCTTTTTTCCCCCCCTACTTGGTTCCTAATCATATGCCATTAAAGAGAAATATATATGGAACAGGATATTTTTCCTAATATTATGGTTTACTAGATCAATTTCAACCAGGCCCTGATGTAAGGGCCAAAGAAACAGCAGCCTGTGAGCAGTGAAAGGGGGCCTGTAAGAATGATGGGGACAATCTTTTTAAAGCAAGGCCTGTTGCAACAGGACAAAGGGCAACAGCTTTAAACTGGAAAAGGGAAATTTGGGCTAGATATGAAGAAGACATTTTTTGCAATGAGAATCATAGAATCAACCAAGTTGGAAGAGACCTCCAATATCATCCAGTCCAACCTAGCACCCAGCCCTAGCCAATCAACTAGACCATGGCACTAAGTGCCTCATCCAGGCTTTTCTTGAACACCTCCAGGGACAGTAACTCCACCACTTCCCTGGGCAGACAATTCCAATGCCAATCACTCTCTCTGGCAAGAACTTCCTCTTAACTTCCAGTCTATACCTCCCCCGGCACAACTTGAGACTATGTCCTGTTGCTGGTTGCCTGGGAGAAGAGACTAACCCCCACCTGACTACAACCTCCCTTCAGGTAGTTGTAGGCAGCAGTGAGGTCACCCCTGAGCCTCCTCTTCTCCAGGCTAAACACCCCCAGCTCCCTCAGCCTCTCCTCATAGGGTTTGTGTTCCAGGCCCCTCACCAGCTTTGTCACCCTTCTTTGGACACATTCCAGCACCTCAACATCTCTCTTGAATTGAGGGTGAATTGAATGGTGAAATGTTGACCAGAGAGATGGTAGATGTCCCATCCCTAGAAACATTCCAGGTGAGACTGGACTCTCGAGCGTGCTCTAGTGCATACTGCAGGAGAGTTGGACTAGATGACCGTTAAAGATCTCTTGCAATCCAAAGCAATCTCTGATTCTAGGCAGGAGGACAGTCTCAAGCTGTGCCAGGGCTGGTTTAGGCTGGATGTGAGGAAGAAGTTCTTGACAGAAAGAGTGACTGGCATTGGGATGGGCTGCCCAGGGAGGTGAAGTCACCATCCCTGGAGGTGTTTAAGAAGAGGCTGGATGAGGCACTCAGTGCCATGGTTTAGTTAATTAGGAGGGTTAAGTGATAGGTTAGGCTCAATAATCTCAGAGGTCTTTTCCAACCTGGTTAATTCTGTGATTCTGTGAAATATTCTATTTTAGATTAATGAGCAGGAATTAAGGGGACTGAATTTTGCACTACTAGTTTGAAGGAGCTTGACCTCAAGCAGGACTTTCTTTCCATGGACAGAGTCATCTTTTTCACTTCCCTGCCTTCCTCAAAACCATTTTTGCCTGGCAACCAGCTCATACAAAGCCTGCTCCTGGACAGCAGCAGGAGTCACTGCTTGCTAGTATACACCTATGCTGGACTGAGGATATAAATAAGAGATATACAGGCTGCTTTGTTTGGGTGGCACATAATGGTAGTCCAGCTGTATGTACAACCTAGAGAAGTGTACAGAGATCCAACAGACTCAGTGCATCTCTCTGCCTTCCCAGCCATAAACATCAGCCCTGCTATCTACAATGAGAAGGTATCTTGCCAGTGTTGACCTTAGCAACAGTTAATGCTTTTTCAAGCTTCCCAAAAGCATGTGAGCTGTCCTACATGAAGGAAGAAAACCAAACTAAACTTGGTCCCTGAAAACTAATAAACTGGAAACCTCCTCATCCAGTTTTAGGTGGCTGTATCAGGACAGCAGTGTATCAGACTTGGGTTTGGTCAGCAAAAGATGCAGAGGGTGGTAAGAAGTGAAGCAGACCTTATTTTATTTTCCTTATACCTCAGGAATGTAAATGCATTTCAGTTTCCAGCTAAGTATCAAAAAATATGTACATTCCACTTCCTGGAGAAGCTGACAAAATTAATTCACCCTTAAAAGCAAGAAGAAAACGAGTCTGACAGACTCGTTCTCATCTGGGCATCCTTTCCTGGGTTGCTCTTTGCCAAGCCATGATTGCAAAAGTAATTCTCTACACCCCTGAATGCCTGCCACAGAGCTGTTCCAAGTGTGACCAGGTAAGTTGACATGGGGGTGTTATATTTAGTAGGGTTGATAGCTGTATGTAAGACTTAGGAGCAAATGCCACTACTGGAAGTCCAAAGCAGTGCCAGAGCTGACAGGAAAATCAATTACAGAGCCACAGTGAGGCAGTGGAAAGAGAATGATGGAGAACTTGAAAATTAAAAATATCTATATGCTAGAATTTCAATTGCATAACCATTCTTCACCTGCTATGCCTACACAGAAGAGGAATGGCTTGTGCAAAGCCTCCTCAGAAAGAAAGGAGGAATAAGAAAACTACAGCTTAGTGTCACCAAGGTTTTTGAGGCCAGATGGAAAATCCATGCCACGGTAAGGGACGTAATTGGTCTGCTGCTTTGCAAATGTAAAGAAAACAAACTGCACTTCAACTTTGTTATAGTTCTACTCAGCAGTGATTTTAGGCCAGCTTACCACAAACTGCTGCAAGATGTTGTTAAAAGAACACAAATCTTACACTCTTAAAAGTAAGCTTTCTTCCGACAAATTGAAGACTGAAGTGTCTGGGCTCAGGGAGCAGTCACTAGCAGGTGCTTACTCAAAGCACACATCTATATACATCCTCTCCCTTTACACTGCACTGGTGAGACCCCACCTGGATTCATCCAGTTTTGGAGCCCCTGTTACAAGAGGGATATGGGTGTGCTGGAAGGTGTCCAGAGAAGTGCCACGAGGATGATCAGAGGGCTGGAGCACCTCCCCTATGAGGAGAGACTGAGGCAATTGAGGCTGTTCAGTCTAGAGAGGAGAAGGCTCCAAGGTGACCTTATTGTGGCCTTTTAGTGTCTTAAGGGGGCCTACAAGAGAGATGGGGAGGGACTTTTTAGGAGGTCAGGCAGTGATAGGACTGGAGGGAATAGAAAAAAGCCAGAAACGGACAGATTCAGTCTGGATGTTAGGAAGTAGTTCTTCACCATGAGGGTGGTGAGACCCTGGAATGGGTTGCCCAGGGAGATGGTGGAAGCCCCATCCCTGGAGGTGTTTAAGGCCAAGCCAGATGAGGCTTTAGACCACCTGATCTAGTGTGAGGAGTCCCTAGCCATGGCAGGGGGATTGGAAATAGATGATTCTGGTGGTCCCTTCCACCCCTGACTGATTCTACAATTATTTGCTTCCAGAAGTGCAGAAAGTCCTGCACATAGATGGCTAAATGCTTTTGTATTGAAGTCTTTGGTGATGAAAAACTGGAAGAGCCAGCTTCTCTGTGCAAATAAATGCCAAACCCATCACTTGTTTCAGGTGAAGAAGAAACCCAGGAAACTCAAACACAAAGCTTTGCACTTTTCTCTTTCAGACATTTCAACTAGGAACATTCTCTTAATTACCAACACTGAGAGCACACAAAGACAAAAACAACACAGGAACTGCTGCTGGTCCAACCACAAGATAAGGAACAAGTTCTTCACCATGAGGATGGTAAAACACTGGAACAGGTTGCCCAGGGAGGTGCTTGAGGTCTCATGCCTGGAGATATTCAAGGTAGGGCTTTGGGCAACCTGATCTAGTGGAGGATGACCCTGCTTACTGAAAACGTGAGGCTGGACTAGATGAGCTTTGGAGGTCCCTTTCAACCCCCAATCATTCTATGATTCCATAGCATTCTCACTGCTACACTGGATCCCACTTGACTCAGGGACTATCCAAGAACTGAAGGAGGAAGCAAGACCATGAGCTGGCACTCATGGCTCCTGACGGTGTCTCACTACTCAGTCCCAGACACTCTGGGAGAGAGACAGAGGCTGCCATTTCACACCAGAAGATGGATGTGGGTGTGGAGGGCACTGCTGAGGTGCTTCAGGGAGTTACACAGGCACCATCATGATACCATGCAGAAGGCCTGGCTGACACTGGATGTCAGCTCTGCAGCAAGTCTAGATTTTCAAGCAGTTTTGCCTGTATTGCACTGAACAGGGGTGGTATCAGACCAGCTCCACTCAGTAGTCACACACCTAAGAGAGACAGAGTTTGGAAAGCAGAGGGACTGCCCTTGAGAGTGGGATTTCATAGAATCAACCAGGTTGGAAGAGACCTCCAAGATCATCCAGTCCAACCTAGCACCCAGCCCTATCCAGTCAACTAGACCATGGCACTAAGTGCCTCAGCCAGACTTTTCTTGAACACCTCCAGGGATGGTGACTCCACCACCTCCCTGGGCAGCCCATTCCAATGCCAATCACTCTCTCTGGCAAGAACTTCCTCCTAACACCCAGCCTACACCTCCCCTGGCACAACTTGAGACTGTGTCCCCTTGTTCTGTTGCTGGTTGCCTGGGAGAAGAGACCAACCCCCACCTGGCTACAGCCTCCCTTCAGGTAGTTGTAGACAGCAATGAGGTCCCCCCTGAGCCTCCTCTTCTCCAGGCTAAACACCCCCAGCTCCCTCAGCCTCTCCTCATAGGGTTTGTGCTCCAGGCCCCTCACCAGCTTTGTTGCTCTTCTCTGGACATGTTCCACTATCTCAACATCTCTCTTGAATTGAAGGGCCCAGAACTGGACACAGTGCTCAAGGTGTAAACATAATCCCTCTCACCATGCCATAAGAGCTCAGGGCAAATAACATTGCTGCTACTAACAGCAACTTCCTGGAGGGAGACATTTCCCTTTTCAAGAACAATCTCACATGCCATGGTCTAACCACAGGT
The DNA here is from genome assembly GCF_015220805.1 of Pogoniulus pusillus. Classification (NCBI taxonomy): domain Eukaryota; kingdom Metazoa; phylum Chordata; class Aves; order Piciformes; family Lybiidae; genus Pogoniulus; species Pogoniulus pusillus. The sequence continues at coordinate 12,858,209 of NC_087273.1, forward strand.
ATCTCCTACAAGAATATCCTTTTTTTTCAAAGAGCTGCTGAGATCTTTTAAACACAGAGACCTACCAGATTCTGATATTTTTGATGGACTATAAAACATAGATCTTTCATAAATACAGATATGGCAAAATGGAATTGCTGGTAATTGGACACAGAAAGAGAGGGGATGGGTTCAAGCTGAGGCTGGAAGGTTTAGATTGGACATTAAGAAAAAGTTTGTCATGGAGAGAGTGGTCAAGCACTGGAATGACCTGCACAGGGAGATGGTGGAGTCACCAGCCCTGGATGTGTTTAAGGGTCATTTGGATGTGGTGATTAGGGATATGGTTTAAAGTGAATCATGTAAAACAGGGTTATAGGTTGGGCGTAGTGGAGGAGCTTTTTCAACCTGGATGTTTCTGTGATTCTGTACTGCATGAGTATTGATTATCCATTTCAAAGAGGGGGAGCAAGTCTGGATGTGAATGAATGTAAATACTACTTCATCATGAAACGTTTTGCTTGTATGATTAAGTGTTTTCTCAGCCTCAGGGTATACCAGGCTGGAAGTGTTGCCTGCTGCATGGTTTCAAATGGTTTGCCTAACTGATTTTCAAGGAGCCCAAGTGGCAGCACTTCCCACTCGCTCTCCTTAACATACTATTCCATAGCTTCCTAATTTTCAGCATTCAAAAGCTGTTCCCAAAAGGCAAGCTACTTGGCACCTCATTCAAATCTCCACAACACCCCCCAGATTTAGAGGGAGCAATCTCAAGTCCCAGTCTAAACTTACTGTTTAGTAAAATTTGGGAATACAGTAAGAGAGCAACAGAAGCCACTGCTGCCTTATTTATGTTGCAAAATGAGGATAAATAGGGTAACTCTTCCCAAGAGTGGCACAAATCCTGAGATATTTAATGATCAGGATTTAAGATCTTGACAGCTCTACACCCTTCCCAATTAAAACATCTCTCTGCCAAACTGTTACCATCAGAAAAGCTTCTTACCCTTAAGAGCTTTCTAGAAATATCAAGCACTGCTTTTTCACCTGCACATTAACCTGTTAGTTCAGTTGACAGTTCTGCCCCAAACAGAAATACTTCCATCATGCTTTCCTGCAGACACAAGAGGGAAGGAACAAGAGTAGGTGTCCCTGCTGCTCTTCAGTTTTATCCCTAAATCATTTGACCACCTAGGATGCACTCAATATGAACCTGGTTGGCCAAGGCAACAATTGCCAGACAGGTTTGAGCTGCAGATGTTTAATGCAGGGTAAATACTTTTTTCTCTGGTGTTGATAAATGCCCTAATAAAAGATTGTATCATCAAAATGGAGATTTATGCCAGGCTTTACAGCCTCTAAAGAGGAGTAGGGCTGCCTACATAGCTCTGACTACATGCAGACATTTAAGATAAAAGTGGAAGCTGAATCTTGGTGTAAGGAAAGGTTCAACTGCCTCTTGGCTAGGGTGTGCCTGAGTCAATCATTTAACATCAAAGTGTTGTGAAGTAAGAGAAGGCATCCTGACTATCTGCCTTAAAAAAACAAGCAGGTGTTTCAGGGTTTGTCAAAGTCATCACTGTTGAGCTCTTTGCAGGTGTAGCTATCATGCCAGGATCCCACTGGGAAACCAGGATCTGAGGCAGCAATGTGGTGCCCAAGGAGCACAGGGCATGTGGGACTACAGTGGTTGGAAGGATTCAGAGGGTGCTGCCCATGCCTGCCAGCAGCAAATTGCTCTAGGGGCTGATCTGGGGACGGAAACATTCACAGCTCATTTTCTCAGGTGTCTGGCAAGCTGTCACTTCACTCATGCATTTCACAAGATCACAGGATGTTAGGGTTTGGAAGGAACCCAAAGAGATCGTCAAGTCCAACCCCCCTGCCAGAGCAGGACCATAATCTACCTCAGGTCACACAGGAACACATCCAGACAGGCCTCAGAAGTCTTCAGAAAAGGAGATTCCACGACCTCTCTGGGGAGCCTGTTCCAGTGATCTGTGACCCTTACAGTAAAGAAGTTCCTCCTTGTCTTGAGGTGGAACCTCCTGTGCTGCAGCTTCCATCCACTGCTCCGTGTGCTATCTGAGGGAGCAAGTGAGCAGAGCCTGTCCCCCCCTTTCCTGACACCCAGCCCTCAGATACTTATAAACGTTTATTAGATCTCCTCTCAGCCTTCTCTTCTCCATACTACAAAGCCCCAGGTCCCTCAGCCTCTCCTCTTCAGGCAGTGCTCCAGTCCCCTAATGATGCTCATAACCCTCCACTGGACTCTCTCCAGCAGATCCCTGTCCCTCTTAAACTGGGGAGCCCCAAACTGAACACAGTACTCAAGATGAGGTCTCACCAGGACAGAGCAGAGGGGGAGGAGAACCTCCCTTGATCTCCTGGACACATTCTTCCTAATACACCCTAGGATCCTGTTGGTCCTCTTGGCCACAAGGGCACATTGCTGTGCCATGGACAACTTGATATCCACCTGTTTATTTTCACAGGCAGTTTTGCAGTAAGTTGCAGACTTGAAATAATATTCTGAAAGTTAAAAAGAAATATCCTCTTTGACACAGTAATTTGAACTCCAAACTGAGTTTGCTCTTAATGACATTTGCAGGCCTCTCTTGTGCTCCTTTTCCCTGTACATTTCAATTCTCCAGTCTTCTCCAGAAGAATCCTCATGGAAACTGAATTTCAGGTAATAGCTCACTTTGGACCTCACAATTGACTTTTCTGCTTGCCCTTTGCAAATCTCATCATTGCAATTAGTTAGATAGATGGTGGAAGGATCCCATAGGGGAAAACCTGGGTCTAGTGAAAGCCAAGAGAGTTTTGCCAATGGCAGGGCTTCAGCTCATATTTGTAATGTGACAAACAAGGCAGCTGCAATTTTCAAACATTCATGGCAGGTGAAAAGCAGATTTCCACCCCAAAAAGATTAAAGTGGTGGTCAAACAGTGGGTGCATCTAACTCGATTTGTGGATAGGAAAAAAGCAGTAGCTCTTTGTTGTAATTTGAGTTATTGGCTCAGGCTGGAATTCCAAACCAGAACAATTTTGCCATATTTGCAGAGAATTTGAGTGAATTAAATCTATCCCACAGGCACTACACCAGCAGTTAACCTACAGTTCTTGAGATGCGTAGTTTATATGATGACTGCTTTTCACACTTTGTAAAGCTGGTAGTAGAAAAAAGAATCATGGAATCAACCAGGCTGGAAGAGACCTCCAACATCATGCAGGCCAACCTAGCACCCAGCCCTAGCCAGTCAACTAGACCATGGCACTAAGTGCCTCATCCAGGCTTTCGTGAAACACCTCCAGGGATGGTGACTCCACCACCTCCCTGGACAGACAATTCCAATGCCAATCACTCTCTCTGGCAAGAACTTCCTCCTAACATTTAGCCTATACTTCTCCTGGCACAACTTGAGACTGTGTCCCCTTCTTCTGTTGCTGGTTGTCTGGGAGAAGAGACCAACCCCCACCTGGCTATGGCCTCCCTTCAGGTAGTTGTAGACAGCAATGAGATCACCTCTGAGCCTCCTCTTCTCCAGGCTAAACAACCCAAAGCAGCCTTCCCAAGTGATCTGGAGACACTGTCAGGAGCTGGATGGTTGTTATAATACTGAATTCCATGTCCCCTGAACATGCTGTGAGGAGCTGCGTGGTCATTACAATACTGAATTTAGTTCTGGGACCCCCAGTTCAAGAGGGACATAGAATTGATTAAAGGAGTCCAGCACAGAGCCACAAAGATGATTAAGGGAGTGGAACATCTCTCTTGCAAGGAGAGCCTGAGGGAGCTGGGGCTCATTAGCCTTAGAGAGGAGACTGAGAGGTGACCTCATCAGCGTTTATAAATATGTAAGGGGTGAGTGCCAGGAGGCTGGAGCCAGCCTCTGCTCAGTGATGCCCCAGGACAAGGGGCAATGGGTGGAAGTTGAGGTGTAGAAAGTTCCATGGAAACATGAGGAGGAATTTTTCCCTGTGAAGGTGACAGAACATTGGAGCAGGCTGCCCGAGGGGGTTGTGGAGTCTCCCTCTCTGGAGATACTCAAAACTCGCCTGGACGCACCCGTCTGATCTGGTCTAGGTGATCCTGGTCTGGCAGGAGTGTTGGACTGGATGAGCTCTGAAGGTCCCTTCCTGCCTCTGACATCCTGTGATTCTGTGAATTCCAGATCACCTGGAAATGCTGTAAGGATCTGAGTGGTTGTTACAATAGTGATTTTCAGACTGACTTATAGGGTCAATAACAAACAGCAGAGTGTGGAGGCAGGTGGGTGATACAGGAGAGTGACTCATTCCCTCAAGTATTTGATTTGTTAGAATTGATAGCAAGAAAATAATAATAATAATATCAATAATAATAATAAAAGGAATGACAATCTGCTAGAACAAGTTGCCCAGAGAAGTGGTAGATGCCCCTTCTCTGGAAACATTCAAGGCCAGGTTGGAATAAGCAACATGATCTAGTTGAAGATGTCCCCTGGGTGTTAGACTGAATGACCTTTTAAAGGTCCCTTCTTACTCAAAACATTCTATTATTCTATGAGTCGCTCTTTCTAGATCACATTTAAGCTTGGATTAAACTTGGAACAAGCCTTGAGATTATTTTACCTCAAATACTCCAACCCATTTTCTCTGCTAAAATTGTTTTTCCTGTACAGTGAGATATGTTCCAGACATGTTTCTTTGTGAAACCAGTAGATTAAATAGAAATAATAAAGAACACACACAAAATACTTGGTCATTTAGTCACCAGTGACTTGTTTGGATGAGATAATTAACTAGAAGCCTTATAGTTTCTCAGAGGGACCTATGCCTGTGCACAAAGCAGCAAAGCCTTAGTGGAGATGCACTCAGCAATGCCATGCTGCCCCAGCAGCATCCTACTGTTGTTTTGGGTAGGCACATCCTGCTTAATTACATCTTAAAGGCTTAGAGAACAAGAGGAGTAAGTATGGGCTGTAACTTGACAGTTCATGTATGGTTGTTCAAGTTTTACACCTCAAGGATGAGTTTGAGTTTGTGTGCCTGAAAAACACCCCATCACTGCTGAAAAAAGGCATTGTGAGGGAGCTGGCTGAAACACATGGGGTTGTTGGACATAGGTCTCCTCAAAGTTTCATACCCCAGCTCTGTCTTCTAGAGTAGAGAAACAGGACAGGCAACCTAGATGCTTAACACGGAAGTGGAGTGCCTCATTTTATAATCTCGCTACTTTATCGGCTCTAGGGAGAAAGGGAATTATTCAGAGAGGAGTTGTGTAAGTGCTGTCTTTGTCAAACATGTGCAAAAGGAGAAATAAACATTTAAAACAGCTGAAGGGCACAGAAGGCACTGCCAAAAAAATGCTTGTTGGAAAGAAGAAAATTAAATTTAAACCAAGTGCTACTAGTATTGCAAAAGAACAAGAAACGGAAACTTCCATATGCAGCATGGGAGCCACAGTGCAAAACTTGGGAGGGGAAGGATGGGGAGAGGAGGTGCCAGCACCAGCAAGGGGAGCAGCACTGGCAGAATGTGTGCAGGATGCCAAATGCAAGCCAGGGCCAACTCAGGCAACCTCCACAACAACATCTCTCCCTACCCTGGAGATCTTTAAGGCCAGGCTTGATGGGGGTCATCTAGTGTGAGGTGTCCTTGCCCATGGCGGGAGGGTTCAAAGTAGATGGTCCTTGACGTCCCTTCCAGCTCTGACAATTCGATGATTCTACAGCCGTGTCCCCATCTGCCTGTGGTGGGACTGGCCCTGGCGCTGCCCCGACTGGGAGTCGCCTGCTCTCACGGCAATCACTTGCTTGAGTGACCCCTTCCATCCACCTTCCACCCCTCCCACTGCTGCTCTCCAAGTGCAGCATAAATCACTGCTTGCAACAAATAGAGCCTTATTAGAGCAGAACCTCTTTGCTCTACTTTGCAACAGTGGGACAGTCAGCCCACACTGTAGGAGCCACCAGACCAAAAGCATTTCTTCTATGCTGTCTAGCAAGTTTTGAAGCCCCACTTTGAAACAGACCTTAGATCTGACATACAAACCCTAAGACTGAGAAGCAACTGCAGCACAATATATTGTGAGAAGAGCCTGAGGGAGCTGAGGTTCTGCAGTTTGAAGAGGAGACTGAGAGGTGACCTCATCAATGTTTATTAATATGTAGAGGGTCAGTGTCAGGAGGCTGGAGCCAGGCTCTGCTCAGTGATGCCCACTGACAAGACAAGGGACAATGGGTGGAAGCTGAGGCATAGGAAGTTTCATATAAACATAAGGAGGAATTTTTTCCCTGTGGAAGATCATAGAATCAACCAGGTTGGAAGAGACCTCCAAGCTCATCCAGTCCAACCTATCACCCAGCCTCATCCAGTCAACTAGACCATGGCACTAAGTGCCTCATCCAGTCTTTTCTTGAACACCTCCAGGGATGGTGCCTCCACCACCTCCCTGGGCAGCCCGTTCCAGAACACTGGAAAGGGCTGCCCAGGGGTATTGTGGAGTCTCCATCTCTGGAGATATTCAAAATGTGCCTGGATGTGTTCCCATGAGTCCTGGTCTGGGTGATCTTGCTCTGGCAGGGGGTTTGGACTGGATGAGCTTTCGAGGTCCCTTCCAGTCCCTGACATTCTGTGGTCCTGTGGTGTTCTCCTCTGCAGCTGAAGAGCTAGACTCCCTGATGGAGGTACCTCCATTCTTCTGCAGGCTCCAGAACACCTGGCCCCTATTTTGAAGAGCTGAACTGCACAACAGATCAGTGCCCTGTGCTTTGAGGGCTGCCTAATTTCTTTGCTTAAACATTGGATTCTATCTACAAAGGTCTCTTCCAATCCCTAACATACTGTGAGTAGTCTAGAGATTCTTTGCAAGACACATTTAACCCAGTGCCCTCTTTGGGGAGAGCTAACAGGAAAGCACCTGCACTTCAAGAAAGGTTGCTGAATACCATGCTGGTAATCATGCCACACTGTTTACCACAGGTTTGATTGCAAAGTGGATTATAAATAAGGGGAAAAGCTAACGAAATAAAGGGCACAGATGCTTCAAGCTCAGAGAGTGGCTGTGGTGTGGGATGCTGAGGAGCAGGAGAACCCTTTCACTTCTCTCCTGAAGCTCCATGGTACGTGGCATGCAGCCACCAGCTGCAAGGAGCTCCTCTCTCTCAAGAGGAGACATCTGCACTTGCTTTACTGCCTAAAATGTGCTCATCCCATCTGATTTTTGTCTTTCTGTACTGCTTACAGGGATAAAGAACAGCCAAGACATAGTTTGGCCCTGCTGCTGTCTTTTTGTTATGATTACAAAATATCATAATATCTTGGTCAGCTAAAGGAACAGGGTGTTTAATTTCTCCCTCTTATTCTTTATTGAGATGGGCCTGAGCCATGACGTTTGGATGCGGCCCCTGCATCGAGCATTTTCAAAGCCGTGGGTTGTTTGGACATGAGCGTCTGGCTCAGCCCTCTCCCCTCATGCTTTGCCCTGGGGTGCTGCCAGCCACACTTTGGATTTTGCAGAAGGACAGGGATGTAAAAATCTGTGTTTGAGACTCAGGATGACAAATTGGGTTATGACATCTCCAAAGGAAATCCATCCGACTTTGAGAGTGGATTTCAGTGTGTGCAGACCCAGTCTCAGCATACGTTCACTACAAGTATCTGATTAACTGATGCTCTGCTGATTAAGACACTTGAGGCAAGGGAGAAGAATTCTCTGCTAAGAAAATGAAGTATCTTCAAACACAGAACTGATGTAAGCTTTTAAAGGGCAAAGTTATATCACTTGCACCTCAAAAGCCCTTTGTCTTCCTCATTTTTAGCCTCCAATAGACGATAAGGCACCTAGTGCCATGGTCTAGTTGACTGGATAGGTCTGGGTGATAGGTTGGGATGGATGATCTTGGAGGTCTCTTCCAACCTGGTTGATTCTATGAAGGGACAAATCATCTGGAGAAAGGTAGGGCAGAGCATGCACAGCTCTCCAATGCAAACTAGTGCTGGGATAACCATCATTAGTGGAGCTTACTTAAACCAGTGCTAGGATAATCATCATTAGTGGAGCTTACTTAATCCAATGCTAGGATAATCATCATCAGTGGAGCTTACTTAAACCAGTGCTAGGATAATCATCATCAGTGGAGCTTACTTAAACCAGTGCTAGGATAATCATCATCAGTGGAGCTTACTTAAACCAGTGCTAGGATAATCATCATCAGTGGAGCTTACTTAAACCAGTGCTAGGATAATCATCATCAGTGGAGCTTACTTAAACCAGTGCTAGGATAATCATCATCAGTGGAGCTTACTTTGGCAGAAGTGAAGGGGGAAAGGCAGCTTCTCAGGCAGGAGAAAAAGCTGTAGAGAAAGCAGCTGCTTCCTTCTTGCTGGTCATAGTTAAGGAAAAGAAGAAGAAAATCTGTTTCAAAACTGCCACCTCTACTAAGCTGAGGGTATGGGTGATACTCAGATTTGATCATTTAGTGCCTGACAAATGGGGTTTGGAGGCTGAGGAAGAAGGGAAGATTCCTTTCTGCAGAGCAAGGCATAGCAAAAAGGGTGAGAGATATGATGCTGAAGAGGGACCCAAGGAAAGAGATGAAATATAATAAAGAGAGGAATGGTCAGATATAGCTAAAAGTAGAAAGAAAGAAAGAAAAGAAAGAAAAAATCTCTAGTAAAAGAGAGAGGAAAGGCTAAGGAATAGACTGAAGGGGAAATGACAGGGAAAAGGGCATTGTATGATGAGACCACTACAAAAGGCAGAGAGTACACTGGACCTCTTAGAAGACTGATATCAGATTTATCCCTGAGACTTCTCAGTGACTGGTCCCAGAGAAGAGCTTCTGCTCTTCCCCACAGTCTCTGAACTGCAAGACAAAGAAGCAGATCACATCAGCTACCAACTGCAGCTAAAACCACACTGCAAACACATTAGTGCCAATAAAATATAGTTACATTTCCACCTCATCAAGTGACAAACTGGAGTTGTAAATGAAGGGGTCCTTCAGAAGAATATCAGACCTGGCAGGTCTGAGGAGACACGCTCCCTTCACAGCTTTAATCTCGGGAGTTGTCCTTTAAACTCTGCATCCAATTGTAAAACGAGCTACCCAAGTTTTGCCCCTTCACTTATATAATTCTCATTTCCTGATTATATGACATACATAATCTGCCTCTGGCTTCTGTAGCTAAGCAAAACACTTCACAGGCTTACTGCAACCAACTGAAGAATTCCTTAGTAACCTGGAATGCAAATGAAATGAGATGGCTTCCCCTTTCTGCTGAGAGATGCTTTACATGAAGAAAAAAAAACACCCTGATGTTAGAGCAAACAGTTAAACGTGAATTCCTGAGACATATTTAGTGTATTTTAGGATGGTTCCAGCATCCCATTTAGCCACTTAAACACAAAACATGAACTCTTCCCTCCTCCCCCACTCTCCCCTTCAAGTGAGCAGATATATAACTAACTAGAGGCATGTAAATCTACAAATTTATGGCTATGTTCAAATTCAGTTTATTTGTTGATTTATCCATTTCACCTCTTTAAAGAAATTAGAGCTAAAAGCTTTCAGAAGCTGTTTGTGCTGGAGGGCCAGAGCTGCAGGCTCACATTTATACAGAAGCAACACTCAACTCTTTGGACTTCTGACACAGAAGTCACCATCACATTTTAAAGCTTTTAGGCAGGAAATCAGCAGACTGGCACATTTTGCCTACACAAGTGAAATGGACATCTTTTAATTCACCTTCCATGCTCCATAACTTGATTTGGGGCATGGAAATGAAAAAGGAGAGGGGCAAGGTTCATGATTTTTAGGCACCTTGGCTACCGCAGGACTTAATGCTCCAAATAATCTCTTGCCATCTTCTCCTGCCTGTGGGAGAAGAGGCTGATGAGTCTTCATTGCTGCCTCTCACCAGTGCCACTCTGGGGGGACTTGTCAGGCAATAGGGTGTGATCTCAGCTACATCCATCCTTTCTTCCTCCCTTCTCTTCTGTGGGCACCCAAGCCCTGATCTAAATCCACTGATGTCAACAAGAGTGTGATCAAAGGGGCTTGGACTAGAGCCCAAGGGCTTTGTCTCTGAGAACTCTTTATGGAGAATGGATGTGACTTCAAGGAAAGACCCTGACTTCAAAATTAAACATAATCTACTTGTAAACATCAGGTGGAGCAATCTCCTCTTTAGGTCCTGATCCAGGAAATCATTGAGTACTTAACTTCAAGCGTCTCATTAAGTTCCGTGCTGTCCATGAGATCAGAATACAGGCTCACAAGTCTTTAAGTACATAATTAAAGGTAAGCATGTGGCTAAGTGTTTTGCTGAGTGGGGATGAAATTATGGGCATGCTTAGGTGCTGTGCTGAACCATGGAGACAGGGGCTGCTTTGTCCTTGCTGAGAGCAGGGAGAAAAGGCAGCTCTTACTACACTGCCTCAAACCAAAGGTCTAAGGAGCGAAGCACCGAGCAAACTTGAGGGGCAACTGTCTCTTAGGAGACTTGGTAGGACTTCAAGACCTGCTGCAGAATTATTGGCAGGAAGAGGGAAATTTGTGCATTCCTCAGTCTGAGTGACTTCTGCAGGCTTTCCTCCATTTGGTTCTTCCTCCATCTCCGTTATCTTTCTAGACAGGTCTTGCAGGGATGCCAAGAAAAGCATGGCCAAAAGCAGAGCAGCAGGGAGAAAAGGGAATGTGGAAACAGAACAAGATGGACAAGCTTCTGAAATGCCTTCTAGAAGCTTGTAGGCTGTCAGACACTTCATTTCTGCTGTAAGGTGAGCAGAAAGGACAGCCCTAGAGAGCAGGCTGACCTAGTGTGAGGTGTCCTTGCCCGTGGCAGGGGGTTCAAAGTAGATGGTCCTTGACGTCCCTTCCAGCCCTGACAATTCGATGATTCTACAGCCGTGTCCCCATCTGCCTGTGGTGGGACTGGCCCTGGCGCTGCCCCGACTGGGAGTCGCCTGCTCTCATGGCAATCACTTGCTTGAGTGACCCTTTCCATCCACCTTCCACCCCTCCCACTGCTGCTCTCCAAGTGCAGCATAAATCACTGTTTGCAACAAATAGAGCCTTATTAGAGCAGAACCTCTTTGCTCTACTTTGCAGCAGTGGGACAGTCAACCCATATTGTAGGAGCCACCGGACCAAAAGCATTTCTTCTATGCTGTCTAGCAAGTTTTGAAGCCCCACTTTGAAACAGACCTTAGATCTGACATACAAACCCTAAGACTGAGAAGCAACTGCAGCACAATATATTGTGAAGAGAGCCTGAGGGAGCTGAGGCTCTACAGCTTGAAGACGCTGTGATTTAGAGACCGTGGAGATGGAGAGCTGTGCGTGGAGACCCGGGGAGGTGCGCATCCCTGGAGCACTGGTGCCACCTGCTGCCCTGCCGCTTCCCCATCCCACCTGCTTCCTGATGGATTCTTTAGTGGAAGCTTTCGCTGCCTTCTCATGAGCTGCAGCTTTCTCTTTGCCTAAAATCTCGATGAGCAAAAGAAACATCTCCCCTTCTGCATTTGTGGTTTGAAACATTCAGCTCTGCAAGTTTTGTAAAGATGACGATGCTCAATAGTCTCAGTAGGATATTATTGCTATTAATATTAGTGGGCTAGATGCCACAATCAACACCTTGTTTAACTGCACCTTCATTTATCCCAAACCCTCAGAAACAAGTGAGTCCTATCAGAGGGCTGGGAGACCTACCCAACCCTCACTTCCACCCCATCCAGAAGATGAGAGGCATCCTGCACTGGGAAATACATAGAACCACAGCACCTTAGAGACTGGAAGAGACCTCCAGAGATCATCAAGTCCAACCCCCCTGCCAAAGCAGGATCACCCAGGGTAGTTCACACAGGAACACATCCAGGCAGGTTTTGAAAGTCTCCAGAGAAGGAGATGCCACAACCTCTCTGGGCAGCCTGTTTCAGTGCTCCATCATCCTCACAGGTTTCTTCATTGAAAGCAGTTTCATGCTCCTAGGTTTCTTCATTGAGCTCCCTGCCCTGCACCAGGAGTATCAGTCATATGGGAACAAGTTCTCTGAGTGACATTGGCGACAGCAAAGCACTGCCAAATTGCATTGCTACGTGTGACATGGTCAGAATTCAGTCACCTTCTCATGCCAGAGTAACAGCACACCACAGGAGTAAAAGGAGGGACACAGATATATGCAGAATGAAACTGGTGTAAGGACACTAACGGTGGTGAACATCACAGTTTGGATAGTGTAGGATGCCCAGAGTGAAGCCTCACTTCATGTAAATTGCTGTAGGAACACAGGCTTCAAATCTGGTGATGTGTGTGTGAACTATGTTATTTCTGTATTTGTGGCATGAAGCCACTGGTCTGTGAATCCAGGTGAAGAAGGAACTACCCTCAAAGCCCTCCTCTGCAAGATCTGCTTTTCAGGAGTGCAACCTGCCAGCCAGGCTAGAGCAGGGAGAGCCCTATTGATGTCACATCATCTGTGCATGTTCCCTGACAAAATTCTCAGTGGTGGTTCTGCAGTTTTCACGACCTAGGGAAAACATGGCAGTGTGTGGTCCTTACACCCTTTGAAACCCTCTTGATGAGGAAAGGCTGAGGGAGCTGGGATTGTTTAGCCTGGAGAAGAGGAGGCTCAGGGGTGACCTCATTGCTGTCTACAACTACCTGAGGGGTGGTTGTAGCCAGGGGGAGTTTGCTCTCTTCTCTCAGGTGGCCAGCAGCAGAACAAGAGGACACAGCCTCAGGCTGCGCCAGGGGAGATTTAGGCTGGAGGTGAGGAGAAAGTTCTTCACTGAGAGAGTCATTGGACACTGGAATGGGCTGCCTGGGGAGGTGGTGGAGTCGCCGTCCCTGGGGCTGTTCAAGGCAAGATTGGAGGTGGCACTTGGTGCCATGGTCTAGCCTTGAGCTCTGTGGTAAAGGGTTGGACTTGATGATCTGTGAGGTCTCTTCCAACCCTGATGATACTGTGATACCATGGTTTGTTCCCTGGCAATATCTGAAATGGGGGCTATTAAGGAGCATGTGGTGACCACTAACTACATCCACAGGTCCTGACAGAGCCATACCTGCCAGTTTCACACCAGCTCAAGACAGCAGCTGCCAGGAGTCCTCATTCCAAACAAGTGGAGGAAAGAGAGAGAGGGAGAGCACCGCCCTGCTGCGTATTACACTGTGCCAACGAACACTAGAGACCCAGAAGGGCTTTCTGAATAAAATGCTCATTCAAAACACTCAGTGCAGCACATCATGCATATACCAACAGGACAGGGCTACACACACAGAGCTCCCATTCCCAGTCTGACACCCAGCTTAGCGTCAAAAGACACTTCCCTTCAGTCGCTGTGCACTCAGATTTACGAGGCAGCTTTATGGACTGATACTTCCTCACATTTTACTAGTTTGATTAATTCAGCTGGCACCTCTGATCTCATTTCCACTACTAACATTTTCTCTTGAATGGGATGACTCTATAGTCTCACCATTCATGTGCCTGAGTCAGATTTTACATCAAAGATGTCCTGGGTTTTATACTGTCAGAAGCAATTTTGTCCCAGAAGAATGAAGATTGTGATTATCCCAGGAGGAAAGCTGTCAACTCAGCTGTGTGTAGAAAAACTGCTGTCTACAAAAGCTTATATTGGACACCCTTTGGCAGACTGCCCTCTTTAAAAAAAAAAAAAGTCCACTGTTACCTACATGAAAGACTTTTCCTAAGAGTGTTCGTGTCTTTGCTGACTTGGTTCATGCAGCGATTTCAAATGAGAAGAAAGTAAGAGTGGGGGAGGAGTTTCACAAGTGCTCATTTTTCAAGGCAACACACAGAAAAGCAATAAAGGGGAGCACGAGAAAGACTCATTTTGAGATGGGACTGACAGATGCTGAGCTTTGGCAATGCTCTATATCTCAATTAGATCCAAAATACTGCTGGACCAGGTATTACAGAAATGACCAAGCCTCAGTTTAGGCTTTTCAAGACTGTTCCAAACTCAGGGCTTCTCCCAACCTTTGCTCATTTCAGCAGTCTTCATTCAAGAGGCATCACCATAGTCTGCCACTGTAGGCATCTGGACTTCAGAGATGGAACACTACAGTGCTAGCTCCCAGGGAGCCACCTGTGCTGGGCTATCTGTAGTACTGGAACATGTAATAAATTCTTATTTACCCTTAACTAGGCTGACTGCAAGTTGGTTAAAAACCAACACAAACCATATTTCATGCAGAATTGCCTTACTATGGTCACACCAATATTTCTCTTGTGTGGGTTGACATGAAGCCTACCTGAAAGGAGGCTGTAGCCAGGTGGGGGTTGGTCTCCTCTCCCAGGAAACCAGCAATAGAACAAGGGCACACAGTCTCAAGTTGTGCCAGGGTGGGTGTTAGAAGGAAGTTCTTCACAGAGAGAGTGATTGGAATGGGCTGCCAGGGAGGTGGTGTCATCACTGTCCCTGGAGGTGTTCAAGGAAAGGCTGGATGAGGCACTTAGTGCCATGGTCTAGTTGATTGAATACGGTTGGGTGCTAGGTTGGCCTGGATGATCTTGGAGGTCTCTTCCAACCTGCTTGATTCTATGAAGAACATCTCTTGGGGGTCACTTTGCATGTAGTTAGGACTGTGGGACACTTCTGAGGCCTATAAATCAGCTTTGCTTCCATCCGAGTTAATGTGGGCATCCGGGAAACTGAATGCCAACAATATTGTGTATAGTCCAAAGATTATTTCCTTTTTCTTTTGACTTTACTTCTAAAAGTATTTCAGAAGAAAACTGCCAGGGAGCAAGCCTGGCTTGCCTTATTGACATGAGATAGGGAAGAGCTGATTGAGGTTGGGTATTAGGAACAAGTTTACCATGAGAGTAATGGAACACTGGAATAGGTTGCCCAGGGAGGTAATTGAGGCCCCGTCTCTGGAGATAGCCAAGGTGAGGCTCAGCAGGTCTCTGGGTAGCCTAATTTAGTAGAGGATGTCCCTAAAGACTGCAGAGGGGGCTGGACTGGATGACCTTTGGAAGTCTCTTCCAACCCAGATCATTTGTGATTCTAACTGAAGCAAGCACAAGAAACCATAGAATGGTTTAGGTAAGAAGGGACCTGAAGGATCATCCAGCTCCAAACCCCCACCGTAGGCAGGGACACCTCCCACTAGAACAGGTCACTCAAGGCCTCATCCAACCTGGCCTTGAACACCTCCAGGAAGGGAGCAGCCACAACCTCCCTGGGCAACCTGTGCCAAAGTCTCACCAACCTCACTGTAAAGAACTTCCTCCTAACATCTAGTCTAAATCTCCCCTCTTCCAGTTTCAACCCATTACCTCTCATTCTGTCATTACAAGATCCTTGTAAATAGTCCCTCCCCAGCCTTCCTGTAGGCCCCTTTCAGATACTGGAAGGCCACTATAAGGTCTCCTCATATCCTTCTCTTCTCCAGACTCAAGAGCCCCAACTCTCATAGCCTGTCCTCATAGCAGAGCTGCTGCAGCCCTGTGAGCATCTTTGTGGCCCTCCTCTGGATTCACACCAACAGTTCCATGTCCCTCTTGTGTTGGAAGTTCCAGAACTGTACACTGTACTCCAGTACCCAAGGACTGAAGGACAAAAATGTTGGTTGTGATTTAATAAAGTGGACTTGCTCAAGACATTAATATGGGCTGAATTTAAGGGAACCTCAGTGCAAGCTGACAGGGGAATAGGTGTTTGTGGGATGTACTAATTCCAGGCTAAATTACACAAAGCAACAAATAAGTGTGTGGGGGGGTGGGGGGGGAGCCCACAAGATAATTGTGAAAGACAGAAAAAGAAAAAGGCAGGCTGAGTGTCCAAATCAAAAGGTGAAGTAAGACAATCAGAAAATAGCTGTCTTGAAAATTCTACAGTGTGAAAACTGTTAGCAGTCACTCAGCTCAGAAACAGAGGTTTCTGCCTTTAAAACAGCTGCCTTCCAGGCTCAATCTAACATGAGCACACTTCTTTAAGTTATAGAAGATAGCACCAAAACCCCAACAGGATAGGGTACATTTCTATTACTGGAAGTGGACTTTCAAGCACCGAGTTTATCTTGTCAGTTTGGCTCAGCAGTGATGTGAGCTTGCAAGGGGTAAAGTGGATCACTAACTGCCAGAAAGCATGGCAATAACCTGATAAGCACAGGAGCTACATGCCCTTAGACAGAAGAGGTTTCACTAAGGTGGAGAATATTTCATCAGGTACTTTTCCCTCTTCGAGCTGGCTTCTCTCACAGCTCAGCAGCATTTACCTAACTTCTGTTCTCTGCTCCCAGAAGAGAGCACACTGGGGGTTGTTTGGGCCAAATCAGAGAGACAGGTATATACCTGTACATCTCACTGCCAATGCCAGCTCCACCCTGCAAATCTTGCAGCTCTGTTTAGGATACATTTTTCCACAGCTCCAGACAGCCACAACTGTAATTGGACTGCCTGATTGCTTTTTTTTGTTGTTGTTATTTTGTTTAACCCTTTTTATTTATTTGATTTAATTTCAGGATGCTAATCTTGGTAATGGATGACTCCTGCAATCCAAATCACAATACCAAAGTACACATCAGCTAGTACAACAAATGGCCATTCACCTCAAATTAGGCAACCTACTGTAAACACTAAGCCAAATTAAACCCCTGCTCCTCCTCCTCCACCTCCTCTTCCTTTTGGCCGGAGCTGCTCCCCAAGCATCTAAGGGACAGACTCTTCATGTCAGGAAAGTTAGCAGATGTGGGAAGGTGAGATGGGGGGAAGTAATCCATCAGGGATGGTGGAGTTGCCGTCCCTGGAGCTGTTCAAGGCAGGATTGGACATGGCACTTGGTGCCGTGGTCTAGCCTTGAGCTCTGTGGCAAAGGGCTGGACTTGATGATCTGTGAGGTCTCTTCCAACCTTGGTGATACTGTGATACAAACCCTGTCCTGGGCTCTCAAACCTTCCCCCTCATGAAGGCTGTGCAACAAAAGCTTGGCCAGCTGTGAAGAGGAAATCTCAGAAGTTGCAAGGGACTAGTCAGAAACAAGTTTTGCCTTCTGAAGAGTTGCCATCTCTGGCAGGAAGAAAATAAAAGGAAGGGAGAAAAACTGGCCTCATTTTGTGTGCTTTGTTGTGTTTATGACTTGTCTCCTGGAGCTTCCTCCACACTCCCCAGTCCTCAGCTATTAGAAACAACAGCAGCTAGTGAATAAAGAAAAACTTTGAAGGGTACAAGAAGACCCTGAATTCCATCCCTCGGGCCAGTTGTAACAGGCAGAACTTCAGCAGCTATGGACATAGCACATTCTGGTCTCTTTCTTACTTTGCCACCACTTCTCCTGTGTATCTCTTGACATGAAGTGACTTAAGCCGAGCCTTGATCTTGCAAGCAAGCAGCTCCTGCTTCTGGTGTGGTTTTGGTGAGTGTGGCTATGTCTACATATGCAAATTTGTAATCCTTCACAGCCTCAGATCCTTGAGAGAGAGGTTGGATCTTAGATTTCTTGTGGAAATCACTCTCAGGGCTTGGATGGGTCTATTCAAAGGGTCCACAAGCTATGTTTGATTCTGGGCATGTCAGCACATCGCCCAGCAGTGACAACGGGCAGGGGAGAGGGGAGGGGTGAGTTGACACATGCTGATATGGAGCATTTTGTCTATTTCCTTCCAGGTTTAGGCAGAAGTACAGGCTGGATGTTAGGAGGAAGTTCTTGACAGAGAGAGTGATTGGCATTGGAATTGGCTGCCTAGGGAGGTGGTGGAGGCACCATCCCTGGAGGTGCTCAAGAAAAGCCTGGATGAGACACTTAGTGCCATGGTCTAGTTGGTTGGTTAGGCAGGTTGGACTGGATGATCTTGGATGTCTCTTCCAACCTGGTTGATTCCATGATTCTCTGCTCAGTTGGTTATTAATGAATTAGAGAGCTAGTTTTATGGAACAGAGCATCTCATAAATTCCCCCAGATCCCACTGGACCACTCCATAAAATACTCACATATGCTACTAACTGTCAGAATAAGAGAGTATTTCCAAGTTGCCTGAACAGTGGCTGTCACTAAGGTAACCTAAAGTGAGTTCCACGTTGGTTCTCATAGATTTGGCTATTACCTCAGCAGCAAAACTTACTTCTGCACAACAAAAGATACCCAGGATTGTCTTTCCCACTCAGGTTCCAATTCTCTTGGTATGGTTTTACAGTCTGAAGGAAGAGTACAAAAATAATATGCCAGACAAAACTTTAAAAGCATTTTTGTTTAAGGTAATTATGATCTCTATTTATGCCTATTAAATTACAAAGATTAATATTAAAGAACACACAAAAACTGCCAGAAGGCAACACCTGAGCTGTGTATGTTTAACACCCATGCTGCTTCTAAAGTAACTGCTCACTCATTTCCTCCAAGCTGTCTAGATAATTGTGACTTCTTTTTTTCTGTCTAGAGTTCATTTGAAATGGAAAAAAGCAGGGATTTCCTCCTCTCTAGCCTGGGAACGCTGAGTGGACTTTGATCCATTGTTTATGTACTGTATCTTTGATAATGCCTTGCAGAACAGTGAGGTTTTGATCACCTAAGCATGGTGGGATGCTCGCTGCAGCCGTGGCTGTGTCAGCTTTTCCATTTGAATCTCTCTCACACACACACACTCACCACTGCCATGGTTTTCCTGAGTCACAGCAATGACAGCTAAATAAAAGCATATTGTAAATATTTATATTACTTGGGCACACACACGCTATGTAAGTCCTGGGGCAGCAGTAGTGCTGGCATTTGCCATTACAGTTTTCTGTCTTCAAAAGTTTATGGCCAGTTTCCTCAGTTTTGGCTCAGGAAGAGGATATTGTGAAGCGAGTAACAAAACCCCCTCTACTTACTGGCCAAAGCTTTAGTAGGTCAAAGAAATCTTATCCTCAGACTGCAAGGAAATACTGGAAAAATTATCAGAAGAGCCAAGCTAGTTTAGAGAGGTCTTTGTTGGCTTGCAATGAATTAAGACAAAGGTTGGTAAGAACAAATGAGCCATCCAGTTATTATTGATTTCCAATGTTAGCCTTTTCTTGAGCAAAACACATCTTTTCTGGAAAAATAATCATATTATACAACACTAAACCTGTCTCTAGCAGATGTACATACCAAACACCTGGCAAAAAACCAAACCAACCACCCCACCACGCTGTTTCTTCCCTTTTTGTGGAGCATTTGAAAGTGAAAAAGACTCCTGAAAATGCTTTCCTGTGCACAGGAGCACCGGGGGGGGGGGGGGGGGAGAAAACTGTCACATTTTTGCCACTTGTAGTGGGGCTTTTGTCTCAGCACCTCCCAGTGATGGAGAGGATGGCAACAGCAGGCTGGCCACTGAGTATCCAAGTCAGCACTGTGAGTCTGGGTGGTGGTAGGCCATAACCAGAGTTGCTGCTGGGTGGCAATGCCCCACCGGACTTCAAGCAAAGAGTCGCAATGTGAGATCCTACCATGCTGTCACATGGCACCTGTCCCAAAGAATCACAGAGTGCCAGGGACTGGAAGGGACCTCAAAAGCTCATCCAGTCCAACGCTACTGCCAGAGCAGGATCTCCTATACCAGGAACCCCTCCAGGCAGGTTTTGAATACCTTCAGAGGGAGACTCCACAACCCATCTGGACAGTCTGTTCCAGTGGCATGAATGGGCCTGAGGTTCAAATGCTGCTCATCACTGTGACTGACCTGTAAGAGATGCTAGAGATTGTCCCCGTTGCTGTAATTTGCAGCTGATTTGCTTCTACTGTAGACACATTCAGCCCTTGGACAAGCTGGTAGTGTGCTAGTTTGAAGCTAGCTAGAATGTTTTGGTGGCAAGAATTGGGTCACAGGCTGGGAAGGGGAAACAGTGCTATCTACTTCACTCATAGGCTTGCTGAGAGGTATGAGAACAAGAATCCAAGCATAGATAAGGCACTTCTACCTGGGAGCTCTGAGCTGCATTTCTCTCTCTAGCCTCTCTGACGTCTGATTAATCCACTTTGCTTCCTAACCCCCTGGCTGAACCTCCATTTTTCCTTGGGACTGGGGTAAGGTTGAGAGGGGTGGGAGACGGTGGAAGGGTGGTTGGGAGCCCCTCCTGGGGACTCAGGTTTCTGGGAGAAGAATTGTGTTTCTGTATTATCTTTTACCAGGTATATTTCTGTCTATAACTGTATATACTGTAAATATCTGCTTGTATATTGAGCTAAGCTGTAAATATAAGCTTCATTCAAATTCCCAGAGACAGCTGAGTCTAGTCTGGGTGATTTCCAAAGTGGGGGGAGGGGAGGCAGGGAACAACCAAACCACTACAGGCAGGCATTTTGACCTGCAATTCAAGATGTCCATCCCGACATCTTCCAAGCCTCTCAGTGCTGATCCCACTGAAAACTGATAATGTTGTCTGCTTTACAGAAACTTGCAGTGAAGTGAAAACTTTTGAGAAGAAAAATACCCAAACACTAACAGGAGAGGAACTTGGCATCTTCTGTCCCTCTGCTTCAGCTGAAAACCTCAGTTATGAAAACAGGATGGATAACAAAACCGCTGTGCAAGTCTCATGGGGACTAATATGATGGAAAAGATAGCACATCACTCAGTATGTTTCTTTGGTTCTTCATTAATGAAGGTGAGCTCTGTTGGTACAGTGCTTTATTAAATGCCAGAACATTGTATTCTGCCTGCAACTGTTGATTTAATCTGCCCACAGCATTCACACGTGTGAAGCTACTCTCACTTCACATCAGAGGTACAGGAAGAAGAGCTGGGTGCCCCACGTGTCTATGTGGGTGATAAGTAAACCTGGCCTGTCTGTCACATTCTAGAAAACTCTCAGCTTTTTGGGTTGAATATTTATTCTCTGGCACTGAAAAAAACACTTTAATCAATGGTTTTCCAGCCTGCAGGAACAAGTCCACGTGCTGCCAAACCCACATTCTAGGCTCTGCTTAAATATTTGGAATGGTTAGATATGGCACTTCTGCAGTTCTTCTGTTAACAGATGAACCAAAGGAGCACTTACAGGAAAAAAACCATTCATAGCATGAGGTGTGTCTGTTTGTGAGGGAATATCATGTTTAATTTCCTCAGAAGGAGCTTCTCCTTGAATTTGCATTTGAAGCAAGTTGTGGTCAACTTGTTGCATGCAGTACAAGGATGAAATAAAGGATCAGTGAGAGGGCTGGGGTTAGATGGACCAGAGGGTTAATGAGGATGCTAAAGTTTCCCCTTTAACACAAGAGGGAACTTCTTTACTGTAAGGGTCACAGAGCACTGGAACAGGCTCACCAAAGAGGTTCTGGAGTCTGCTTCTCTAGAGACTTTCAAGGTCTAGTTGATTGGACAGGGATGGGCAATGGGTTGGACTGGATGATCTTGGAAGTCTCTTCCAACCTGGTTGATTCTATGACCTGAGCTAGATTATGGTCCTACTCTGGCAGGGAGGTTGGACTCTATCTCTTCACACCCCTTTGAACCCCTAACATCATGTCAACACAAGCTTCATATTCTTCTTTAAGCAGTGATGTGGGCATGAGATCTATTTAACAAAGTTTTCAGAAGACCAAGCCTTACAGAAGTCTCCAAAAGTGGAAATGTGGATTAGTCATCATTTGAAGCTCCCTCTAAGGCACTCTGCTCTGCAGCTGAGAGCTTGAAGGTGCTTCAGGGTGCCTCCAGGCTTGTCTGAAAGGGCCAAGCCCTTGCACACAGCCTGTGAAAGAAAAGCACATATGGACAAAAAAAAAGAGTTCAGGGGTTACCAGGAGGAAACCACCCTAGAACCAGACCCATCTCAGGTCCTTTGACCTGCTGCTTTGGGAAAAAGCTTCAGGTCTTCACATTCATTAAGCACAGCAGGCAAATGCAGGAGTTCTACAGCCACTGCCTCTTTCTGCTACAGAAAGCCTACAGATACTGGTAAGGGTCAGGCAGGGTCATCCTCACTGAAGAAAGCATGGTCATGTATATTATATGGGTTGAACCATGACAGAACACAGATATCTGAAGGGTTTTGCCCAGGGAAGCTGCAGAGGGGTGGTGGCAAGGCTCACACTTATAGGCACCAAGATGTGAAGAAGCATGTAGGGAACTGGGAGGTCTCAGGGTATTCTAATGGCTTTCCATAGAGAAATAAGTGGGGGCACTCATCCAGGCCATCCTTGGGAGCAACCTGACAGACCAACGCTTACAGGACCAGTGAGGTTCGACAGAACAGCCTTCACAAAGCCCATAAACTCATCAAACAAGCCATCAGGAAGAAGAAAATAAATTACCCCTTGGCTTCCAAGTTTACATAGAAATAAAAACTACTTTGTTGTTTGTATTATCAAGGACTCTCTTCCTATAACATTTCAATCAGTGCTTTGCCAGCAGTGACTAATTCCACATGCTAATTCCACAAGCTGCTTCTTCCTCATACCCTCCTCTTTCTTATGATTTCTACCTGCAGGTAGGAAAAAAATAAACCCTGAAAACTCTTCAACTGCTTTTTTCAAAGCTGTCATCAGTTAGCAGTTTTTCTTCCTACCAGATGACCAGGCAAGATTGTGAAATTATAGAGCTCCTATGGAAGATTATATGTTTAGCCTTTCAGAGTGGGGAGGTATGCAACCTTTCTTTCAAGCATCCCTCTGTCACCTTCCCACCCTCTCCCTGAGGCTCATTCCAGCTTGTTCACAAATCAGAGGTAACTGACAGCAGCAAATCAGACCGCATAAATCATGCTAGCAGGCGAAGCGAAGGGAAGGAGAGTGTGCGCTGCTGCTGTGTGAACCAGAGGTCACTCAGATGCTGCTCACTGCTCCTCTGCAGACCCTGGTGGCAATGGTGGCCCACATTCCTCTCACTTGTGCATGGGACTGAACCAGAGACTTCCATCCTGACCACATCAGAACTTGTCATTTAGAATTACAGCTGTACAGTCAAAGCTGGGGCCTAAGAGCACCACCTCTAAGAATAAGAAATGAGATCTTGGCTTCATCCTCTCTGATACTAATCTTAAAAAAAAAAAAAAAATCTACTTAGTGTGGTCCAGAAGAGATTTTGAGATCAAAATTTGCATGTGTTGGGTTATAATTCCAAGGTAGAAGGAAACAGAAACTTTCTGCTTTACCAGAGAACCACAGAATTAACCAGGTTGGAAAAAGGCCTCTAAGGTCATCCAGTCCAATCTATCACCTAACCATTCTAATTAACTAAACCATGGCACTAAGTGCCTCGACCAGCCCCTTCTTAAACACCTCCAGAGGTGGTGACTCCACCACTTCCCTGGGCAGCCCATTCCAGTGCCAATCACTCTTGCTGTGAGGAACTTCCTAACATCCAGCCTAAACCTGCCCTGGCACAGCTTGAGACTGTGTCCTCTTGTTCTTTCACTGGGTGCCTGGGAGAAGAGCCCAACCCCACCTGGCTACCACCTCCATTCAGGTAGTTGTAGGGACCAATAAGATCTCCCCTGAGACTCCTTCTCTCCAGGCTGAACACCCCCAGCTCCCACAGCCTGTCCTCACAGGGCTGTGCTCCAGCCCCCTTACCAGCCTTGCTGCCCTTCTCTGGGCACATTCAAGCACCTCAACATTTTTCTTACCTCGAGTGGCCCAGAACTGGACCACAGTACCATGAGAGTTTTGTTACCTGGCAGTTAAAACACAGCACACAAGTAGCTTTAGCAATATTTTCCATGCTGAGCTGAATGAGAACTATGAGCATAACCCCACAGAGACCAACCACTGTGCTGAACCACTACAATAGAACTAAGTAGTAAGCAGGAGAAACCTCAAAAATAATGGCTGGCTGTAGCCCCTCTGTGATGTGATCTGCTTCAACGAATTAATGAATTACCAAAAAGGGGGATTGGGGAGGGAGAGTTAATGTTAAATATCTTCACACCATTTTTAACATCAAAGTGTTTTCACTTTGTCAGAAAGAACCTCCATCACCTGCAGACTGACATCAAAACAGATAAGTAATAGCCACTACACTGTCATTAACAGTTTTAGCCATTTATACCATAGCAAATCTTGACTGACCAATTTTTCCTTGGGAAATTGCTTTCTCCACCCTAGGCACCCACCTAGGCCCTTCATTTTAATAAATCATAGCTTCTACAGGACAAAAAGATGGGAAGGGACTTTTTAGGCTATCAGGGAGTGACAGGACTAGGGGGAATGGAGCAAAGCTAGAGGTGGGTAGGTTCAGACTGGATGTGAGGAGGAAGTTCTTCCCCATGAAAGTGGTGAGAGCCTGGAATGGGTGGCCCAGGGAGGTGGCTGTGGCCCCATGCCTGGAGGGCAAGGCCAGGCTGGATGAGGCTCTGGCCAGTCTGATGTAGGGTAGGGTGTCCCTGCCCATGGTAAGGGGGTTGGAACTAGATGATCCTTGTGGTCCCTTCCAATCCTGATTCTATATCCCCAAAAGTGTGCAAGTAGAGGTGCTGAACTACAGCTGTGATATTTTCCAGGATGTTCATCTGAAATTGTTAAGCTTTGAGAGAGAAGAAAAAAACCCCCACACCCTGAAAAGCCTAATTTTCCCTCTCTGAGGAGTTTTCACACTTGAAATTATTTTGCAAGTTGAAAGTAAGAATCCTCCTCAATGCTAGTACAGTATTGATGCTCTTAGCCCTAAAACAAGGAAAATAAAGAGGAATTTTAAACTCCAAGAAACTAAAGCAAACCCAAGAACTCTGTGCACTCCTAAACCAGAATAAGCTTCAGTTAACTTTTGTGTCATTTCTTCTTCTAACCCCTCCAGATTTGTCTTAGGAGGCCATGTGCCTTTTCCAATGGGTACCCAAGCACTGTGAACTATACTGGTGGAATCTATATCCTTAAATAAATCACCTAGCATGATGAGGAGAGCTAGTTCCGTAAACCTCGTTTCACAAATGAAGTACATACTTTGGCATGACATGGAGCCACACAGCATTGAAGGCAACTCCCCAAATCCTACACCATGAATTCACATCATTCATGAATGCAACACATTCACTTCCCCTTCAAGGGTTCTCTATCTTACTAATTAACAGAGTTGGGTGCAAAGACTTTAAACAACTTCCTGGAGATGAAACAAAACTGCAGAGACGCTAGATAAAGGCAATTTTTCTTTCAACAGTACCAGAATGATTTCCTCCTGCTTTGACAGGCTGAATGTTGAAGCACCATGCCCCACTCCAAATGAGGAATTAACCCACAATGAGGTTAATTTTGATTCTAATGCTGGGGGCAAGCAAATATTTTCTGTTATTACTATTTCTGGCTTGGGTCAAGATCAGCTGTTGAGATATTAAAATATTAAAGACAAGCTCTTGACTTAAAGCAGCTAAAGCAAAGGAGTGTTTGAAATCTCTTACTAGATTTACCAAAAAAGAGGAATATTTTCTCTGTTAAAAAGAAATATCATACAATATTGTTCTATTATCAGGGACTCTCTTCCTATAACATTTCAATCAGTGATTTGCCAGCAGTGACTAATTCCACATGCCAGACACAAGCTGCTCCTTCCTTATACCCTCCTACACTACAATTTTCATTTATCTGTTGTTGAGAAATGTAAGTTTAGAGAGAGTTGTATAAGGCTTATGGCTGAACACCAGAAGCCACAATGCTTTGTTCAGCTGGAGCAAAGACAAAGAGAGATCAGATTTGTAGGCTGGTGAAAGGAAAGCTCTAGGAAGCTCAGGAGAAAGCATGCAGTTATTTTTCATCCCCGAATTTCACTAGTTCCTCCCCAATCCCCTTCTATTCTCACATCTGTGCAGAGAAAATTGTATCCCTCTGTCCTGAAGCAAGTTCTGTAATGAATAAGGAATTATGAGTTTGCATTTAAATCTATGCCCTTGTGCAAGAAACTGTCAGTCAGTTCTACACTGCTCACATAAGAGCAACAGAAAAATCCCAGTGTCCATGGAGAAATATACCTGGGACAGCACTTCCATGCAAAGTACCAGCCCACTCTGCTCTTCCAGTTTAACAATCTTAGTCCAGGGTGCAGTAGCTAACCTCAAGGAGCACAAGTTCCACAGAACAAGCGGTAATGATTTTAAAGAAAGAAAGATTTATTATAGATAGATATAAGGAAGAAGTTTTTTTCCACAATGGGGGTGGTAAAACACTAGCACAGGTTGCCCAGGAAGGTGGTAGAAGTCCCAGAATTAACCAGATTGGAAAAGACATCTAAGATCAAGTCCAACCTATCACCCAACACCTTCTAATTAACTCAGCCATGGCACCAAGTGCCTCGTCCAGTTCCCTCTTAAACACCTCCAGGGATGGAGTCCATCACTTCCCTGGACAGCCCATTCCAGTGCCAATCACTCTTGCTGTGAGGAATTTCTTCCGAGCATCCATCCTAAACCTGCCCTGATGCATCTTGAGACTGTGTCCTCTTGTTCTGTCACTGGGTGCCTCGGAGAAGAGACTAACCCCATCTGGCTACAACCTCTCTTCAGGTAGTTGTAGAGTGCAATAAGTCTCTCCTGAGCCTCCTTCTCCAGGCTGAACACCCCCAGCCTTTCCTCACAGGGCTGTGCTCCAGCCCCCTCACCAGCCTTGCTGCCCTTCTCTGGACACATTCAAGCACCTCAACATTTTTCTGAGCTTGAGGGGCCCAGAACTGGACACAGTATTCTATATAATTGGTCTAACCACTGCTGAGGGGAAAAATGACTTCCCTGGTCCTGCTGACAACACAAGTCCAATCCCTGGAGAATTTCAAGACCAGGTTAGATTGGGATCTGAACAACCTGATCTAGTGAAAGATGACCCTGCTTACTGCAGGGATGGTGAAATAGGTGACCTTTAAAGGTCCCTTCTAACTCAAAACATCTTATGATTGTACGATTCCAAGTTCATGGGATGGCTATGGATAAGGACAAGCATGTGTTCTGTAGCACTGCTGCAATACAGGCTTGTGGAAAAGCTTTTTCTCCAGCAGCAAAGAGCAAGCAGGGTCTCAATCTGCCACTACTGAAGCCTCCTGCACTTCTTGGGCATAAACCCATGCAAGTCAGATAAAGCAAATCGATGGCTTCATAAAGAGTTTAGACCAAGACTGTGTTATAAAGTGAACTAAACATTCTTAACCTGCATGTACTACTATGATGCTTACCAGCAGACAGCTGCTGATTTTCATTTGAAGAAGAAAAACTGGTATTTGAAATAGCTGAAAGTATACAAGGTGAAAGAGAGGCATAAGAGCAACATACAATAAAGCTTGTGGAACTCAGGACAGTACAGACTGCATTGAATAAATGATTTCAAAGACTTCTCCACATGAAGCCACTGTAACATTTATGATGGTTATTTCTTGAATCTTACCTATGAAATAAAACCAAAAAGAGATGCATTACATGAAGGAGAGGTATTGCTAAATACCCAAACACATGCCCAAGCCACATGGGTGCCATAAAACTTCAAAAGGTGCCTCATTAAAACACTAATGTTTTTTAATTATGTGTTTCTTGGAACTGGTGTTCATGTACTCAGATATACATACATATATATATATATATATCTGCTTACTTCTCAGTTGACAATGTACAAGTCTGTTCCATGAGTGTTGCATGCAAATCATGGTTTGAGCCAGCAGGGGTGGTGAGACCTAGAACAGGTTGCAAAGGGAGGTGGTGGAAGCCCCATCCCTGGAAGTTTAAGGCCAGGCAAATTCAGCTCTAAGCAACCTGATCTAGTGTGAGGTGTCCCTGCCCAGGGTTGGAACTGGATAGTCCTTGAGATCTCTTCCAGCCCTGACAATTCTGTGATTCTTCAAGATAAAAATATGTCTAGAGAGACTAGGAGGAACGGCAGCTGTAAATCCCAGTTAAGAATGGGACACCACAGCTGTCCTGAGTTTCTTGGACAGATGGTAGTGCTTTTGGGAAGGGAAAAGGGAGCTAAAACCCAAACCTCCCTTGTTACAGTCAGACCTGGTGATTTTATCTAGTTCATAGCTTGCAGAAAGATGTTGCTATGCATCCTCCATGACACACAGGATTGACTTCCCATCATGGGGGACTGATGACTGTTCCCTTTGCGTGACAGAGAAGACATTAATAGGTCCCCACAAGGAACTCAACAGCATGGAGGTGGACTAGAGGCAAATATTATTTTCTTTTCAGTGCTTACTGATGCTTTTTTATTAAGGTCCTTTAGATTAGCAGGAACCTCCACAAACTAAGCATTTCTCTGAATCTTCAGCGTTATTTCACAGGAAGCATTTATTCTGTAACTTGAAGCAGCCTTCTTAATCTTAGCAGATGCTTTCTTAATCAAATAGATATCAAGCAGTTGGCACCCCTTTGAAGGCAGGTTTGAAGTTCAAACATGTAGCTATGCTTCATTTTTGGTTTTCAGCCTCTTGGACAGCACAGCTGAGTTTAGCTGTGGTAACTCATGCAAAATTCCATTGCAATGTCATAGAATCTGCTTCACAGAACTCTAAAATGCTTGGAGATGTAGATTCACCATGATAGTCTAACTACAACATATATGTTGGGGTTTTTTAATAGAAGTAACAAGGACTGCACTTTGGCCACAACAACCCCAAGCAGTGCTACAGGCTGGGGACTGAGTAACTGGAAAGCATCCAGGAGGAAAGGGACCTGGGGGTACTGATAGATAGTAGCTGAAGATGAGCCAGTAGTGTGCCCAGGTGGCCAAGAGAGCCAATGGCATCCTGGCCTGGATCAAGAACAGTGTGGCCAGTAGGACAAGGGAGTTTATTCTTCCCCTGCACTCAGCACTGCTCAGGCCACACCTTGAGTGCTGTGTCCAGTACTGGGCCTCTCAATTCAAGAGAGATGTTGAGGTGCTGGAACATGTCCAGAGAAGGGCAACAAAGCTGGTGAAAGGCCTGGAACACAACCCTGTGGGGAGAGGCTGAGGGAGCTGGGGCTGTTTAGCCTGGAGAAGAGGAGGCTCAGGGGTGACCTCACTGCTGCCTACAACTACCTGAAGGGAGGTTGTAGCCAGGTGGGGGGGTGGCCTCTTCTGCCAGGCAACCAGCAACAGAACAAGGGGACACAGTCTCAAGTTGTGCTGGGGGAGGTATAGGCTGGATGTTAGGAGGAAGTTCTTTCCAGAGAGAGTGATTGGCATTGGAATGGGCTGCCCAGGGAGGTGGTGGAGGCACCGTCCCTGGGGGTCTTCAAGAAAAGCCTGGCTGAGGCACTTAGTGCCATGGTCTAGTTGACTGTATAGAGCTGGGTGCTAAGTTGGACTGGATGAACATGGAGGTCTCTTCCAACCTGGTTGATTCTATGACCCTAACTCTTTGGAGATAAAAAATGGCCATGAAAGGTTTTGGATATGTCAAGAGGAATTAAAAGTGTCAAGAGGAGTGACATAATTTGAAGACAACTACAGGTAGCCATTGAGACTGGTAGCCACCCAAGCCAAAGTATATAGCTTTCATTTCAGTGCTCAAACATCTTTCAACCAAAAGTGCCAATTATAAGTCATTAGTTTCAGCCTAATTTTCATTAGAATTTGATCTATAAAACCTTTGTCATATCTACAACAAGGCTCAATTTGGGTAAGTTTTATTCCTCCTCAGCAATAAACCAAGAGGAGGACTTAATTAGGAATTAGCTAAGTAGTTTTGCCAGAGTGTAAGAACCAGTACTGAGAATTGCTAATCAGCAACCTTGTGTGGCATTTGACAGTTGGAAGCCATGACTTCTGCTTTGCAGAAACTCAAGCCTTAGGAAAAGACATTCAGAGATCAGTTTTTGCTACCCCTGTGAGGGTGACAGAACACTGGAACAGGCTGCCCAGGGGGGTTGTGGAGTCTCCCTCTCTGGAGATATTCTAAACCTGCCTGGACATTCTCCTGTGTGATCTGGTCTAGGCAATCCTGCTCTGGCAGGTGTGTTGGACTGGATGAGTTTTCAAGGTCCCTTCCAGCCCCTGACATTCGCCTGGACAGATGGGCAGAGTCCAATGGGATGGGGTTCAATAGCTCCAAGTGCAGGGTGCTGCACTTTGGCTACAACAACCCCATGGAGAGATACAGGCTGGGGTCGGAGTGGCTGGAGAGCAGCCAGACAGAGAGGGATCTGGGGTACTGATTGATACCTGCCTGAACATGAGCCAGCAGTGTGCCCAGGTGGCCAAGAAAGCCAGTGGCATCCTGGCCTGCATCAGGAGTGGTGTGGTCAGCATGAGCAGGGAGGTCATTCTACCCCAGTATTCTGCACTGGTTAGACCACACCTTGAGTATTGTGTTCAGTTCTGGGCCCCCCAGTTTAAAAGGGACGTTGAGATGCTTGAGCGTGTCCAGAGAAGGGCGACGAGGCTGGTGAGAGGCCTTGAGCACAGCCCTACGAGGAGAGGCTGAGGGAGCTGGGATTGGTTAGCCTGGAGAAGAGGAGGCTCAGGGGTGACCTTATTGCTGTCTACAACTACCTGAGGGGTGGTTGTGGCCAGGAGGAGGTTGCTCTCTTCTCTCAGGTGGCCAGCGCCAGAACAAGAGGACACAGCCTCAGGCTGCGCCAGGGGACATTTAGGCTTGAGGTGAGGAGAAAGTTCTTCACTGAGAGAGTCATTGGACACTGGAATGGGCTGCCTGGGGAGATGGTGGAGTCGCTGTCCCTAGGGCTGTTCAAGGCAAGGTTGGACGTGGCACTTGGTGCCATGGTCTAGCCTTGAGCTCTGTGGTAAAGGGTTGGACTTGATGATCTGTGAGGTCTCTTCCAACCCTGATGATACTATGATACTATGATGAATATTTGAGTGTGGGTAAGTCTGAGACAGAAGAGAAGGGGGAAATAACAAAAGTAGCTGCATGCTTTGTCTAGTATAGGAGACACTAATCCAATGTCATTTGATTAAAATCTACAGAGCTTGCTGAAGTTTGTTGCCATTCATCACAAAATTCTTGGTCTGAGTTGAGCACAGTCTGAAAACTTTCCTGTTTTAAACCAAACACTTACATAGGCTCCACATTTTGCTTCCCCATCTTTGCTCCAAGCTGCATCTGGGGACGTTATCTTTTGCTCTTTGTCCTTTGAGCTGGGCCATTCTCCAGGCTCAGTTGTCTTCAGAAGGTACGAACAGCACATAGCTTTGATTAAACTGCCTCCTCATCAAGCTTCTGCTTCTATGACATAACTACATGACATTTAAAGGAAAAAGCAAACCACAAACAAAACAAAACACCCCACAAAATAAAAAAACAACCACAAAACAAGCAAGCAAAAAACCCAACACTGAAAAACTTCCTGACTTTTCCAGGCTGTTTTTTTCTGATGAACACCTGACATTTCATCCTAGAGACATTACAGTAGTTTTTAGTTTCCTCTTGATTAAGGACCATAAATCCAGTGTTTTACCCTGGTGAAACTAATCTCGATGGCTTTTTGTTCACACCTGGTTGTGGCCATTTGAGCTAGATATCTAGTTCAGACATAAATAAAACTAGGAACAGAGAAACTGAGAAGCTCATTGTAAAGTGGAAAAGTATTGGAGGCTGAGTGAAGAGGTGACCATATCTGGGATAGGTCATAAAATGGTAACGATGGATAAGTTAATGTAGTTTCACTGGGGTGTTGAAAGCTTTCTATCTGGAAGCACAGTTTGTATCTGCCCCTTGCTGCTTTGCTGCTCTCGCTGCTATCCCCCCCCGGCCGGTGTTTTGGTTCCTCCTTCACTACCACTTTACTCCATCCTCACCTCCTCTAAGGTTGCTGTATTCTGTAATAGTTTATTCTGTCAGTACTGTTATATTTAATTGTAAAAATACAGTTCCCTTTTCTAGCTTTCCAAATTCTGACTTGCAGTGAATTTTCTCTCCCTGGGGCAGATATTTCCAGTAAGCAACTGGGGTGAGGGATCCACTCTTACCCTTAACATTGGTATTATAATGCAAAACAAACCAACCAACCAAAACGGGCAATATTTATGCTTTGAAACGACTGCTGTGCCAAAGGAATTGGAAAGGCAGATGGTGGCACTAGATTTCCTTCCATGTCTCACTGCTGCTGCTTTTGTTAGAGGGAAAATGCTCCAAGCGGGGCAAAGCAGAGTACATCTGCGCCTTCTAGTGGCCTCGCAGTTTAGCGACTGAATTAACCAAGCCACCAAGTTCAAGAGCAGTCCAAGGTGTTACTGAATGATTTCCTAGCATACGTTTTAATTTGTTTATGTTGAGGTCAGGATAGGAACATCCTTAAAGGCTCAGAGCTCTGCATATGATCCTGATCTCCACACAACACCACAGAAGCAGCAGTGGCTCAGCCAGATACACTTTTGGTCAAAATGCTAACCAGATGCCAGCATCCCTTGCAAATCAGCCATCTGCCTTCTGTTATTGTGTTTCTCACTCCCAGTTGAATGCTAGAGCCCCATTTTTGGGCTGGGAGTGATAAGTAAGTAATTAGTAAGGAGTTTTTGATACCCAGGGAGGTGGAGTTGCTATCCCTGCAGGTGTTCAAGAAAAGACTGGATGAAGCACTTAGTGCCATGGTCTAGTTGATTGGATAGGGCTGGGGGATAGGTTGGACTGGATGATATTGAAGGTCTCTTCCAAGCTGGTTGATTCTGTTCTGTGAAAATAAGAGATGTTCCAGAAGAGGAGGAAAGGTGTAGAAAACAAAACATGCCAGCATGAGTGGGTTCTGTAGGAAGAAACTGAATTCTCAGCAAGACTCAAACACCTGTGCTCGCCTGGGTTTGACAGTGGGAAGTCTGCTGGTCAGGAGTTCTTGAAACTGTGCAAACACACACAACCTTCCAACTCTTAATATCATTTTGTTATGAATAGTGAGCTTCAGGCATTAGAGATTTATAGGTACATAGGGAAAGAGAAGTCATTATTAAAACAGGGAGGGGGGAAATGCAGGCATAATGATCTTCAGAAACTTTTCTGTTTAGAGGTGAGGTACATTTCATTCATACATATAAGTTTCTCTTGAGGATTAAAGTCACTGTCCCTGGAGGTGTTCAAGCAAAGACTGGAGGAAGCACTTAGTGCCATGGTCTAGTTGATCGGATAGGGCTGGGTGCTAGGTTGGCCTGGATGATCCAACCTGGTTGGCTCTATGATCTTAGCCCCATCTTCTCAGGTGATCATAGAATCAATCATAGAATGTCAAAAGGCAGGAAGGGACCTCAAAAGATCATCTGGTGCAGCCCCCCCTGCCAGAGCAGGACCACCTAGAGCAGATCACACAGGAACAAATCCAAAGGAGTCTTGAATATCTCCAGAGAGGGAGACTCCACAACCTCCCTGAGCAGCTGGTTCCAGTGCTCTGTCACCCTCACAGTAATATAACAGTCTGGAAATGCCGACATGTATCCTTTCAAGCAGAGCATGGCAGATGTTTTCTGGAAAGGGGGTGACATTTCTTTATAATCTTTGAATTGACTTCTTGGTGATCCACCTTCACCCCTACCTAACTTGACAAGATACAAGACTGGCTTCCAAACCAATTCAATCACATGAATATTTGACATTTTGTCCCTAGCCTAACAAAGAGAAGTTTGCAGCCCCAGAGGGCTTGAAAAGATTAATGGAGTTCTTTATATTAAAGTGGTAGTAGTGGTTGAAGAGCCTCTTAGTTAGGAAGCAGAACCCTAATCCCACTGGGCACTTTAAGGCTATGTAAAAGCCATCACTGGCAACACTATCAGCAGCTGAACTTGATTCTACATGCCAGAGAAAAGTCAGGACCTGATTTGTGATCTGTTAGGCATGGACTGTATTGAGGTGTATCGAGGGGGAAATCTTTTACCTTCTGCAATTACTCCTTTTTTTATCCTGTACTGATGAGAAAACCTCTCTACTCCTTTCCTCTCTGCTTGCTCACCACTGCTCAGACGAGTCACAGTGTCTTGGGTACAATCTTCTCCAGGTACTTGGATGAATCTCCCCTCTGCATCAGAGTCCACAGCTTTTCCATGTGGGCCCAAAAGTGAATCTTTCAATTGTTCTGGAATAGTCTGTGTGACCAAAAGACACTGTCCCACTCTCATGGGAACCTTCCCAAAAGAAGGTAACATAAACCAGTCCAAATACCACCAAGGTCTATAAAAGCCCTGGAGAATGTGTTGATAGGTGTTTTTTGAAGGTACAGTGTGAAAAATAGAGACTCTAAATGAATAAATCCCATATTTCATTTAAAGCCCAGGATCACTTCCTTTGAATGGGAACAATGAACTCTGCCTGTTGTGAAACACCTGCCAGCTAGACTGTAGAATGACTTAAGGTTGCCTTCTCAAGTAAGTATTATAGCAGCCCACAGCAGCAATCCGAAACGTGAGGTAGTTTTACTAATAAAACATGTGCGAGGAAACCCAATGCCCTTAAGCCAGATGACAGCTGGGAGAGCAAGAGTGAAAATAAGCAAATGCAGGACTGTGCAACGTATAAAGAATCAAGGCACCACCTAGAAACGGGAGGCTCCTGTCCCCAATGACCAGACCCCACTAGATGGCATCCATGCATTGGTTCTGTCCCTGCGGGTTCCTCTGCTGTGCTGGGAGTTGTCGCATGGCTGAGTCATAAACCGAGAGGACCAGAGAGTGTGTCAGGATCTTTGTAAAAGTATCTTCCCTCTTTTTTCTTCTTCTCTTTTACCCTCAACAGTTTAGCTTTATAAATAATTCGTAAGGTTTCTTTGAAAGGAGCAGTTCTTATTTTAGTTTAAAGATTAAGCAGGTTATCTAGTATAAGACATATTGATTAAAGCCCTAAATAGCATTTTCAATTCAACCAGCATGTTGTAATTTATGGGCTTCACTAGAACTCGGCTTCAGATTTAAAGAAGAATGAATCAGTCAAAGATTACCTCAAAGAAATTTTTTTTACTCTGATAACTTTAATCCCTAATCAAACCTATAGTGACTGCCTGCTAAAAAAAACAGCTTTTTGCTTGTAGTGACAGGATGAGGAGTAATGGGATTAAACTGGCAGAGGGGAGATTCAAACTAGATGTTAGGAAGAAGTTTTTTTTACAGTGAGGGTGGTGAAACATTGGCACAGGTTGCCCAGGGAGGCTGTGGATGCTCCCTCCCTGAAGGTGCTCAATGCCAGGTTGGATGAGGTCTTGAGTGACCTGTTCTAGTGGGAGGTGTCCCTGCCTATGGAAGGGAGTTGGAACTGGATGATCTTTGAGGTCACTTCCAACCTAAACCATTCTATGAGTTTTTGCTGGATACTAAACACCTAAGACTGTTCTTTCTTCTGAAGAAGCCCTAAACATTGATTTTGTAGGACCAGAGAAGCCATTTCTACTTGAGAAGCTTTGTAAGAAATTCAATCCTTCTGTATTAAAGGAATAGAGGAATTACTTTTAGTCTTTCTTCAAGGTATAGCTGAACAACAACTTGGTTTGCATTGCAGTGATTTAAGTCATTGTCTTGACTCCACTGCAGAGACCATTACATAGGAGCTCCTGCAAATTAGTGATGACCATTTCCTGTCTAACTCTTTGTCCACAGAAAAAAGGTTTTCCTAGGAACAACATGGATTGGCCATACTGACCTGAGCTCTAATTCAAAACCCCCTGCAGATCACCTGCCTGCTCCATTTCACAAGCCAAAACAGAGGCATGAGCTACTTTCTGGCAGCTTCAGTTTTGACAGAAAGATATAACATGGATGGGCAAAGAACAGGGAACAGACAGAAGAAAATGAAGTAGGCAAGAGGTGAACAGCAGAAAAGGCATTAACAAAACTAAGGTAGCAAAATAACTCTAGAGGCAGATGTTTCCCTTCATTTGTTTACACTTTTAGATTGCTGACACCAAATAAGCAGCAAAAGTGCACTGCCAAAATACTGAAGACCATGTTCTCATTCGTCTTGGTGATGAAAAGTTCAGATGGTTGCAGGTAATGTCCTCACTCCCTTCCACTGCACTGGAAAACCACTCTTGCACGCCTGACTCTTTCAGGCACAGCCTCTAACGTGGTGGTGTGCCTGGTTCATGCTACCCATGAGTACATGAAAGCTGCATTGACACGGAGTCCTGCAAACTCAGCTCTGCTTCGGGAGATGCTTTCTGCTGCTCCAGTCACAGTCTGGATCCAGCACAAGAAGCTGAACCGCACTTAAAGCGGTGTTGCTGAGGCTCTGATCTGCTGGAACAAATGTTCAAACACTAATAAGTTCTGTTCAGATGAAAGTGAGCAGTTACAGTAAACTCACTTCCTACTTCCAAAGGCAAAATTTCCTCTGATTTCCTTTTAAATAGAAAATCCCTCCCTCTCTCCCTCCCCAGCTGAGTACAAACAAACATCTGGAACTGCTGTGTTTTAGGGTTTGTTTATACAATTATTTAGTGGACGGCCAGAGGGTTAGAAACTGCCAAATAATTCTAGTCCTGGGAGTTTACATTAACTAATTTCCGTGGGATATAAGATTTGTTTGCCAAATTTCAGATGCAAGCAAGGCTCTTGTGGTTTTGTTGCAACTCCTGGAAAGAACACTCAAGAAATGGGAACGCCAGACATGGAGCCCTGATTCATCTTCATCCCTGCTAGGTGGAACTGTGACATTTAACCTTGTGTGAGTTGTACTCAGCAATTACTGGCAAACAGCTTTAGTCACTGTGCTGGTCCCAGTGCAGTGTTTAGGGGGTATGTGGAAGAGGCTTCAGCATGGCCATCCAGAGGGACCTGGACAGGCTGGACAGATGGGCCCAGGCCAGCCTCACAAAATTCCACAAGGCCAAATGCAAGTTCCTACACCTGGGTCAGTGCAATCCCAAGCACAAATCCAGGCTGGATGGGGAATGGCTAAGAGCAGCCCTAAGGAACAAGACCTGGGGGTCTGGGTTGATTGAAAGCTCAATGTGAGCCGGCAGTGTAAGTACAGCCCAGACAGCAACCATGTCCTGAGCTGCAGCAAGGACGCATGGCCAGCAGGGCAAGGAAGGGCATTCTGCCCCTTTACTCTGCTCTCATTAGACCCTACCTGGAGTACTGTGTGCAGTTCTGGAGCCCCCAACACAAGAAGGACATGGAACTGTTGGAGTGAGTCCAGAGGAGGCCACAAAGATACTCAGAGGGCTGCAGCAGCTCTGCTAGGAGGACAGGCTTTTCAGCCTGGAGAAGAGAAGGGTTCAAGGAGACCTTGGAGTGGCCTTACAGTATCTGAAGGGGTCCTATAGGAGGGCTGGGGAAGGACTATTTACAAAGTCTTGTAATGACAGGATGAGAGGTAATGGGTTTAAACTGGCAGAGGGGAGATTTAAACTGGATGTTAGGAAACTCTTTGCAGTGAGGGTGGTGAGACACTGGCACAGGTTGCCCAGGGAGGTTGTGGATGCTCCTTCCCTGGAGGCATTGAAGGCCAGGTTGGATGAGGCCTCGAGGAATCTGTTCTAGTGGGAGGTGTCCCTGCCTATGGTGGGCAGCTGGAACTGGATGATCTTTGAGGTCCCTTCCAACCTAAACCATGCTACAATTCTATGGTTCTCTCTTTGATGGCTCTAATTTTACAGATAACTGAACTTCCATCTGAGTATTTATAGAGACAACTTCTATCACATTATGTGTGGTTTTGAGGCTAATTGGAATAGTTTTATGTGATAAAGTAGCTCATTGGTTATAAAAGAATAATAATGATGAAGTCTACATCATTCTCTGGTTTGCTAAAAGGGATAAAAAGCCAAAATGTAAATAATTAGGTCCCTCACTGCTTCTTCCTTTCATTTCTCCTTTGCTCTGCTCTAATATCTTCCACCAGCAAGCTTTGCTGATTGTTTTTCTGTCTGGGAGAGAGAGAGGGTGGCTTTGAGCCCCTTCTGGGTAGATTCTTTGTCTGGGAGAGAATTTGGATTTCTGTATTATTTCTGAATTGTATCTAATTGTAAATAGCTGTAAATATATTGTGTATATATGTGCTTGTACCTGTAAATATATTGTATATATATAGGGTTGTAAATTTTACTTTGCTGTAATCAGAGCTTTAGCTTACCTAGAACTCATCTGAGCTGGTCTGGTAAATTTCAGTAAGTGTGTGTCTGGGAAGTTTCTTAACTCACCACACAGTACCACTGGCAAAACCCAGTTTACTTGTTCAGCTCTTTAAAACTCAGAATCTCTTACAAGATGACCTTCCAAATCTATATTTGAGCAAAGCAGCAGGCAGAAGTCACAGAAATACCATAAATCTACCACTGCTTGTGGGGGGTCAAACTTATCAGGGCAACAAATCACAGAACCAGTCACGGTTGGAAGGGACCACAAGGACCATCTCATTCCAATCCCCCTGCCAGGTGCAGGGACACCCTACCCTAGATCAGGCTGGCCAGTGCCTCATCCAGCCTGGCTTTAAACACCTCCAGGGATGGGATCTCAACCACCTCCTTGGGCAACTCATTCCAGGCTCTCACCACTCTCATGCTGAACAACTTCATCCTCACATCCAGTCTGAACCTACCCATCTCCAGCTTTGCTCCATTCCCCCTAGTCCTGGCACTGTTTGGAATAGAAGTGCTTTGTGGAACTCAAGGGTAAAGAGGTAATAACCTCTTCCTATGGAGGCCACAGGATCTTGATCTTGGGGAAAAAAACAAGTCAGACAGGCAGATCTGACTTCTACACAGGACAGCTTATGTACGTGGGTTAGTTATAGAGAGAGATGACAGCAAATAAACTTATCGTAGGCTAACTAGCTGTATCTGTCCACATTTGTATATGCATACTGACATGCAGAAAGCAGTAGAACAGGCTGCTCAGGGCCTCCAAGGAGTCCCCATCCTTGGAAGTATTTAGGAGGTGTGTCGATGTAGTGCTGAGGGACATTTAGCAGTGACCTGGCAGTACTGGGTTAGCAGTTGGCCTTTATGATCTGAAAGGTCTCTTCCAACCAAAATGACTCTGCTTCTGTTATGGATTGCAAACATAAAACTGACCCTTAAACAATGATACTTCTGCAGAGAGAAGAATCAAAAGTGTTGTGTTTAAATGAAAAATAATTGGGCACTCTTTCTACAGGGACAAAAATACATATTCAGCTATCACTCACCCTCATGACATCTCAGCTCTCACCTCACAGTGCCTATAAACTAGGGGTTCTAGGGCATGGGATTAACCAGGGCTTCCCAAAATGATTGTTTCCAGCCCACAGGCCTTGAAATCACATGTCATTGTTTTAAACTGCTCCCTAGACACTTCTTCCCCTTCCTTCCTTTACCCAGATCTCCTCTCCAGGGACACAATGAGGAACATGAACAGCAAATTCCCCGTGGTGAATCCATCTCAGTTACTTATGTACTTTAATTCCATTTGGGAACTGTTCTAAAACCTCAACATTTCAGTTACTGGGTGTATGCTTTCAGTTTTGCCTGTGTGTTTGCACAGTTTGAAGAACTTCTGACCAGCAGACTTCCCACTGTCAAACCCAGATGAGCACAGATGTTTGAAACTTGCTGAGAATTTGATTTCTGCCTACAGAACCCACTCATGCTGGCACATTTTGTTTTCTACACCTTTGCTTCTCTTCTGGAACATCTCTTATTTTCATAGAATAGAATCAACTACCTGAAGGGAGGTTGTAGCCAGGTGGGGCTTGGTCTCTTCTCCCAGACAACCAGCAATACAACAAAGGGACACAGTCTCAAATTGTGCTGGGGGAGGTATAGGCTGGATGTTAGGAGGAAGTTCTTCCCAGGGAGAGTGATTGGCATTGGAATGGGCTGCCCAGGGAGGTGGTGGAGTCAGCATCCCTGGAGGTGTTCAGGAAAAGGCTGGATAAGGCATTTAGAGCCATGGTCTAGCTGATTGGATAGGGCTGGGTGCTAGGTTGGACTGGATGATCTTAGAGGTCTCTTCCAACCTTTTTGATTCCCCTCCTTCAAAGTGATAACCAAGAAGGAAAGAGGAATGTGATTTCTTTTTTGCTTCCTCCTGTTACTGCACCAACTTTTCAGGGACTGATAAGCTTCCCAGTGATGAGGATGAGTCATCTCCTTCTAAATACAAGCTATGCAAAAGTATCAAACCTGTGATTTAAACTGCCCAGCAACACAGTCATGGGTTCACAGCTGATTGAACTTCTACCGGAGAGAAGTATACATTCTGTGTATAAGTGCCAGATATTGACTTATGTCTGCTTTGAAAACTGCAGTTTTCAAGCAGACTCATTTCTAAGGAGCAGTTTAAAGAAAAAAAAACACCAACCAAACAGCTTTAATGCATATTAGTCTTCATCCTGGCTGCTCCAAGTGTACTGAGAAGAATAAAAATTATTTGGGTCTCTCATGGGGTCTGGTAGCTGGTATTAGAAGGGGAAGCAGTATGGAAAGAAAAATAACACTATTGTTTCTTTAATAGATTCCTATTCTTGCCAACACACAGGAAGTTTCTAAGCTTGCATTATTAATGTGCCATTATGTTTTATGCATAACAACACAAGAAGAGATCTGCAGCAGTTTTCAAGGTAAGAATTAAAATTGAATGTAGGGCACTGGCTGGTCTAGTGTGTTTTTGAAAGTTAAGCCTTTAAAGAAGGTGAGAGGGGGCAAAAAAAAGAAGCTTGTTCACTACAGATCCTTAAGTCAGTCGAGCAGACTTTTTAATCTGAAGAAAAATAGTTTTGAAGGGAAAAAAAAAAAGATCAGCAGCATTCTTCTAAGAGAAACTGGAAGATTTTGTATCTCACAGCAGTTTAGTGTCACTGAGCAGTAAGTGTGGGGCGTGAAAAAAACAGAGCTCTCATTCTAAACTTTGAGGATCTGAAGCTTCAGAAGAAAATCAGAAGGATATGTTTGCTGTTTTTCCAACATGCACACCCTTCCTTTGTTTTAGTCTTTTGCTATTATAGACTGGTGAGATAAATTCATCAATAAAAATCCCAGTTTTCACTGAAGGTAGAATCTGAATTTTATTTGTGAGAGGAAGAAAGAAGAATGCACAGGAGAGAATATTGCTAAGAACAGTGAAACCCCCCTCCCAAATGTTAGGATAGGCTAAAAACATCAGTGTTCTGACTGAAAATTCTGGCTACCCCTCACATTGCAGGATCAGAGAATGTCAGTTGGAACTGTTGGGGTTGGAAAGAACCCAAATTGATCATTTAGTCCAACTCCCCTGCCAGAGCAGGAACGAAATCTAGCTCAGATCACACAGGAACACATCCAGACAGGCTTTGAGAGTCTAGTCTCCAGAGAAGGAGACCTCACAGCCTCTCTGGGGAGACTGTTCCAGTGCTCTGTGACTCTTACAGTAAAGAAATTCCCCCTTGTGTTGAGGTGGAACCTCCTGTGCTGCAGCTTACATCCATTGCTCCTTGTCCTATCACAGGAAGCAAGTGAGAAGCAACTCAATCTACCAAAGGAGAAACAGTAAGCATGTGTCCTATGCCAATTGACAGCCATTGCACGTGTTCCTAAGGAGAGTTTGACTTTTGACATCTAAAAGAATCATGGGTTTTCACTAGCTGTACTGGCAGGCAAAAAAATATCAGAATGTAAAGTGTACTACGTAGAAGGAAGGGACAGCAGAGTCCATAAACCACCGAGGAGTAAGGTGTGCACAACACATGGTTTACTCCATGCCAGTGCAGAGCTGGACTCCATACTAAAGAAGTGGTCTAAATATCAGTCAGTACAGAGTTTCTGGGCAGGGATGGATTTAATCCCAAGTGAATACACTGAGAAGTAGACAAAAATAACCTCCACAAAAAGCCTATGAGATTTGCTGCAGTAAACAAGCAGTAAGGGCCAGAAGGATCTAACCAGAGAGGCAAAGCAGCACTAAGAATGTTTAGTTGCAACAAAAAATGTACTATCTTAAACAAATCCCAGGAAGAAGACCTTTCTGATCCTGGGAAGCATTAATTCCCAGCTCCCTGTTTTTAAACAGATTAAAACATATGTATTTGAGAGATTGCCAGCAGCTGGTTCAGCATTTGCTTCATACTGCTGCTGGCAGCAACAACAAGTAAATGCCTTTTACAACATTAGCAGCACTGATAAGGCAGAGGAAACTCAGCCTCTCCAATTTGCCATCTAAGTGCTTAATTGAACAACACCAGATGGAGAGGACTGTGCACATCTCCACCATTTGCAATCCCTGCAGGTGTTACCAAGCAATATCACTCTGCTCTGAGCACAATATTTAAAGCCAACTGTCTAGGCTGAGGGCATGCATAGGAGACCCAGCAGCTTTTGATAAAAAAAACCCACACCAAACCTCTCTACTGCCCTAGTTCCAGCTGGGTTGTGCACAGAAACCACAGAAGACTTTCAGGTGGGCAAAGCCCCTCGGGATCACAGTATCATCAGGGTTGGAAGAGACCTCACAGATCAAGTCCAACCCTTTACCACAGAGCTCAAGGCTAGACCATGGCACCAAGTGCCACGTCCAATCCTGCCTTGAACAGCCCCAGG
Source organism: Pogoniulus pusillus (assembly GCF_015220805.1). Lineage (NCBI taxonomy): Eukaryota > Metazoa > Chordata > Aves > Piciformes > Lybiidae > Pogoniulus > Pogoniulus pusillus. The sequence continues at coordinate 12,900,479 of NC_087273.1, forward strand.
GACGGCGACTCCACCACCTCCCCGGGCAGCCCATTCCAGTGTCCAATGACTCTCTCAGTGAAGAACTTTCTCCTCACCTCCAGCCTAAATTTCCCCTGGCACAGCCTGAGGCTGTGTCCTCTCGTTCTGGAGCTGGCCACCTGAGAGAAGAGAGCAACTTCCTCCTGGCCACAACCACCCCTCAGGTAGTTGTAGACTGCAATAAGGTCACCCCTGAGCCTCCTCTTCTCCAGGCTAAACAATCCCAGCTCCCTCAGCCTCTCCTCGTAGGGCTGTGCTCAAGGCCTCTCACCAGCCTCGTCGCCCTTCTCTGGACATGCTCAAGCATCTCAATGTCCTTCCTAAACTGGGGGGCCCAGAACTGAACACAGTGCTCAAGGTGTGGTCTAACCAGTGCAGAGTACAGGGGCAGAATGACCTCCCTGCTCCTGCTGACCACACCATTCCTGATGCAGGCCAGGATGCCACTGGCTCTCTTGGCCACCTGGGCACACTGCTGGCTCATGTTCAGGTGGGTATCAATCAGCACCCCCAGATCCCTCTCTGTTTGGCTGCTCTCCAGCCACTCCGGCCTCAGGATCACCAAGTCCAAGCAATATCCCTACTCTATGAGGTCTGCTCTAAACCATATCCCCACATCCAAAAGACTTTTAAATACATCCAGGGTTGGTGACTCCACCACCTCCCTGGGCAGCTCATTTCAATGCCTGACTACCCTTGCTGGGGAAATCTTTTTCCCTAATACATTTAGTCTAAACCTACCCAGCCTGATGCCCAACCTACCTACCCTGAAGCCTTTTTGGGGTTTCCTCCAAATATTGCCAGCATATGAAAATAAATGAGGGACCCCAATCAGCAGGACTATGTTACTTAGAACATATATAGAGAGAGTGTGTTTGTCTTTTTTTTCCCCTACAGGACTGCAGCTGTTCCAGAGAAGCCCTTCCTACACTGTGGTCAGTTTGATGTGAATATAGAATCAGTCAGGGTTGGAAGGGACCACAAGGATCACCTAGTTTCAACCCCCAAACACGAAGTGTCCTTATCTGAGTTTTTGCACAAGGAGAGACCTGCAGGTGAGGCAATTCCTAAAACTACTTGTAGAAACATTCATCAGACCATTCTGCAACTCCTTCCTTCAGGTTTTTCTACTGATGACATAGGATGATAGACTCAATGATCCCTTCTCCACCCCATCCTTTTGAACAACTGGCTCTAGAGAATTGACATTTCCAGGACAGAATGCAAGCTTCACTTCCCACCTCACTGGCTCAGATGGTTGTTAACTTGTACCATTAATAGCCATCAACCATTTCCAGGGGTTTCTCACCCCTAATTCTTCCATGCTTCTACATATTTATCAAGGGAAGCCAGTAAATACCACCTTGGGTAGAATTTCTACTCTAATTCCTTAATTTGCTAACAGTCCACAGTTATCTGAACATACAAAAGGAATTATTTTCTATCCACCAATTAGCAAACCAGGAGTTCAAAATCCTCTCCAAATGCAGCAACACTGAGAACTCCTTAATCCATAAAAATTAATAGAGATTATGTTAAAGAGACTTAAAATATTTAAATCCTCCACCACATTACTCACTCTCTTTTATGTGCAGGTAAGTCTGACTGAAGTCCTCAGAAGCCCTCTGTGTGTGTGTGGCAGAACAAACTAATCTCCTCAGATGAGAAAACATGAACTTTTTGCCAGCTCTCCCCTCACAGCAGAAAGTGGCTGCTTTACTTTGGAGTTTTGGAGGTCTAAATTCCACCCCCAAGAAGTTCTTAGCTTTTAACTTCAAGTTAAAGGCTTAATTGGCTCAAAAAATCCTAAGCAGAACCATTATTATTGTTATGGATGTCTGTCCTGGTTCCAGGTAACTGCAGTGTGTAATTAGGTAGAGTTGACTCCATAGCATCATTGGGCTGCCAGGCAGAAGTTCTGAATTCTCATTTTCACTTGGATCTGGAATTTGGCTTTGTCTCCACCTTACACCAGACCCAGGGCAATACCAGGCCAAAGTATCTGCGCTGCACATAGATAACTTTCTGCTGCTCTTTCTCAGTCTGCTTAGTTTTCATACACATCTATTAACTTGAGTTACATTAAAAGGTTTCAAACTATCTCTTTCCTCTTGGCAGCATCACTTTCAATAGACATGTCCCCAGATTTTTACAACAGAGTAATTATCCTGAAGATAAGGCTGCATTTCAAAGATTTGCTAGAGGTTGTTTACTGAACTATACCTGCCAAAGGGAAAAAAAAAGACCTTAGCCAAATGGGATTATTTCTGCTCTCCTTCATTTCCTTCTTTGCTTCCCAGCCCCTGAGTGCATCCCCCATAATATTTGTTTTTTTCTTGAAGTCACAGGGTCATTTTGTGAAAGCAACAAAGGTGTAGATTTCCTATCATTAGGAGGAGGAAGAGCTACATTTACTCAGGCTAGTTCACAGATTTCACAGTTCATGGTTGCTGGGTCACAAATCCACAGCTTATCTTGGCATTCAGGTGTTCTTTGAGCAGCTCAGATGCTGCCCAGTGGGAGCCTGAGTCCCTGAAACCACAGAAATAGTCAGGTTGGAAAAGCACCTCAGGATCACCAAGTCCAAACAATATCCCTACTCTACAAGGTCCACCCTAAGCCATATCCCCAAGCACCACATCCAAATGGCTTTAAGACACATCCAGGGTTGGTGACTCAACCAACTCTGTGGGCAGCCCATTCCAATGCCTGACCACTCTTGCTGGGAAAAAGTGTTTCCTAATATCCGATCTAAACCTACGCAGTGGCAACTTGAGGTCATTCCTTCCTATTCTGTCACTGATTACCTGTGAAAAGAGACCACTTCCTCTGCTTCAGAGATGACATTCATAATTCCATTTCACATTTTGTGCAGGTTCTCCCCTCTTTGGCCAAAACCCTTTTGAGCCTGTAGATGCAGACATAACAGCCTTTTCCTCCTTGTACCCTTGTGAGGGGCAGAACCCACCAGTGGCACACTGGCAGCTGGCATCTTAAAATGTGAAAATTATAGAGATGTTTAATGATTAGAAGTGGGCCACAGACCGTCCAGCTCCAACCCCAGTGCCAAGGGCAGGGATAGCTTCAGCTAGACCAGGTTGGGCAAAGCTCCATTCAATCTGGCTTTGAACACACCTGAGAATGGGACATCAACAGCTTCTGAGCAGCCTCTGCCAGCATCTCATGACCCTCCTAGTGAAACATTTATCCCTCCTATCTGGTCTAATCTTGCTATTTTTCAGTTTAAATCCATTACTCCTCATCTTAAAGCTACACTACCCAATAAAGAATCTCTCCTCATCTTTCCTGTAGGCACCCTTTAAGTACTGGAAAGATACAATAAGGCCTTTCTAGAACCTTTTCTTCTGCATGCCCAACCTCCCTAGTTCTCTCAGTCTGTCTTCACAGGAGAAGCATTTCAGTCCTCTTATCTTTGAGGTCCTTACCTGGATGTACTCCAACAGTTCCATATCTTATCACAGGAACATCCAGATTGGAAAAGACTCTCAGGATCACCAAGCCCAACCAACAACCCTACTCTACAAGATTCACCTCAAACCATAGAATCAACCAGGTTGGAAGAGACCTCCAAGATCATCCAGTCCACCCTATCCAATCATATCCCTAAGCACCACATCCAAACAACCCTTAAACACATCCAGTGTGGGTGACTCCACCACCTCCCTGGGCAGCTCATTCCAGTGCTTGACTCATTCCCTTTGTGAAAAACGTTTTCTTAATGTCCTGTCTAAACCTCCCCATCCTCAGCTTGAGGCCATTCCCCCTTGTTCAGTCTCCAGATACCTGTGAGAAGAGATGAGCAGCAGCCTCTCCACAACATCCTTCGGGTACCTGCAGACAGCAATGAGGTCTCCCCTCGGCCTACTCTTTTTCAAACTAACCATCCCCAGCTCCCTCAGTTGCTTCTCACAAGATTCACTCTCTAGGCACTTCCCCAGCTTTGTTACCCTCCTGTACACTGGCTCCAGCATCTCCACATCTCTCTTGAGTTGTGGTGCCCACACTCAAGGTGTGGCCTTGCCAAAGCCAAGTCCAAGGGGACAATCACCTCCCTGCTTCTGCTGGCTACAACATTTTTAATCCAAGCCAGGATGCCATTTGCCTTCTTGGCTGCCTGGGCATGCTGCTGGCTCATATTCAGCTCCTGTCTATTACAACCCCCAAATCCCTTTCTGCAGGCAGCTCTCCAGCCACACTGCCCCAGGCTTGTAGCATTGCTTGGGGTTGTTGTGCCCCAAGTGCAAGACCTGGTACTTGCCCTTGCTGAAACTCGTCCCACTAATGTTGGCCCATTGAAATAGTCTATCCAAGTCCCTCTGGAGAGCCTCTCTACCCTCATTCAAATCAACACTGCCACCTAAATTGGTGGCATCTGCAAACTGACTGATGACATTCTCTATGCCTGAATCAAGGTCATCAATAAAGATGTTATAAAGACGTGGTCCCAACCCAGATCCCTGAGGAACACCACTGGCGACCTGACACCAAGGGGATTTAACTCCACTGACCACCACACTCTGGGCCCTCCTGTCCAGCCAGTGCTTTATCCAGGAGACAGTGTGCTCAGCCAAGCCATGAGCAGCCAGTTTGCCTACAAGAACTTTGTGCTGAGGGATCCAGAGCTAGATGCAGTATTCCAGGTGAGGTGTCACCAGAGCAGGGTGGAAAGGCAGAATGAATTTCCCTCAGCCATGCTTCTTTTCACACAGCCTGGGACAGAGCTGGCTGCTGGGCTTACATAGTTAACAGGTAGCATTGTAGTGGAGGGCCACATAGGCCCAGATAGGCTTACACATGCCTTGCCTGGACATGTTTTTCTGCCCAAACCAGAGGTAAGCTGGGGTTGGAGTGGCTGGAGAGCAGCCAGACAGAGAGGGATCTGGGGGTGCTGATTGATACCCGCCTGAACATGAGCCAGCAGTGTGCCCAGGTGGCCAAGAGAGCCAGTGGCATCCTGGCCTGCATCAGGAATGGTGTGGTCAGCAGGAGCAGGGAGGTCATTCTGCCCCTGTACTCTGCACTGGTAAGACCACACCTTGAGTACTGTGTTCAGTTCTGGGCCCCCCAGTTTAGGAGGGACATTGAGATGCTTGAGCGTGTCCAGAGAAGGGCAACGAGGCTGGTGAGAGGCCTTGAGCACAGCCCTACGAGGAGAGGCTGAGGGAGCTGGGATTGTTTAGCCTGGAGAAGAGGAGGCTCAGGGGTGACCTTATTGCTGTCTACAACTACCTGAGGGGTGGTTGTGGCCAGGAGGAAGTTGCTCTCTTCTCTCAGGTGGCCAGCACCAGAACAAGAGGACACAGCCTCAGGCTGCACCAGGGGACATTTAGGCTCGAGGTGAGGAGAAAGTTCTTCACTGAGAGAGTCACTGGACACTGGAATGGGCTGCCTGGGGAGGTGGTGGAGTCACCATCCCTGGAGCTGTTCAAGGCAAGGTTGGACGTGGCACTTGGTGCCATGGTCTAGCCTTGAGCTCTGTGGTAACAGGTTGGACTTGATGATCTGTGAGGTCTCTTCCAACCCTGATGATACTGTGACAAACGGACAACAGGGGCACAACAGGCCTGGTGCCACAAAGCCTGCCCAGGTTGTACAATGCGGTTGCACAAGCCCACACGCTCAGCGTACAGCCCACCGGGTGCAGGGCCCATGCTGTCCCCATATTTGGTGTACCAGACCTGTAGACCCTTCCTAATTTGGTGTGTTCTGGCTGACTGCCAGAAGCCTATTGGACAATATGATGGCCAAAGGACCATTAATCTCTGCCCACATCCCATAAATAGGGCAATGCAGCTAAACAAGGGGCTCTTGCCACTCTCTCCGCTCACCTCTCCCTGCCTGCTGCCTGGGGCCACTGCCTTTGTCCGCTGTACCTGACCCTTGGTTCCGCGGCACTCTGCACCGATCCAGTGGGTGATCGGACGAGGCGTTCCCAGCCGGATGCTGCTCCAGCTCAGGGCATCAGCCCGACCGTGTCCATGGAACCTGCTCAGGCAGCCTGCCCCAGTTCGAATTGAGCTATCAGCTCCACCAGAAATCAGCCATGTGGCTTTCGCTATGTATATTTTGGGACCACAGATACTGAGACTTCCAACTAGTGAATATTTCAACTCTCTTGGTTCAAGCTGCTAAGGAGTTTCATTGACTTTACCAGCAGCACTTTATGCCACAAGACTCTCTGACCAGAACACTTCTAAAGCCTCTACCAAGTTGCTCAATTCGGCTGCATATAGACATTCTGTAAAACAGTTTCACCAACCGTATCAAAGGATCTGTGTGGGTTAGCTGCACATGAGTTTGGGGGAAAAGTTCTCTTTGTATATAATAATAAATTCTTCAATAACCTTTAAATCGGCCTCATCTCTCGCCCCAAACCCCTCCATAACAAGCATGTGCATGCATCCCATGCACACGCTTTTGGTTGTCTCTTGCACACGTGTTTTTTCCTCCTAGGGGGGCTCCCAGCAGCAAGACATGAATGCATGCCAGGGCAGTCAGGCGCTGGCTCTCTCCGAGCCCCGCGGTAGCGCAGCAGGGCTGACTCCACGGTCGCCACTAGGTGTCAGCCCGAGCCCTGCTGTGCCCATGCCAGGAGCAGCCGCGGCTGACCTCTCGGGCTGCGCTGAGCCAAAATTAGCATCAGGCCAGGCAGCTGTGAAAGTGAGCCTTTAAAACACTTTAAAGTTGCTACCTCCAAAGGAAAAGTGTTGGGGGAAAAAACAGTGACGGCTGCTTCTTGGGCAGGTTTTAAGCACAGAAAGCACCTTTTCTGCCAGATCAAATCATAGGAACGGTCTGCTTGGAAAAGACCCCCAGGATCACCAAGTCCAACTGATGCCCCTACTCTACAAGTTCGTCCTTAAACCATATCCCCAAGCACCACAGCCAAACCACCCTTAAACACATCCAGGGTTGGTTGCTCCACCACCTCCCTGGGCAGCTCATTCCAGTGCCTGACCATTCTTGCTGGAAAAAAAATGTTTCCCAATGTCCAGACTAAACCTACCCAGTCTCAGCTTGAGGCCATTCCCCCTTGTCCTATCACTACTTACCTATGAGAAGAGACCAGCAGCAGCCTCTCCACAATGCCCCTTCAGGTAGCTGTAGACAGGAACAAGGTCTCTCCTCAGCCATCTCTTCCTCAAACTAACCATTTCCCTCATTGCTCTTCATCAGATTTATTCTCCAGGCCCTTCCCCAGTTTCCTTGCCCTGCTCTGGACCCGCTCCAGCACCTCTACATTGCTCTTGTATTGTGGTGCCTAAAACTAGACACAACACTCAAAGCGTGGCCTTACCAGAGCAGAGCACAAGGGGACAATCACTTCCCTGGCCACAGCAATTTTAATACAGGGGCCAGGATGTCATTGTCTCTCTTTGCCAGCTGGGCACACTGATGGCTTGTATTCAGACCACCCACAGATTCCTTTCTGCCAGGCAGTTCTCCAGCCACTCTGCCCCAACGCCTGTAATGTTGCTTGGGGCTGTTGTAGCCCGAGATGCAGGACCTGGCATTTGCCCTTATTGAGGCTCATGTCATTGAATATTTCCATAATGTGCCAGAGCTGAAGTCTTAAAGACTTGAGACCTGCTCTAAATATTGGCAAGTATTATTTCAGGACAGTCAGCAAATGTAAAAATCATCCCTTTTTAGGAACTGTGCATTCCCACACAGCACATTGACTGCCTTGGAAGAACCCAGAGCAGCCAATTGCTTTGTTGGTAGAGTCAATTACAGAATCACAGAAACATCCAGATTGGAAAAGCCCCTCAGGATTACCAAGTCCAGCCTATAACACTACTCTACAAGGTTCACCTTAAACCATATCCCTCAGCACCACATCCAAACAACCTTTAAACACATCCAGGTTTGGTGACTACACCATCTCCCTGGGCAGCTCATTCTACTGCCTAATGATATGTAAATGTTATACTTAAGCCAATCTAACAGATTTTAGCCTCTGACGTGCTCGTGAAATGGACATTACACTGTAAGTGTACAGCACATAAGGCTCATGGGAAAGTTCACTGAATGGTTTTCAGAGCACTTTCATCAAGCTGCATCTTTTCTATTCATTTGATGCTCACAACTTGATTTTACTTTGGTGAAAGTTTTGTGCAATTTATGTAATATGATTTTGGAGCTATTTTGTTTGTCTTATACAGTTCCATAAATCCTTATTAAATTTACTTCGTGTTCTCTTTTCTAACCTATTGGCAAGGATTATCCCCAAAACTGCTAAGGAGAGTAGTGTTGTTCTGTATTGATTTTGCTAGAAGCCTTACAGATAAATTCATGCAGCAAGCTGAAAACAAATTTGATTCTTGTGAAATGAGAAATTATAGTGCTATGCATCTAAGCTGTGAGAGACTGAAGAGCAGAACTGACTTCTTCAAGGAATCAAGGGGAAAAACCAAACCAGGAATGAAAACCAATGTCCCATCTGATGTGCTTTGGCAAAACTGATGTGGTTTAGTGGTGACCCTGGAAGGCCTGAGGCAAAGGTGACAAAGTTTAAGACTGTTAAGAGACACTACCAGTCTGGCTTTCCAGCAATGCTGCCTTTCCTCCCTGCTAGCACTCCCCACCAAAGTCTGCCTTGCTCCTTTGATGTGGCCATATAGCTTCACGGAACTCATTCCGCACACCATACACATCTTTGCTCGCATTCAGGACTTGCACTGATATTATTTTTAACCATTTCATCTTACTCAGCTTTTAAGAGAGTGTATTCTTTTTAACTTCTCCCCACTCCCTTTCTCTACAGTTAGCAGCACTCCTGCCCACTGAAATCTGTGCTTGTCCACTACAGTAACTTGGGCCTGCTGGCATGCACATGGAACAGAGCTATGTGACTTCTGATGAGAGCAGAAAGTGCTCTTTCATCCCTCCTAGCTATTCGACCAGGGAAAACAATGCTAAAGCTTGGAGAAGAATTTTTTTAATTTGAAAACAAACCAACCCAAACAAAAGACAAAAAAAAAACCCAACCACAGACACCCAACAAACCAAATAAACATCACACATGAAATAGTCGAGCATCAACCGTTAAAAAGAAGACAAACACTACCCTACCAATGGACTGCAGTTCATAACCACAGCATAGAACTGGCTTCTGCAATGCCTTTCTGCACACATGCAAGAGCAGATCACTGTAGCACTTTAGGATCCAGCCTACTCCACTCATGTAAGCCCTCCAGTCACAGAATTAACCAGGTTGGAAAAGACCTCTAGGATCACTGAGTCCAATTTATCACCTAACCCTTCTAAACCATGGCACCTAGGGCCTCATCCAGCCTCCTTTCCAACACCTCCAGGGATGGTGACTCCACCACCTCCCTGGGCAGCCCATTCCAAATGCCAATCACTCTTGCTGTGAAAAACTTCTTCCTAACATCCAGCCTAAACCTGCCCTGGCACAAGTTGGCTGTGTCCTCTTGTTCTGTCACTGGCTGTGTGGGAGAAGGAAGAGCCCAACCCCACCTGGCTACCACCTCCATTCAGATAGTTGTAGAGAGCAATAAGATCTCCCCTGAGACGCCTTCTCTCCAGGCTGCACACCCCCAGCTCCCTCAGCCTGTCCTCACAGGGCTGTGCTCCAGCCCCCTCACCAGCCTTGCTGCCCTTCTCTGGGCACATTCAAGCACCTCAATATCTTTCTAAAACTGGGGGGCCCAGAACTGGACAGTACTCAAGGTGTGGCCTCACCAGCACTGAGTACAGGGCAGAATGAGTTCCCTGGTCCTGCTGGCCATGCTGTTCCTGATACAGGCCAGGATGACACTGGCCTTCTTGGTCACCTGGGCACACTTCTGGCTCATGTTCATCTGTCAACCAGTGTCCCCAGGTCTTCCTCTTCCTGGCTGCTCTCCAGCCGCTCTGTCCCCACTCTGTAGCACTGCATGGGATTGTTGTGGCCAAAGTGTACTTGGCCTTGTTAAAACTCATGATGTTGGACTGCGTCCATCTGTCCAGATCCCTTTGCAGAGCCCTCTTACCCTCTGACAGATAGACACATGCTCCCAACTTGGTGTTGTAAAACAACTACTTGGTTAGTTAAAAACCACAGCTGAAATGCTTCCCGCAAAAGACAATGCTACCCTCTGCTGCTGCCTAGCAGAATAACCATCTGCTCCACTACTCAAAGCACCAGAGATGCACCATCTATAGAAGCATCTGAGGGAAAAGCTGTGGTAATGCACAGGGCATAGAATGAAGAGTTTGGAGGACACAGAGGTGATATCATGGAGGAGAAAACTGAGTTAATCTGTAGGGGAGAACACAAAAATTTTGGAAGGAAAAGCAGCGGTGAATAATGAGGGGACATAGGTGATGTTATGAAGGGAAGAACTGAGGTGATCTGTAGGGCAGTGATAGTGGTTGGGGTGACCTCTCCTCAGTGACACGAGCTGAAATAGGATTTTTTCTTTCCTGCTGTTTTTAGTTTGTCTTCAGATTCTCCCATGTGAGGAGTTTGAGCTCTTCCCTTAGAGCTAGTTTGTGCCCTAGATCAGCTGTTGTAAATGAGCTGTCTTGTGCTATGGCTGGACTTCAATACACCAGAAACGTTCCTTCTGCCTTTTCTTTCTCTTCTAAGTGAGACTTTTGTGGCCACCTGATTCCTCAGAAACCACTGGGGTTCTGAAATATCCTCATAGCAGAGAAAGGACTTGAACCACTCAGCATCCAGAAAAACAGTGATGTTTCTTGCCAAGGAACATCATCTGTGACTTCCCTTTTTCCTATTACTCAATGTTGTGTGTCCTCAAAGTGCTTTTCTGAACTATTTATAGTACTTTTTAGCCACTGTTTTTCTGTTGCTCGTTCATAAACTTGCACTGCACCTTAAATTAGCAACAGTTAATGATACTTCTGTCACAAAATGGTGCTTCTGCGTGGTGTGTAGAATATCATAGAATGGTTTAGGTTGGAAGGGACCTCAAAGCTCATCCAGTTCCAATCCCCTGCCATAGGCAAGGGCACTTCCCACAAGAACAGGTTGCTTAAGGCCTCATCCAATGTGGCCTTGAACACCTCTAGGGAGGGAGCAGCCACAACCTCTCTGGGCAACCTGTGCCAGTGTCTCACCACCCTCACTGCAAAGAGCTTCTTCCTAACATCTAGTTTAGATCTCCCTTCTACTAGTTTAAACCCATTACTCCTCATGCTGTCATCACAAGACCCTGATAAATAGTCCCTCCCCAGCCTTCCTGTAGATTCCCTTCAGATACTGGAAGGTCACTACGAGGTCTCCTTGAAGCCTTCTCTACTCCAGGCTGCAGAGCCACAACTCTCTCAGGCTATCCTCATAGCAGAGCTACTACAGCCCTCTGAGCATCTTTGTGGCCTCCTCTGGACTCACTCCAACAGTTCCATGTCCTTCTTGTGTTGGGGCCTCCAGGACTGCACACAGTACTCCAGGATGGGGTCTGATGAGAACAAAATGAAGGGGCAGAATCCTCTCCCTTGACTTGATGGCCATGCTGCTTTCACTGCAGCCCAGGACACGGTTACTTTCTGGGCTCTGCACGCACACTGCTGGCTCACGTTGAGCTTTTATCAACATGAGGTGGTGTCCAGATCAACAATATTACAATACCTCAGCAAGCATTTTCTGGTAGAGAGCTCTAGGACCATAACTGGTGGGTGGCTGGTGATGCTCCATGCCTTCCCAAATGGTTTGCAGCACCTAGATACTACACCTGGCTTGGCAACAGGACTTTCCTGGAATGGGGGGGAAGTCCATATCCCCACTCTAGTGGAGTGTGCCCAAGTAGTCAAGAGAGCCAATAGCATCCTGGCCTGCATCAGGAACAGTGTGGCCAGTAGGACAAGGGAGGTTATTCTTCCCCTGTACTCAGCACTGGTCAGGCCACACCTTGAGTGCTGTGTCCAGTTCTGGGCCCCCCAATTCAAGAGAGATGTTGAGGTGCTGGAACATGTCCAGAGAAGGGCAACAAAGCTGGTGAGGGGCCTGGAACACAAACCTTATGAGGAGAGGCTGAGGGAGCTGGTGTTATTTAGCCTGGAGAAGATGCTCAGGGGTGACCTCACTGCTGCCTACAAGTACCTGAAGGGAGGCTGTAGCCAGGTGGGGGTTGGTCTCTTCTCCCAGACAACCAGCAATAGAACAAGGGGACACAGTCTGAAGTTGTGCTGGACGAAGTATAGGCTGGATGTTGGGGGAAGTTCTTGCCAGAGAGTGATTTGCATTGGAATGGGCTGCCCAGGGAGGTGGTGGAGTCATCATCCCTGGAGGTGTTCAAGAAAAGCCTGGCTGAGGCACTTTGTGCCATGGTCTAGTTGACTGGCTAGGGCTGGGTGCTAGGTTGGACTGGGTGATCTTGGAGGTGTCTTCCAACCTGGTTGATTCTATGATTCTACCCTACTCAGCAGACGAGGCAAGTGAAGCTTTGTTATTCCCTGCATAGGCTAACCCTGCCCAGCATGACTACAGTGGACTCAAGAATCTTATCAATGACTCTGAGGAAGAACACAGAAGTTCAATGCCTCATCCCACTCAGTTTGGGCTAATGCCTGGACCCGATGAGCTTGAAGGTCTCTTCCAACCAAAATGGTTTCATGCCTTCTTGTCCCCCTCAGAAGAACCACCAAGTCTCTTACTATAAACACTGGCCAGATTCCTGTCCTTTTCAGAGCTCACTTCATGACCACAACCCTGTAGAAATCCACACAGGACTTTTCATAGTGAGATTGGAATGAACACCTGAGTAGGGAGGTCACCTGCAGCTCTCAATTTTGTGCCAGAAAAAAGGCCAAGTTTTCAATGCTTCAAGAAGCATCAAATTTCTATCAAAGGTCAATGATAAAAGCAGTCTTTTGCCTCTGGTGGTCACAAAGTATGTGAATAGTAACAACTGGAGCAAGGCCTGGTTTCTGGAAAGAAAGTAGCTTATTAGTAGTGCCTGCCTTGCAATTACTAGCAAAGCAGCAAGCTACTTATCTGAGTAAACCCAAGGAGAGAGAGGGTAGCAGGGCATGACTCCCCATCTGATCAAGGGCGTTGCAGTCTGTCAGATGCACAAAATCAGGTGAATTGGGATGAGTTAAATATGGATGGCTCCAGTGGCAAGGCAGCTCAGGCAAAAATCTAATCACAGTATCACCAAGGTTGGAAGAGACCTCACAGATCATCAAGTCCAACCCTTTACCACAGAGCTCAAGGCTAGACCATGGCACCAAGTGTCACGTCCAATCCTGCCTTGAACAGCCCCAGGGACAGCGACTCCACCACCTCCCCAGGCAGCCCATTCCAGTGTCCAATGACTCTCTCAGTGAAGAACTTTCTCCTCACCTCCAGCCTAAATCTCCCCTGGCGCAGCTTGAGGCTGTGTCCTCTCGTTCTGGTGCTGGCAACCTAAGAGAAGAGAGCAACCTCCTGCTGGCCACAACCACCCCTCAGGTAGTTGTAGACAGCAATAAGGTCACCCCTGAGCCTCCTCTTCTCCAGGCTAAACAATCCCAGCTCCCTCAGCCTCTCCTCATAGGGCTTGTGCTCAAGGCCTCTCACCAGCCTCGTTGCCCTTCTCTGGACACACTCAAGCATCTCAATGTCCCTCCTAAACTGGGGGGCCCAGAACTGAACACAGTACTCAAGGTGTGGTCTAACCAGTGCAGAGTACAGGGGCAGAATGACCTCCCTGCTCCTGCTGACCACACCATTCCTGATGCAGGCCAGGATGCCACTGGCTCTCTTGGCCACCTGGGCACACTGCTGGCTCATGTTCAGGTGGGTATCAATCAGCACCCCCAGATCCCTCTCTGTTTGGCCGCTCTCCAGCCACTCCGACCCCAGCCTGTAACTCTGCGTGGGGTTGTTGTGGCCAAAGTGCAGCACCCTGCACTTGGAGCTATTGAACCCCATCCCATTGGACTCTGCCCATCTGTCCAGTGACCTAATTAGTTATGTGGCAGACCACTTGCCCACACAGTAAACACCTTTGTGTGCACAACCACCACAAGCTGGCCAGTTATTCCAACCAGATCAGGACACTATATGCTCGTAGAACGGGACTGAAACAAAAGGATGTGGTAGGACAAGCTGTTTCCTCTGCCTTTTGTGCAGCAAAAGTCTCTATTGTAGTTCATTAAGATCTGTAATAGCTCTACAAGCTCGTACACACACTAGGCATTTCATGAATAACAAGTTTTTGGCAGCTGACCAATCATCTGAATATTTCAAGGCTTGGCAATATTTCAGCAGAGTCTCCACAGCAAAGGAGGTCATTTTCATTCTATTCCCTGAAGTGGTAGCTTGCAGCTCAGGCAAATTCTTTCAACTGACCTTTCCTCCTCTTTAAAATATTTATCTTTTAAATAACTTGTCATCCTGTTCCAGTTTGTTGCAGCAGTTACAGCAGACAGCCCCAAACCTCTGATAAGGTTCTGGTTACAGCTCGTACCATTACTGAGCCCTCCCCTGGCAGATGCTGACTAGAAATGACCAATTAACAGTCCTCTAGTCTATGGAACAGGCCTAATTAGCCAGACTGGAGTGTGCCTAGCAAACCAATTACACTTTCCCTGCTCCCACAAGAGAGGATGCCCAGTCAGCATAGCTTGGCACCAGTAGACATAAGACTCAAGGAGCCATCAAAACCAAGATGACTTCTTGAAGGACAGAGCAGAAAGGCAATATTTAGCAAACAGGGACTTCAAGATGAGAAACTGTTCAGCATAGTGCAACCTCTCACTTGACAGAGATTATCTAGCATGGCTTCATTCAGTATTACAACTGGTCAACTGAAATAAAACTGGAGCAATTGTTGGACTGCCAGGTAGAAGCTTGCTCTGGTGACCAGGAACATTATGGTAATACATAATCACAGGATGCTTTAGGTTGGGAAGGAACTTTAAGCCAGGTAGAAGCTTGCTCCGGTGACCAGGGACATTGTGGTAATATAGAATCACAGGATGCTTTAGGTTGGGAAGGAACTTTAAAGCTCATTTAGCCCAACCACCTCTGCAGTGAAGAGAGACACCTTCCATTAGATCAGGTTTCTCAGAGTTCTGTCCAAACTCCCCTAGAATGTTAGCAGAGATGAGGCACCTACCACCTCTGGGCAGCCTGTTCCAGTATTTCATCACCCTCATACTAAAATTGTATCTACTTTAAATCTTCCCTCTTTTAGTTGTAAGCCACCACCCCTTGTCCTACTGTAATAGGCTATGCTAAAATGATCATCCCCATCTCTTTTATAGGCTCCCATAATATATTGGCAGATAAGAGCCAGCACTGACTCCAGCTACATCTGGCACAAAGCTAACCTTTCACTCACTAAAGCAGGATAAACAGCACCAAGCAGGTTAATCTCACACCTTCACAAGCACCTTCTCCATCTGAAAGCTGTCCAGAAGGACTTCAATGCCTATCTAGATGTTTCAGTCCTGCCTTCCATACCTCTGTAAGTGGCAGCAGTGCAAGGCTTTCTAAAACCTCAGCTTGATAGGTGCTCTGCAAACCCTTTGGAAGAGAAAACTCACAGCCCACACCCTTGGAAAGGATCAACCCATGCTTCTTTTCCACGATGCTGAAATGAATGGGGATACAATTCAAACAATGCCTGAAGGGCTTAGGCTTTCCAGGACAATGAGGTCAAGAGAAAGAATTACTGGAGACAAACATATTATGGTCGGGTGTGAGGATCCCTACTACATGCAATTGGGTATGGGATTTTTGGGGTGTTTTTCATGACCAAAATAATTTGCTAAACCAGGATTTTTGGGCTCTTTTTGATGACTTCTGACTCCTCCCCCCCCCCCCCCCCCCCCCCCATACACAGCAATAAGAGAAGCTGTCACTTAAGACTGGAAATCCCCATAGTTGCTCAACTGAAAACCAGACCAAAAATCTCTTCAATGTCATGCCTTGTGCAAAAATATTTAACAATTAACTGTCTCGAGTTTCTGGTGCATTTTACTAAATATTGCAGTTGTTTTGTGAAGACCACTGTGAACACAGCTGTGCCAAGCCAACAAACAGTTGAGGCCATTGTTGGTATTTTGGCAAAAGGATCCTACAGAGAAGCATGAAAGCCAGCTGGGTTGGAAACTGCAGATTCAAACATTAGTGCTTTGAGGAATGGAGCATACAATAATAAAAAGGCTTTATTCTGCCATATTTACCCACACCAGCAACAGCCCTTTGGGACTCACTCTCAGCTGGAGATATATCCAGTCTGTGGGGTAGATATACACTAGGAAGAAGGGGAAAGAAAAATAGCCAATGCATGTTGAGGAGTCTGACCAACAGTACTGATTGCAGCCTGGGAATATGTCAAACCTCCCAGGTTTCAGGCAGAGGTACTCAATGTATATAGTACTGTCCAGTCCAGGGTTTGGCTAGGAGGGAACAAAGTTCTGGCATGGAATCACAGAATGTCAGGGGCTGGAAGGGATCTTGAAAGCTCATCCAGTCCAACCCACTTGTCAGAGCAGGATCACCTAGACCAGATCACACAGGAACATACCCAGGCAGATTTTGAATATCTCCAGAGAGGGAGACTCCACAACCACCCTGGGCAGCCTGTTCCAGTGTTCTGTCACCCTCCCAGGGAAAAAATTCCTCATGTTTACATTAAACTACCCATGCTTCAGCTTTCACCCCTTGCCCCTTTTCCTGTCAATGGGCATCACTGAGCAGAGCCTGGCTCCATCCTCCTAGCACTCACCCTTTACTTCATGCTGCATTATATTATTATATTGGCTAAGCTGCCAGCCCATGGCTTGGATGGCAACACTCTGTGCTGGGTTAGGAACTGGCTGGAGGGCCGAGCCCAGAGAGTGGTGGTGAATGGTGCCACATCCAGCTGGCGGCCAGTCACTAGTGGTGTCCCTCAGGGATCAGTGCTGGGCCCCATCCTCTTTAACATCTTCATAGATGATCTGGATGAGGGCCATGGAGTCAGTCATCAGCAAGTTTGCAGATGACACTAATCTGGGGGCAGATGTGGCTGGGTTGGAGGGCAGAAGGGCTCTGCAGCGGGACCTTGACCGCCTGCACAGATGGGCAGAGTCCAATGGGATGGGGTTCAGTAGCTCCAAGTGCAGGGTGCTGGACTTTGGCCACAACAACCCCATGCAGAGATACAGGCTGGGGTCAGAGTGGCTGGAGAGCAGCCAAACAGAGAGGGATCTGGGGGTGCTGATTGATACCCACCTGAACATGAGCCAGCAGTGTGCCCAGGTGGCCAAGAGAGCCAGTGGCATCCTGGCCTGCATCAGGAATGGTGTGGTCAGCAGGAGCAGGGAGGTCATTCTGCCCCTGTACTCTGCACTGGTTAGACCACACCTTGAGTACTGTGTTCAGTTCTGGGCCCTCCAGTTTAGAAGGGACATTGAGATGCTTGAGCGTGTCCAGAGAAGGGCAACGAGGCTGGTGAGAGACCTTGAGCACAGCCCTACGAGGAGAGGCTGAGGGAGCTGGGATTGTTTAGCCTGGAGAAGAGGAGGCTCAGGGGTGACCTTATTGCTGTCTACAACTACCTGAGGGGTGGTTGTGGCCAGGGGAAGGTTGCTCTCTTCTCTCAGGTGGCCAGCACCAGAACAAGAGGACACAGCCTCAGGCTGCGCCAGGGGAGATTTAGGCTTGAGGTGAGGAGAAAGTTCTTCACTGAGAGAGTCACTGGACACTGGAATGGGCTGCCTGGGGAGGTGGTGGAGTCGCTGTCCCTGGAGCTGTTCAAGGCAAGGTTGGACGTGGCACTTGGTGCCATGGTCTAGCCTTGAGCTCTGTGGTAAAGGGTTGGATTTGATGATCTATGAGGTCTTTTCCAACCTTGGTGATACTGTGATATTCTGCAAATGGTTTGTTGGTTTCCTGCAGCTTTAGAGTAAAAAAAATCTCTTCTGTAGGTAAACAGACCAAAAGCCAACCCACCAGCCACATAAGAATACAAAACCAGCCAAAATGTTCCAAAGGAATCATCATGGAAGGAAAGGACCTTTAAAATCGTGTAAAATCATGCAGAGTCATGTCAGCTTTGCAGTTCACAGCTGTGTTAATTCATCTTAAAGAGCAAGACTCAAAGGACACCATGCTCTGCATGGAAATAAATGCAGTGAGCAGTGCTTCATGAGGAGGCCCACAGACCAATTCTGTCTGGGGATGGGGTAGAAACAGAACAGCATAATGAGCTGTATAACCTCTGTAGTGCTTTAATTGGAGATGGTGCTTAGTTTGCAGATTGCAGCCAGTTGGTTAATGTTTCTGTCACCAGCACCAATGAAGAGCATGGATTTATCTGTTCTACTACAAAGCAGTTACTTGCAGTAAAACAAAGAGTTTAAGCCAGGTTTAATGTTGGTAGATGTTATTTTCCTTCTAGAAGCATGCTATCAGATGTACTTGTGCTGACTAAAAATGCTATTTGTCCCTGCTGGAAGATTTATGGTGGTATTTCTGAGGGTTACCTCTTCCACACCTCAGCTGCCAACATCAACCACATAAGCATTGCTCATCTGCCTCGGTGCCCAGGCCACCAACTGCCACAAGGTCTGCACTGACTTGATGACAACATGAGACGTTGCACGGAGCCAGTGGACTACAGGCATTGCTAACAGCACATGTGGTTGGCAGAGATGTCACAGCCTTGCTCATTAGAGAAAATACAGCTCAGCAGCTAGGCTTAATAAAAGCCAACTCTCATAAGCAAAGCAGCTATGATGCCAACATTCAAAATGCCAAGGAGCACACTTTTTTTCCTCCCCTTTAACTGGTGGAGGCCAAGAAAACACGATATGATTTGCGTGTAGGGAAGCTGATACTCTGCTGTGATGTTTGATCTGGCAAGAAACCATAGTTCCTTCCTGCAAGCTGGCAAAACACTAAAAGTGGGGAATGCCATGCACAGCCAGCCTCAATTAAGCTATCTTTTTCAAGCTGTAAAACAGCAACGGGCACACAAACCAGCAGAAAACACATTTGCTTCCTCTCCATCTGCACAAGCACATCTAGTGAGTGCAGCTTACCTAACTTACAAGACAAGAAGAAGAAACCTGCATCTAAACTTCGTTTAGGACTACCTTACTCTCTGTTGGCTACTGGTGGATTTCAGCTTCTAAAGCATTTGGCAGTGTGAACTTGAGCATCGTGCCCTCAGAGGAGCTTAAAGCTGGAGATAGCAACATCATTAAGCAGGGTGTGTACAGAGCACAGACCTAGCACAATCGTAACAGTGATTATCAAAAATAATCACACACCTACTGCTTCAGTTCCTAGTCTTGAGACTCAGTTAAGTAACTTTTTTTTGGAGCTGATACCTCCTTATAACCTTTAGAAATGGACATTATCTTACAGGCTAACAGATACAAGTTAAGCAACAGGTTGCTTACAATTGCAGCAGTTTACTACATGTTAGACCACTCTACAGCCCTCATGTAACCAGATGAGGCTGAATGTATCAATAGCCTTGACAAGAGGTTATGTGCGCGGACTATCTCAGACTGCAGGAAAGTTTAAGCCATTTCACTCACCGTCACAGCAAAAATAAGAGTCTCCTTACCTTCTTTCATCTTTTCTACCCATTTCCATACTTATGATCTAAAAATCCCTCTGATTGTTGTTGGCATTCAGGGACACGAGGCTATCGCCTAGCAGAACAGAGCAGTGCCACGTGAATCGTGGCAGTTTGTTCACCACAGCTACATGTACTTACAACTGTCAAACTGGACTCAGAGCAAAAAGGGAAAGGAAAGGAGTAGAAATCATAGAATCACTTAGGTGAGAAGACCTTTAAGATTGAGTCCAGTCATCAGCCTAACACTGCTAAGTCTGCTACTAAACCACATTGCTAAATGGTACATCTTTTAAATACCTCCCTAGGGGTGATGACTCCACCACTGCCCTGGGTAGCCTGCTCCAGAGCTTGAGAACCTTTTTATTGAAGATATTTTCCCCCAGTGTCCAATCTAAAGCCCCCCTGGTGAAATCTGAGTCTCAGTCTCTTGCCCTATTTCTTGTTACTTGGGAGAAGAGATCAACACTCACTTTGTTCCAGACTCCTTTAAGGTAGTTGCAGAGAGCTTGGAGGTCTCCCCTGAGCCTCCTTTTCTCCAGATAAAATGACCCCAGTTCTCTCAGTCACTCCACATAAGTCTTGTTCTTTCAACTCTTCACCAGCTTTGTTGTTCTTCTTTGGGCACCCCAGCATCTCAGTATCCTCCTTGTAGTGAGTGGCTCAAAACTGAACCCAGTCCTCAAGGGGCAGCTTTACCAGCATCAAGTACAGAGGGACAAAGGCAAGGAGAAAGGGAACAGTGGGTGTAGCTGTGCTGGGAGGTGCCTGGACTGCTTCAATCCAGAGTCTTCAGCTAAGTTTGAAATCTTCTTAGTTTGAGTATGGATTCTCTAATTCACTAGCCCCCAGCAGGTCATGTAGAAACCAAGTTTGGCCAGCTAAGCAGGGAGCACAGGAAAATTGAGCTGGCAGACTAGATGCACCAGGCAGTCATGCGAGCCCTCTATCTACCGTTTTTATGACTAATCATGCTAACTAATTGCAGAAAATTAGACACAGATTGTCATCTTCATGGCAGGATTAGTACTCTATAACCTGAGGCAATAATCCAGCACATAAAGTTCCTCTCAAAGATCCTTTAGGATACAGCCAGTCTTAGACTAGGAAATTCTAAGTGATCTACTGTAGTATCTAAATCAAAGTCTACTGAGACTCTCAAACCTCATGAAGTACTGACCTTGGCCAAGGATGAGAGAGAAATGTTCTGTTATTAGAATGGTCACAAACTGCTTGGATATAGTAAGATACCTCTTCTATAGCTACTAACCTGAAAAACAGATTATCTGAAGGCACACAGGCAAATGTTAAGAAAACGAGTGAAGGATTTTGCTGAAAACAAATTTACCCAAACTAAGAGGATTTGGCATCTAAAGTGCAAAAGCACAAATCCAGGGTGCAGTCAAGGGCAACATCTGAGCATTATCTCTATATTAAGACAGCTGACAGAGAGAAAACTGAACACCATTGTGACCTACAGCTGACAAGTTGAAGCATATATCTTCAGAAGTAGATAAAACACTCTAGACTGCAGTCTGCAGAAAGACTAGGATGTCTCTTGCTAGAGCACATCCTTAGTGCAGTGACAAGATTTCTTTGTTGTAGCTATTGATGCTTGAGTGTGTCCAGAGAAGGGCGACGAGGCTGGTGAGAGACCTCGAGCACAGCCCTATGAGGAGAGGCTGAGGGAGCTGGGATTGTTTAGCCTGGAGAAGAGGAGGCTCAGGGGTGACCTTATTGCTGTCTACAACTACCTGAGGGGTGGTTGTGGCCAGGAGGAGACTTTTCTCTTCTCTCAGGTGGCCAGCACCAGAACAAGAGGACACAGCCTCAGGCTGCGCCAGGGGAGATTTAGGCTTGAGGTGAGGAGAAAGTTCTTCACTGAGAGAGTCACTGGACACTGGAATGGGCTGCCCGGGGAGGTGGTGGAGTCGCCGTCCCTGGGGCAGTTCAAGGCAAGGTTGGACGTGGCACTTGGTGCCATGGTCTAGCCTTGAGCTCTGTGGTAAAGGGTTGGACTTGATGATCTGTGAGGTCTCTTCCAACCCTGATGATACTGTGATACTATTTTACCTAATCTGGATGGGAACAAAACACATATCTGAGAACTGAGCCTGTAGTATGGACATGCTAGAGAAAGCTACTTGGACATTTAGCATGGAATTGGTGAGAAGATACAAAGCCTCATGCAAGGCAGAACATTAGTGACTTGCACAGAACTAGGCAGTAGGTAAAAAAATGAGACTGTCAGCACATACAGGTATGGCTCAAAGACAAGTCACAGTACAGAGAGGTACATTACTCTATTGTATACTATAATAATTTTTAGAAACATGAGTCCTTTCACATTCTGCTTTCTCATGACTTGATTTGTTTCAGGTATTGTGCTCCTGAACACGTGTCTAGTAATAGCACACATCAAAGAAGCCAAGAGTGGAACAGATGATTGGGCTTCCCAATATTCCCAGCTGTCCCAGTTGTAAGACCACTCCTTATTAAAGGAAAATCTTCCTGTGCTAGTTTGAAGCTAGCTAGAATGTTTTGGTGAGAAGAACTAGATCACAGGCTGTGAAATAGAAGCAAGGGTGATGTCTACTTCACTCATAGGCTTGCTGAGATGTATAAGAACAAGAATCCAAACATAGATAAGGCACTTTTACTGCTTGGGAGCTCTGAGCTGCATTTCTCTCTCTAGCCTCTCTGATTAATCCACTTTGATTCCTAACCTTCTGGCCAAAACTCCATTCTTCCTTGGGACTGGAGTAAGGTTGAGAGGGGTGGGAGAAGGTGGAAGGGTGGTTAGGAGCCCCTCCTGGGGACTCAGGTTTCTGGGAGGGCTGTTGTGTTTCTGTATTACCTTTTACCTTGTATATTTCTGTCTATAACTGTATATACTGTAAACATCTGCTTGTATATTGAGCTAAGCTGCAAATATAAGCTTCATTCAAATTCCCAGAGACAGCTGAGTCTAGTCTGGGTGATTTCTAAAGTGTATTGGGGGGGAGGCAGGTAACACCCAAACGATCACACTTCCTTGCACTACTGGAGATGTGGCCTGAAAAGGGCAGCACCTTGGGTTGGTGACCACTTTTCAGCAGGGACAACCTGGTTCTAGACAACCTGACCCCAGTCATTCCTTTCTCTGAATTTGGTAGCAGACAACTCGTGACATTCATAGCATAGTTTGAGTTGGAACGGACCTTAAAGGTCATCTAGTTCCAAACCCCTTGCCATGGGCAGGGACACCTCCTATGACCAGGTTGCTCAAAGCCCCATGCACTTCTAGGGGTGGGGCTTCTGCATTTCTAGGCTACCTGTTCCAGTGCTTCACCAACCTCACAGCAAACAAAAAGTGCTTGTAGCACACAGCTTCATTACGTCCCTAGATTCCCTTCCGTATAGATAAGAAAGGTCAAATTCTTCATTCTTATCCTGACATTAACAACGTTCTCTGAGCAATTGCATACTGGTTCCTTGCAAATTCATATTAACAGTTTTCCCTTCTAAAGCTAGGGGAGAAAAAGAAGAGTCAAGCAGTTGTAATTTCGTATGAGTAGAAGCTGTTGAAATCCCCTTGTGCCCAGGCACTCTGCTTACAGCAGGGGCACGCTAGCATAGAGGAAGTCAGCAGAAGCCCTGGCCTTGCATTTCAGGTACAAAATAAAGAATGCTTTTATTTTGCCTTTTCTTCAAGTGTCTAAAGGAAATTAGCATCAAGTTCCTGGTCTAGAACCACTGTGACAGAGACATTTTCATCCTTCTATCATAGTAACTTAAGTGTCTTCTACTAGCACAGTACTTGAATTCATCCTGGTGGTCAATGTACTTTTAACACAAATAGCTACATTTCTACCCTCCGGCCCTCTGCAAAAGGGTAAATTACCTTTAGGAGGAGGAACAGAGAGGAGAAATGACTCTACCAGAGTGACACAAGAAGTCTATAAGAACTTAATTGAGTCTAGAATCCCAATATAACACCTTAAGCTTCAGACAGGTTTTCCTCTGTACACTGAAGGGCCTCCACATGCAGAATGATGGCACTTGTCTTTCTGTATATTACCTTCTACTTTATTATTTCTTCTTTGTACAGTGCTGAATCCTTAGCCCAATACAAATTAATTTTTTAGTCTCCTTAGATTTTATGGCCAGGGCAATTTGGCAACTCTTGAGATAAGGTAGTTTACATCAGTCCATTCTTCCCTATCTCCCCTCACCCTGGCCTTTATCAGAGCATCAATCACAGCAGTATCTAGGCACAAACTGTCACCTGGCTAATGGTCTGTGGCTTTTGTATACCATAGCAACTTAAAGACACTCCTGTCACTGCAATGAGGCTGTGGATGTAAAGTATCACAGTATCACCAAGGTTGGAAGAGACCTCACAGATCATCAAGTCCAACCCTTTACCACAGTGCCCAAGTCTGGCACCCACGCCACCAATGCATGCTGCTTTCTGCACAAGATCATCTCCAACAGACCTCCCAATCCCTGTGCCTGGGAATATCTCAGAGTCAAGTTCTCACTGCACAAAGCACAAATATTTCTGAAAAGGTTTTCCTAGAGACAAAAAGAAAACCCACCCAAGGTCATCAAGGGTGTTAATAGTTACAAAAGTTACCCCGGTCTTGCCTCTTTGAAAGCAAGGAGGGGTAGCCCAAACACACAGGAGGTGTGAAGCACCTGGATCACCTGTGAACGCATCTTATTGAGCTGTGCATCCTCCTTCCACCAAGCCAGGGTGGACCCAGGCCACTGGGTTGGCTCAGGACAGCTCAATGATCTCCAAACAATCTGACTCCTTCCATAATATAAAGACAAAACTCTTCTGACCCTCTCATCTAAATGTATACTGCCTTTCATAAACTGCACCCACCCATTCCCCCCCTTCTCCACCTTCCTAGCTAGGCAGTTATTTGGTATTCAGTCTCTTTGTCTCCTTGCTCAAATCAACTCACATAATTGATATTGGAGCAATTTCCAATTTAATCTCTACCCATTAACATACAAAAAGCAAAACACATTTGGAGTGCTTTGCTGCTGATGGGGGGGTCCTGGGGAAGGAAACATTAGTTCCAGGAAGACTTCACAAGAATTGAAATGAATGGTTTTGAACTGAATCAAAGCATGTCCTTATTTCCTCCTCCTATAACAGGACTCTAACCACCCACCTGAATCATAAAACACAGACATCCCTTGCAGAAGACCTAAAACCCCCTCTGAGTCTCATTATTTATTTCACACTTCAGCTGGATGCAAATATAAGCTGCATGAAATACTGAGGCGTGGTAATCACAGTGTAATCAGTATTCTCATCTGCATTAAAGGCTGATCTTGTATTCATCAGATCTAACCCAATGCTCAGCCTGTGAGTTTATTCAGCACTATAATATAGTCCATTTCTCTTAATCCATCTGTCAGTACATTTCTGCAATGTAGAGAGCATGGATAGCTGTACAAGGCTCTAAACAGAGAGGCTGATTTCTTCCTGGCTCTCAGGGGGAAACAAAGTTCCTTTTACTACTGAGCTTTTCTTCCCACCTGTCTTGGCAGAAGGTCTCCATATGATGTATAGATGTACTCATGGTTTAGCAGATGCTCTTTAATCCTTACTAAGATGTTTGCCTCAGTTGCTTCTTATCTTTGCAAGCCATTAATTGGGCACTATGGTGTAGGACCCTCCCTCTGTCCTTTAGAAATATACCCCTCCCAGTTATGAGCATCCTCACAAGATCAGTTTATCACTGAAGTCAACATCCCCCCCATGATTTGTTTCTCCATGAGACTGGGAGGTTTTCTTTGAAGTCATAGAATAGTTTTGTGTCTTTTGGACCTCATTACACTCCTGTCAGACTAGGATGTCTGGTGGCTGCCCATTTATTTTCACACAGAATAAGTCAGTTCTATTTTTACTGTCTCTAATTCATAACATTGTGCAGCCTTAGCATCTCCCTCGCCTTCCACCCCTTCCCTTTTGCAAGCACTCCATGGCAGAGCCAAAGCCTTTCTCTGAGCTGTGGCTTTCCTTTGGGAAGCTTGCACACTGCTGCACAGGGGACAGGGTATCAGTCAGCTTTGCCCTCACCTCTGCACCACCACACATGTGCAGGTGTCCTACTCGCAGCACTGCTTCCCAAAGAAGCAAATGCAGCTTTATAAAGGGGACTTGCTAGCAGGAAAGACAGAAATGGTTCCTTGATTTCCAATGCTCACTAGAATCCTGTTAATCCTAAAATAGCACCCAGATGTATCACTACTGGAGGCGAAATGGAACTTAACAGCATAGTTTAGCATTTACACTGCTAAGGGAAAGCTGTAGCCGGTAGAGAGGGAGGACAAATTAGCACAGATTGAAGTCAGCTGGAACACAGATTGAAGTCAGCTGGTAAGGAAGCCTACATCATGATTGTTTGGATTTGGAGGTTGGTCTGCTCAGTAGTGCTGTTCACTTTGAAATTCCAAGCCAACATATCACCTGTGCAATCTGCAAGTAGAAAGAAGCACTAAAAAACTAGTTTGATTTTTACCCCTCTCTCAGGGCTTCAGCCTTCACTGAATCAGTATGGCCAGCAGGTTGCCTTTACATTATTGCCCAAGGGTAGGCAGCATCAAGGCAGGATTTCCCTTCCTGTGCCCAAACTTTCAGATCCCCAAGCATGCATGGACACAGTTCGTTAGTGGCTGACTGCAGCAAGACCCAAGGTGGCTCACTCTATAGCAACCTGTGCAAAAAAAGCCATCTCTCCTCCACATCACCACCACCACATAGCAAGGCTCTTTATGGGGGTATCATCATTCCCAGCAGATAACCTTGCAAGCACAGTTGTACAAGTGACATGCTTCAGCACTGACTGATAAAATTCCTTCACACAACTGCAATGCAGGACTTCAACAGCTATCCATCTTATTCCTCAACCTCATTTCACCCAGGCAGATCAGGCAGCACACTGCTTGAAATGAGCCTTTCACACTTCCAAATGAAAACAGAGCCACGGCTTTACCTGTGGAAAGACTACAGAGCAAGCAGTCCCTCAACAGCTTCCTTACCCAGCAAAATAGATCTACAGCTGATTTCAAAGAGCTTGGAAACATCTTGAAAGCCTTCAGGACTTTTTCCTTCTTATATTTTAAGAAGCTGTTTTCAACTCTCTAGAGGAGACTCCAGTTAATGCTCATAACTCACTTTACACAGCTCAATTCACCTCAGCCTGTTTCAAACCAATACAAGCCTTGGATAAGGAAAACTTTATGGAAACGTTTACTAAACACTCCAGGAGGAATGTATTTATCAAACAAACACCAATCCAAGCCAGCAAATCAAATCCTGAGGACTAATCACATTCACTGCAACCTTAGACTGAAGAGCTCTTATTCCTGAATTTACTACTACTGCTTTTACTGCCATTTACTACTACCTTCACCTTACTTAAGCCTTCCTACAGTTTATACACGATACTATCTCACCAACATCCAAGTGTCCTCCTCAAAAAGGCTTAAAAAAGGACTGGTGCAGAGCCTCTCACTTACCAGCATTTGTCCTTCACTGAAATCAGGCAAAAAACAGAAAATGGTTGTCACACAACCAAACTTACCTGCTCCACCTTCCTTCTCTCTTCCGGAGAGGCTTTAACAGCTCCTCAGACCAGCGTCTAGTCCCAAACACCCCCAGCTAAGTGCTGCTACTTATCACCTCACACCTCCATTCCCACCTGATTGCAATCAGCTGAGGTTATTCTGTCACTCAGCAGTGCCAGCCAATGAGCAGGCACTCACCTGCAAGTGAGTGCACCTGCCTGGGAGCATTGCCTCACGCAATCACTCTGAATGGTAGGGCTTGGAAGGTACCTCTGAAGGTCACCTATGCTCTTCTCTGCTGCTGATGACAGGTTCACTGTGAAAGTGCACAGTCTTTGCACTCAGTGCACTGACAGCCATCTTCTATGGAGCCAGCTTCTTTGGCTCCTGCAACTCCAGTGCTGGCTTGGTTCAGGGTACCAGCTGGTGAAGTTATTGCTAATTGCAAATAATCAGTTCCACCTGATAGTGCCCACCACAGAATCACAAAACTGTATAGGTTGGAAGGGACCTCCACAGATCAGCGAGTTCAACCTCCCTGCCAAAGTAGGATCACCCAGGGTAGTTCACACAGGAATGCATCCAGGTGGATTTTGAAAGTCTCCAGAGAACCTCTCTGGGCAGCCTATTCCAGTGCTCCATTGCCCTCACTGTAAAGAAGGGAAGCTGTAGCCAGGTGGGGATTGATCTCTTCTCCCAGACAACCAGCAACAGAACAAGGGGACACAGTCTCAAGTTGTGCCAGGGAAGGTACAGGCTGGATGTTAGGAGGAAGTTCTTGCCAGAGAGAGTGATTGGCATTGGAATGAGCTGCCCAGGGAGGTGGTGGAGTTGCTGTCTCTGGAGGTGTTCAAGAAAAGACTGGACGAGGCATGGTCTTGTTGATTGGATAGGGCTGGGTGCTAGGTTGGACTGGATGATCTTGGAGGTCTTTTCCAATCTGATTGATTCTATGATTCTTTGTTGAGATGAAACCTTCTGTGTTCCAACTTGCAACCATTGCTCCTTTTCTTATTGCTGCTGATCAGTGAAAAGAGATTGGCTCCAGACACTTAACACTGCAGATATTTGTACACATTGATCAGATCTCCTCTCAGTCTTCTCCAGACTAAACAGCCCCAGGACTTTCAATCTCAGTAGGCAAGATGCTCAAGTCCTCCAATCAACTTTGTGGCTCTCCACTGGACTATTTCCAGCAGGTCCCTGTCACTCCTGAACTGGAGCCCAAAACTGGACACAGTATTCCAGATGTGGTCTCACCAGGGTAGAGCAGAGGGAGAGAAGAGTTTCCCTAGACCTGATGGTACACTTTTCCTGGTGTGCCCCAGGATGAGAGAATCATAGAATGATAGAATCACAGAGTGGTGCGGTCTGGAGAGGACCTCTGGAGGTCATCCAGTCCAGACCCCCTGCAGTCAGCAGGGACATCCCACCCAGACCAGGTCACCCAGGGCCCTGCCAAGCATCACGTTGAGTGTCTCCAGTGAAGGAGCCTCAATCACCTCCTTGGGCAACTTGTTCCAGTGCCCCACCACCCTCATAAGTAAAGAACTTTTTCCTAACATCCAATCTAAATCTGCTCTTCCCAAGCTTGAACCCTTTGTCCCTTGTGCTGTCACTGCAGGCCTCTGTAAACAGCTTCTCTCCATCCTTTCTGTAGGCCCCCTTCAGGTACTGGAAGGCTGCTATTAGGTCCCCCCAGAGCCTCCTCCTCTCCAGACTGAACAACCCCAGCTCTCTCAGCCTGTCCTCATAGCAGATCTGCTCCAACCCTCTGATCATTTTCATGGCCCTCCACTGTACCTGCTCCACCATGTCCATGCCCTTCCTATAATAAAGGACTCCAAAACTGGATGCAGTATTCCTGGTATCTCACCAGAGCAATGTAGCAGAATCTCCTCTGTGCCGCCCACACTTCTTTTGATGCAGCCCAGGATGTTATTTGCCTTCTGGGCTGCAAGGGTGCACTGTCTGCTCATGTCCAGCTTCTCATCCACCAGCACCCCCAAGTCCCTTTCCACAGGGCTGCTCTCTTAACACCTCATCCCCCAGCCTGTACTGATAGTGAAGATTGCTCTGTCCCAGGTGCAGGACCCTGCACTTGCACGTGTTAAACTTCATGATGTTCACCTGCATCCACCTCTCCAGCCTGTCCAGGTGCATCTGGATGACCTCCCATCCCTCTAGTGTGTCGACACCACAACACAGTTTGGTGTCATCTGCAAACGTGCTGATGGTGCCCTCAATCCCACTGTGACAAACATATTAAATAGCACAGGTCCCGCCCAGTACAGACCCCTGAGGGACAGCACTTGTCCCTGCTCTCTATCTGCACTTTGAGTCATTGAGCACCACCCTCTGGATGTGACCATCCAGCCATTGGGTCTCTTGGCCACAAGGGCAGGTTTTGTTGGGAACTGGCTGAAGGAGAGGGGACACGAGTCCCTAGAAGCTTGTACAATCAAGTCTTTGACATGAGGTCTGAGTGTATTGAGATGCAGTGAGCTGCAGTAGTGTACGTGAAGAAGCTCAAAGGAATTTGTCCTTGAGCCTTCTGATAAACAACTTCTGTGGGACTGTGTCCAGATTAGGAGGGAAAGTAGCTTCAGCAGGAAACCTCAAGTAGGAGGAACATGCAAATTCCAATCTTTAGATGTGCCAGTTGCTTATTAACAGTACTGCATTGCATGCTGAGTTTGCACTAACTGGGTTCACACTAACCTGGAAGTTGATGCTCTGAAACTTGAAGCCCGATGTTCTCAATGTTGCCGGCCCATGAGGAACTTGTCATCCACCAGGACTCCAAGGTCTTTCTCCACAGAGCCATCTCTTTCTTCCTTGGGCCAACATGGTGTGGGATGCTTATAACCCCCAAGCAAATCGCTTCATGCACCCAAACGCCCAGGATGCGTCGCTTTAAACTGTTGAGTGTCCGAAGTCTGCCTGAGCTAGCCACTGTCTGACATGGTGCTTGCTGGTTCTTGCTATTGTCATGCCTGAGTTTTTGTATTTAACTATAAATCCACATTAAATATGAACAGAAATTAAATATATCAGAGAATATAATCATACTTTTCAAGACAGTGTTCTAGAATCTGTATTTTTACAGCTTTGCAGCTTTCTCTTTCCTTTGCACAGCCATTATGATTTGGGGTTGGTTTTTTTTAAGTCCTGATAGTTTTCCTAGTCTTGATGTAATTAAATAGAATTTTCCCACCCAGGTGTTTTCACTGACCCTTGCTTTCGCTGTTTTTCTGTCCAAAATCCCAAGGTTGTTACAATTTAATTTGATATAATTTAGACTGAACAAGAGTCCAAAGTTATTTCCAATGGTGACAACTCAGTTGTTGCTCACTGACCTCGTTCAATTCCCTACTCAGACTAGATAATCATGTATGATTAGGTATCACCTACATGATTATAGCTTTCACAAATACTCTGCCTTGCAAGAGACTGTTCTCTGGCAGCTCTGACATCTTAATAAACAATTCTGTTGATGGTTTACAATGAAGATGGAAACAAATTTCAGCCTTTTTTACCAGCTTATTCTACTACTCCACCAGGAATCAAATGGCAGTGTAGGTATAGGTGATCCTGCTCTGGCAGGGGGGTTGGACTAGATGGTCTCTCCAGGTCCCTTCCAGCCCCTGAGATTGTATGATCCTATGATTAATTTGGGGGAGGGGGTGTTATTTCTAACATGCATGCAGATCTCTTCCATTGTATAAGACAAAAATTCTAATAAGCTTACTACCAACCTTTCTAGAAGGATTCCTGCAAGAGATTTCAGCTCCATATTATGCCTGAATTTATCTGTCCATGTGTTTAAGGGACTTAATGGGAATGCTTGTCCTACAGATTTGAGTCTAGTGGTGGAGCAACTCTGGGGTCTGAGAAACTGCAGCCTGGGCCTGTGAATTCTCTGTACAGTCTGATACCTGATGTCACACCAAGTTAGACTTTTTAACATCAGTACTTACTTTCAGAAAGCACACTGGAAAATCACCAGTGTTTGGAGCTCCATCTCTGACAGCTTTAGACTGTATCTACCGATGGGCACATAATTTACCAGGGTCTGGGAACAAGATGAGAAATAGAAACATAGAAACACATCATCTCTCTGTGAAGTTTATTTCCACAGGCAAAGAAATAAAGCAAATAAAACTGTACTAGGTAGAATATTTTAATATAATGTGCTTTTATGAGGTCCCATTGGATTCTAGTCTATATTACAATCACTGTGAGATGGCTCAGCATACAGAGCATCTCATCTCTTCTAGTTATTAAAAACCAGGGGTGAAAGAAAAGGCAAGCACAGAGGATGGCTAATGGGGGCTTTACGTGGTGGTAAGATAGGGATTTGTGTTAGGGTAACTGTGGTTTCTACTTGTAATTATATTTGTGCTCTTCACTTAGAAAATACTCCTTGAGTGCTCCCTTATGGCTTTGCTGTACAGTTTGCTTTTCCCACTCTCTCGACACCCAGCTGTTAGACATATGTGGTAACTAACAGAAAGGCTGTTAAAATGTACTTTGCATGCATGGAGGTGAAATTACTCCACTTAAACTTGTTCTCAGCCGGGCTCTGAATCCAGACGTGCATGTGAGTGGCCGTGCAAAGTGCCACGTAGGCTCAGACCAACAGATCACCCTGCTCACTTAGGGATCAGGAGGAGCAAATGGAGAGGAAAAAAAAGGACAAAACTAGTGACCAAGTATCTGCTTAATGAACTAAAACCAAACCCAACCTTCGCTCTATCATCATTTTTTTCCTATGAGGGTGGTGAAACACCAGCATAGGTTGCCCAGAGAAGTGATCACACCATCGCAGAACCTTAGAGGTGGGAAGGCACCTCCAGAAATTGAGTCCAACCCTCCTGCCAAGGCAGGATCACCCAGGGTAGTTTGCACAGGAATGCATCCAGGTGGGTTTTGAAAGTCTTGAGAGGAGACTCCACAACCTCTCTGGTAGCCTGTTCCAGTGCTCTCTCACCCTCACTGTAAAGAAGTTTCTCCTTGTGTTGAGCTGAAACCTTCTATGTTCCAATTTGTAGCTGTTGCTCCTTGTCTTATTGCTGCTGATCACTGAAAAGAGATCGGCCCCAGACACTTGACACCCACCCCTCAGATATTTGTACACATTGCTGAGATCTCATCTCAGCCTTCTCTTCTCCAGATGAGTGCTGGGAACATTCAAGGTCAAGGTCAAGGACTTTGAGCAACTCGAGCTAGTTAAAGATGTCCCTGCTGACTGCAGGAGGTTTGGACTGGATGACCTTTAATATCTTTTTTCTCCATAACAGTATAATGCAACTTTTATTTCAGATAATAGACTTTGTCCTGGTCTATTTTTCTTCCTCTGCAGCTGAGAATATTTCATTCTATGTTCAAACAATTTAATACCATCCTGGGCAGAGGTATTACATTAAGAAGGAATCTTCAAGCCTTGTATTCCTAATGCAGAAAAAATGTGTCTTTCACTCTCTACATAAACCAGTCTGAAGAAATTTCTGTGATACTAATCAAAATCAAAGCAAGATAGGTCATAATTTGACCATATTGACAGCTCAAGGTGGCATAGCTCTTTATGGAAAGATGAAGAGACTTAGAGATGAGTACAAATTTAAATGAAGCCTTAGTAAATTCATTTAAAAAACAAGTTTGAAAGGTTCAAGCATCTGTTGGCTTAACAAATCACTGAGAATTTCAGCATCACAGGACTGTCAGGAATGCTTGAAGCTATTTGAAAAGCAACTGATAACCCTGGCAGCAAAATTAAAGAGAAACTCCATGGGATCATTTTGGTCTTCCCATAGTTTCTGTTCTGGTTACAGTAGGTCTGGCTAGTATTTGGTGGTGATGCTTTCTGAGTTAGCTGAATTTCCAGCTGGGTGTCATTGCTGCTCTCTCAATCATTTTAGATTCAAAGACAAGCTGGAGGCCACCACAGGTATCCCAGTTCTTGGATCTCTAATTAGAATCAGAACAAAACTAGCTCTGCCTTTACAGTGACTCCACAAAAGGCTTTCAGACATTTTTTGTCTTTTCATTTTAGTAGATATTTCTTTCTTTTTTGGAATATATGACTTCACTTCCCCCCCCCCCCCCTCATTACTTTAAAAATTGAGTTTTGTCCTTTAAAGCCAATAAAAAACTCTATCTTGGTTGTGCATGGTGTCAGCAACAAGTACAGACAAGAAATCTCACCAGGTCCTCTTGAACATAGGGCTGTATATGTTGTTAGGAGAAGCTATCTGTAGAGAAAAGAGCTTGCTCCACTGAAATCCATGGTAAACAACAGCAAAAGCAGAGCTGAGCAGAACTGATGGCCAAGCAGCTGGAAATAGGATAACAGGAGGAATCCTCCAAGTCTGGGATATAAAAAGACAGCTGCTCCAGCCCTGTGCAAGCTGTGTACCCTTCCCTCAGCCTTCTTCCTTACTTCCCAGATCCTGGGAATGACAGAGGGGAGATGAAGAATGAGGGGTGAAAGGAGATCTTGGGGGAAGAAGGGTACTGGCAAGAGAACAAGAACATCTGGTGCTTCTACTAGGGTCTTTTGCATATGCAGACTGTGGAAATTGGTGTGCGTCTGGGGTAGGTGTGGGAGGGCAGCAAAGTTGGACATGAGCTGGCATTGTGTACTCACAGCCCAGAAGACCAGATGTATCCTGGCCAGCAAGTCAAGCAGGTGGATTATACCTCTCTACTCTGCTTTGGCAAGACCCCACCTGGAGATCTGTGTCCAGCTCTGGAGTCTTCAGCTGAAAAAAGACAAAGACTTGTCAGAGCAAGGCTAGAGGAGAGGAACAAAAGTGATCAGGGGGTTGGAACACCTCTCCAGTGGAGAAAGGTGAAAGTGTTGTGGTTGTTTAGCCTGGAGAAGAGAAGGGTCTGGCAAGGCCTTTCAGTAGTTAAGAAAGCCTATGACAAATCATGGGGAGAGTCTCTTTAGTCGAGCCTATAACTATTGGACAGGGGTTAATAGATTTAATCCAAAGAGGAGGGATTTAGAATAGATACAAGGAAGGCACTTTATAGAATGAGGGTGGTAAAACACTGAGGTTGCCCAGAGACATGATAAATACTCCACTCCTGGAAACATTCAAGATCACTTTACTCTGGGCTAGTTGAAGATCATAGAATCATAGAATCAACCAGGTTGGAAGAGAGACCTCCAAGATCATCCAGGCCAACCTAGCACCCAGCCCTAGCCAGTCGACTAGACCATGGCACTAAGTGCCTCATCCAGGCTTTTCCTGAACACCTCCAGGGACGGTGACTCCTCCATCTCCCTGGGCAGCCCATTCCAATGCCAATCACTTTCTCTGGCAACAACTTCCTCCTAACATCCAGCCTATACCTCCCCTGGCACAACTTGAGACTGTGTCCCCTTGTTCTGTTGCTGGTTGCCTGGGAGAAGAGACCAACCTCCACCTGGCTACAGCCTCCTTTCAGGTAGTTGTAGACAGCAATAAGGTCACCTCTGAGCCTCTGATGTCACTGCTCATTCCAGGACATGTGCCTCTCGTGGCCTTTAAAGGTCACAGAATCACAGCATTAACCAGGTTGGAAAAGACTTCTAAGGTTGAGTCCAACCTATCACCTAACCCTTCTAATTAACTAAACCATGGCACTAAGTGTCTCGTCCAACCTCCAGGTCTCTTCAACCCAAAGCATTTTATGATCCTATGATTCTAAGCACATAAAAGGAGGTCTGTAGTGAGGGGCTTCCAGCATAACAGTCTCTTTGCTGTAGCTGTTGTCAGAGGATAGGTAGGATTAGCTCAGTTATAACCCAGTAATCCTTCAGAACAAAATTCTGCTTGGGGGAGCAGCAGCTCCTGCAGCCAGAACAGGCACTGCATTACTCTCTCAACTAACCAGTTTGTTTTCTGTCATGTTGGGTCAATGAGTTGCAGTGCATTATAGCTTTGCTGGGTCCACACTAATTAAGGGTGAATGAACTAGCAAGCATTCATCTAAGTTTGGATTCCTCATTTGAGTGTTGAGATATCTTTGCAGTCACATATGTGGGGCCTGATTCTAGAAGCACTGAACCTTTCCCTGGTCAAGAAATGTCATGAACAGCATCTGTGTACTGTATATCACTCCTCTTTAATGAAGAGTGCCCATGCCTGTGTTCTCTGTTCAAAGCAGCAACACATCCAAGCCATCAGCAGAGCAAGGATGCCCACAAGATGTTCTTCATGGGGAAATAAACAGACAGCAGCAAGGCTTTTGTCAGCGAGCTCAACTCCAGGCACTCCAGTCGCATGTTACCTTTGATACTGCAATTCAGATCTTTGTATCTGATGTTAGCATCTATTTTTGAACAAGCTGCCAAGTATTTCCACAAGCTCTGGTCTTGCTCAGTGCTTAGAGAGACACTTCTGAAGGCAGCACAAGGCATTTGCAGTTCAACATCTTTATCGGAGGACATCTGTTTATCAAGTATGACAATCCCTGAGG
This sequence comes from Pogoniulus pusillus, assembly GCF_015220805.1. Taxonomy (NCBI): domain Eukaryota; kingdom Metazoa; phylum Chordata; class Aves; order Piciformes; family Lybiidae; genus Pogoniulus; species Pogoniulus pusillus. Next base: position 12,936,100 of record NC_087273.1, read on the forward strand.
GAATATGTCAGCCTGGGTGGGGGTGTATTTGTGTCCATTTTGGCAGCTGTCCCACAGAAAATACAAATGCCAGGATGATTCCAAGCAGCCAGAGAATCAAGGTAACTACTTCACTTGATCAGGTACTCATAGAGTGTTTTTTATTAGTTACTTGTATAGTCTTTTCCATAGGACAAAGTTGCCAAGATCCCACCAGCAAGTGCTCTGCAACCACAGTGTGCAAGGTAATTGAGAGTGGCTTCATCAAGACAGGTGTCACACATTTGTGTGTTGGGCCTGAGTTACCACCAACAGCTTCATCTAGGTAGGAAGGGCATTCAGCATTGGTTCATGAACACTAAATTCATTTAGGTGGCATTAAAAAGAGAGCCTAAGCAGGTCAGTTGTATGTGTCTGGCTCAAGGAGAAAAGCTCTATGTGATTCTAATTTTAGATTTTATAGCAGCAACGCTTTGAAAGGCATTTTTCAGGCAGATAATATCCAGCAGTTTCAGCCTCACTTTAGAAAGCTATCTGAGCATTTTTCACTTAAAAAAACCCAGATACCGACTGTGTTAAGAATAATGTTCTTGAAGTTTGGTGAGTGGCTGCATTATGCCCTGAGGAATCAGGCTGTGCCTTGCAGGGCACAGGTTGAGAGATGTCACGGCCCTAGGAATGCAAGCTGGTGAGCAGGCATGATGTGCTCACATGTTCACATCATTGGCTTTGTCTTCCTACCACACTAGCCAACAGTGAACAGCTTACACTCAGGCAGGCTACTAAATCTTGCTGCTTTCACGGCAAAAAGACAAAAGACTTTCAAATAAAACTTCCATATGCCTGTGGCTGATCTGTGTTCTCCCTACTGGTTGTGCCACTTTCACCCCAAGAGCAGAATGGACATATCTGGTGCATGCCCATGGCAGCCAAGGGCCAGCCATGTTCTGGTAGAAGCATGTATGACTTGTGTTAAAAGTGGATTCTATTATGTTTTCTTCCCCCAGTTTCCCCCCAAACCTGTTTAAAGCTCCTGCGAGGCAAAGTGGCTTTGCCTATAAGTAAGGTAGGTCTGAAGGAAAATTTGGGCTGTTGTTGAGCAAAATGACATTAGACCTGAGACTCAGTCTTAATATGTCAAAATGAAAATACTCAAGTGAGCTCCTCAACTCCAGAATTAGAAGAAGCTATTTTAAAACCATTTGTATTTATTCTTTGCTTAGGAAACCCCAACATTTTCCAGAAACCAATGTCTTCTGAAATACTGGCAATGGTTACGCAGTTCTATGGAATTTGGCTTATTTGTGCTTCTTATTTCCTATTTCTAGAATTGGAGCTTATTTCTGTCAAGAAGGTAGTCATGTTCACACCACCACAAAAAGGGAATGCAACTGTTTAACACATCTCTAGCTTTCAAAGTGTGTAAAGTTAACAGACATTTTTCATCTCTCCTCTGCCACATAACGCAGATGTTGTTGCTTTCAACATTGTCTTCATTATTGGAGCACAGCTGAAGAATAATTTTAGTCCCCTATTTTGCATAGTCTCTTTAATGTGCTATTGCTGCAGCCATCAGCCAGACAAGACATTTGACTAAGCAGACTGTCAGTGCATTTAACACATCCATGGGAGATGAATAAAACCACGTTCCAAGTTTATGTATGAGATGCCTCCAGTTTGTTCAGTTTCATGCCAGACTTACTTTCCTCATTAGTTTCCCTTTGGTTATGGTCAGGAGAGGTTTGCCAACATAACTTTGACTCTGAATATACTGAGATCTTTCCCCCAAATGGAAGTTTTTCACATGAATATCTCCTGGTTTACGACACCCACAGACTTCTTTTTGGTATGTTGTCTTGAATCATAGAATCATAGAATCATAGAATCAACCAGGTTGGAATAGACCTCCAAGATCATCCAGTCCAACCTAGCACCCAGCCCTATCCAGTCAACTAGACCATGGCACGAAGTGCCTCATCCAGGCTTTTCTTGAAGACCCCCAGGGACGGTGCCTCCACCACCTCCCTGGGCAGCCCATTCCAATGCCAATCACTCTCTCTGTGAAGAACTTCTTCCTAATATCCAGCCTATACCTACCCTGGCACAACTTGAGACTGTGTCCCCTTGTTCTATTGCTGGTTGTCTGGGAGAAGAGGCCACCCCCCACCTGGCTACAATGCCCCTTCAGGTAGTTGTAGACAGTAATAAGATCACCCCTGAGCCTCCTCTTCTCCAGGCTGCACATACCCAGCTCCCTCAGCCTCTCCTCATAGGATTAGTGCTCCAGGCCCCTCACCAGCTTTGTTGCCCTAAATCAATGTACCTCAGCAGCTTGCCTGTGTAACCTGAATGATGCAAGTGTCGTGGAGGGCCCATGGGCCCAAAATCAGCTTATACCTGTTTACCTAACTGCCATACCAGAGGTAAACACATAAATGGACACAAAGGGGCACAAAGAGCCTGGTGCCATAAAGTCTGGCCTGCCCAGGACCCAGGTTGTGTAAGGTGGTTGTGTAAGCCCAAGCGCCTACCTTACAACCTGCTGGGCGCAAGGCCCATGCTCGTCCCCTATCTGGGGCAGCCAGGCCTGGGGATCCTTCCTAATTTGGTATGTTTTGACCGACTGCCAAAAGCTGACTGGATGAAATCATGGCCAAAGGGTCATTAGTCTCCACCCACATCTGGTAAATAGGACAGTCCAGGTAAACAAGATGCTCACCACTCACCGCTTAGCGCTCACCTCTCCCTCCTGCTGCTTTTGTTCTCTACCTGTTTGCGTTACCTGCCTCTGTGTGCCACACCGCGTAGCATGGATCCAGCAGACACTGTGTGCCACACACACCACGTCGCATGGATCCAGCAGACTCTGTGTGCCACACACACCATGTCGCATGGATCCAGCAGACACTGTGTGCCACACACACCACGTCGCGTCGATCCAGCAGGCGCTGTGTGCCACACACACCACATCACATCGATCCAGCAGACGCTGTGTGCCACACACGCCACGTCGCGTCGATCCAGCAGGCGCTGTGTGCCACACACACCACATCACATCGATCCAGCAGATACTGTGTGCCAGACACACCACGTCGCATGGATCCAGCAGATGCTGCGTGCCACACACACCACGTCGCATCGATCCAACAGGCGCTGTGTGCCACACACACCACGTCGCATGGATCCAGCAGACGCTGTGTGCCACACGCACCACGTCGCATGGATCCAGCAGACGCTGTGTGCCACACGCACCACGTCGCATGGATCCAGCAGACGCTGTGTGCCACACGCACCACGTCGCATGGATCCAGCAGGCGCTGTGTGCCACACGCACCACGTCGCATGGATCCAGCAGACGCTGTGTGCCACACGCACCACGTCGCATGGATCCAGCAGACGCTGTGTGCCACACACACCACGTCGCATGGATCCAGCAGACGCTGTGTGCCACACGCACCACGTCGCATGGATCCAGCAGGCGCTGTGTGCCACACGCACCACGTCGCATGGATCCAGCAGACGCTGTGTGCCACACGCACCACGTCGCATCGATGCAGCAGGCGCTGTGTGCCACACACACCACGTCGCATCGATCCAGCAGGCGCTGTGTGCCACACGCACCACATCACATCGATCCAGCAGACGCTGTGTGCCACACACGCCACGTCGCGTCGATCCAGCAGGCGCTGTGTGCCACACACACCACATCACATCGATCCAGCAGATACTGTGTGCCAGACACACCACGTCGCATGGATCCAGCAGATGCTGCGTGCCACACACACCACGTCGCATCGATCCAACAGGCGCTGTGTGCCACACACACCACGTCGCATGGATCCAGCAGACGCTGTGTGCCACACGCACCACGTCGCATGGATCCAGCAGACGCTGTGTGCCACACGCACCACGTCGCATGGATCCAGCAGACGCTGTGTGCCACACACACCACGTCGCATGGATCCAGCAGACGCTGTGTGCCACACGCACCACGTCGCATGGATCCAGCAGGCGCTGTGTGCCACACGCACCACGTCGCATGGATCCAGCAGACGCTGTGTGCCACACGCACCACGTCGCATCGATGCAGCAGGCGCTGTGTGCCACACACACCACGTCGCATCGATCCAGCAGACGCTGTGTGCCACACACACCACGTCGCATGGATCCAGCAGATGCTGTGTGCCACACACACCACGTCGCATGGATCCAGCAGACGCTGTGTGCCACACACACCACGTCGCATGGATCCAGCAGATGCTGTGTGCCAGACACACCACGTCGCATCGATCCAGCAGATGCTGTGTGCCATGCCACGTCACATAGATCCAGCAGACGATCGAACTACACGTTCCGGGCCGCCGGCTGCTCCAGCCCGCCGTGCCCACCCGAGGGCCGCCTCCTTGCTGCACACAGAACTCAGTGGGACTTCTCCAGCCCACAAACCTGGAACCCTGCTTTGCCCAGGTGGCTCCTGACCACCCGATGATGTCCTGAGAGCCACAGAAGACCTCTATTGTGCCCGTGAACCATTCTCAGATGGCGTGCTCAATTTGGGACAGAACAAGCAGCACAGCCCCATCACATCATTACCACATGAAGTCCACCACCTGGCTTTCACTATATATATTTTCCTGCTCATGCTTTTGGAGCACAAATATTGAGACTTCAACCAATGAGTGCCCTAACTCTCTCTGCTCAAGTTGGTAAAAGTTTATGCTTGACCTAGCAGCAGCAGTTTGTGCTGCAAGGCTCTCCAGTTAGAAACCTTTCTGAAGATTTTCCCTAAATCATTTAATTTGACTGTATAGATACATTCTGCAAAACAGTTTTACCAACTGCATCACAGAATTTGTGTGGGTTACTTGTGCAGGGTTCTGCACTTTGGCCACAACAACACCAAGCAGCACTACAGACTGGGGACAGAGTGGCTGGAGAGCAGCCAGGAAGAAAGGGACCTAGGGGTACTGGTAGATAGTAGCTGAAGATGAGCCAGCAGTGTGCCCAGGTGGCCAAGAGAGCCAATGGCATCCTGGCCTGTATCAGGAACAGTGTGGCCAGTAGGATGAGGGAGGTTATTCTTCCCCTGTACTCAGCACTGGCCAGGCCACACCTTGAGTGCTGTGTCCAGTTCTGGGGTCCTCAATTCAAGAGAGATGCTGAGGTGCTGGAACATGTCCAAAGAAGGATGACAAAGCTGGTGAGGGGCCTGGAACACAAACCTTATGAGGAGAGGCTGAGGGAGCTGGGGTTGTTTAGCCTAGAGAAGAGGAGGCTCAGGGGGGATCTCATTGCTGCCTACAACTACCTGAAGGGAGATTGTAGCCAGGTGGGGGTCGGTCTCTTCTGCCAGGCAACCAGCAATAGAACAAGGGGACACAGTCTCAAGTTGTGCCAGGGTAGGTATAGGCTGGATGTTAGGAGGAAGTTGTTACCAGAAAGAGTGATTGGCATTGGAATGGGCTGGCCAGGGAGGTGGTGGAGTTTCTGTCCCTGAAGGTGTTCTAGAAAAGCCTGGATGAGGCACTTAGTGCCATGGTCTAGTTGACTGGATAGAGCTGGGTGCTAGGTTGGACTGGATGATGTTGGAGGTCTGTTCCAACCTGGTTGATTCTATGATTCTAAATAAGTTTGGGGAATTTTTCCCTGTATATATTAATAACTTATTTAATAACTTTTACATCAGCCTCATTATATGTCACCCCAAACCAGACTCAAACCCCTCCTTAACAGCAAGTGCATGCACATGTGAGAACTCTTCTCTTTGTTTGTATACACAAACACCCAAGAAAATGTTGGGGAAAAGCTAATTACTAAGTTTTAGGTAGGTGTTTGATGTAGTGCTGGATTTTCCTGAAGTCTTGTCCTTATGGAGAAGGGACTTTGCTGTGCTACATAAATACTAAGCAGTGCACTTGTGGTGTAACTGGATCAGCAACCGAGGGCTGAAATCTGGCCTCAGTGCAGAGCAGTCTGCTCCCAGGAGATCAGCATCCTGCCAGTAAAGGCTTTCTTGACACCGTGACTAAGACAGGAAATCCAAAGCAATCAAAACTTTCTGCCTGAGTGAAAACCAGCCACGAACTAGAATCTCTGGAAGTCACTTTGACTGTTATTCATATGAGAAATTATCTAGTTCTAGAAATTTCCTGCGTTCAGCTCCCCAGCAGATAGTGCCAAATGAAGGTGCTTGTAGCATCTCAGCATCTTGCCTTCTGTTTGAAACCAGTGAGCATGGAAATAGAACCTAATTTTTTAGAGACACGATCTGAATGCTTCTGAAGTTTCGGAGTGAGGGCTGTTTAGACATCTGAGGAGAAGACAAAGAATCTGTTTCTGCTTTAGGTCTCGTGCTCCAAAATTATCTAGATGTGAAATTGAAGGAGGACAGAGAAAGAAAGGGTTTTCCCTCCTCTTCCAAGGGGATGAAAGACTGGAAATGAGACAGTCCTTGGCTTATTGCTTCCTGGCACAAAATCTCACAAGTGTGACAATAATGCTGTAAGGATAATCAGTCCAATTTATGTTCCAAGTGTGAAATGTCCGAATCCCCCACAACAGGGAGCCTTTCATCATTTCATCTGCGTGCAATGAATGCAGAGAATAATTAGTGAAATGAATAAAAAAAGGCTTTGGACTTGATTTCAATCCACCTCTGCCCAATGGTAATAACACCCCAATTCATTAAGCCTCAGATACACATTAGTGAAACACAGTGGCAACTTAATTCAGCTGGGAAGGGCATCCCCCTAGGGAAAGTTGAAATGAGCAAGCCCATCATTTCTCTGTAGGTGGTTAACTTTAATTAAACTCCTCAAAACACAAATTTGTACTCACCTTGAAAGAAAATGTGAGAGAACAGCTACTTAAAGCGCCTTTCAGTTGTATTTCAAGATGGTTTCCTCATCCCAAACAAGTTGAAATAGTAGGAGGGGTGGAAATGTTGATGGAAAGGAATTCAAGCTCCGGAACAATGTATTCAGGGCACCTCTGCAATAGTCAGGAAAGAATTTGTAATATCTTTAGGGAATATTATTATTAAATTTCACAGTTTCATTTATTCCTCTGGATTGTTCTACTCTTGCCCTTGTCACTTCTGATCAAGTGCTCCTTCATGTGTTTGTTTTCTCATTTATTAAAGGCCAAGCAGTATTCTATTTACTCGGCTTCATGGGAAAACACAGAATGACAGCTTGCTGTGGGCCTTGGGATTAAATACTGTATCCTGAAGTTTCATTTCCTTGCAAACTCTTCTATTAAGGAGTGAGACAGTTCTCATTTTCTCTTAATTTTCCCTAAAGGTTTGCACAGTGTCTTTAACTTAGAGGAGATCTAGATGGAAAGCACTCATGTGGTCTGGTTCTTGTTTTCTTGGAACTTGGCAAACGCAGGGGCTGAGGGGAGAAGTTAATTTAACTGATATCCTGCTCAGCTGGAATCTTCTGAGGTCTCAGTTTGCAATTCCAGCACTGTAAAAATTGTCCATTACAGAAATTGCTTATTAATTTTCCCAGGGTTTTGTGTTGCACCTCTGATTTCTTCAAAATTCTCAAGGATGCTATGTAAGGAAATTAGGACACAAGACTCCCAGGGTCTGTCCTTAACTCCAGTGCTGACTCGCTCCTTAGTTCTCCAGAGACATATCTCCTTTCCCTGCCTTGGCCATAGTGTGCAGGATTGAGGACACAGGTGAGTGTTTTTCCCAGAATAGCAGCCCCCTATGGCTGTTCCAAAGAGGAGAAACCATGCTTGAATAGCTGTCCTCATATCCTGCTTGTTTCCCTCCAGAAGACATTTGTGACTCAACAGCAAACATAATAGATGCAGGTCGCTGCTGGTGTTTAGTTTCAGGGAAAGCTGTCTCTCTCTTCTCTATCAGCTGAGAAGACAGAGAACTGGGAAGCTCACTGCTTCTTGCTGCACTGAAAGCTGGAAGAGCTGGGCAGGCAACTGATCCCGGCACAAGGGTACAGGGAACGTGGAGACCTTAAGAGGTAAAGCTGTGGTGAGTCCTGTATTGATTCCATATATTATCACCTCTGTAGGCCTGAGCAGTCCCTTGTGGTCTCCTGTCAAAGTAAGAAGATTAAAAAGAAACTCACTCTGATTCAGCTCTGAACAAGCAACACTCATCCCTAGCCCAAAGAGGAAGCAGGGTACTACTGCCTGCTTAATCTCTGACAACTTCTGTGTCAATGAGAGAACGTAAGAATTGATTCCCAGAGAATACACTTCCTTAGACAGGAAAACTGGATATGCCCACAGATCCCAAATTCCATCTGAAAATCCCTATTGGAAAAAGCCCAATTTGCCTAGTATCTTAACAAACTTGCAGAGGGTAGGGCTAAGGAATCATAGAATCAAGCAGGTTGGAAGAGACATCCAAGATCATCCAGTCCAACCTAGCACCCAGCCCTAGCCAGTCAACTAGACCATGGCACTAAGTGCCTCATCCAGTCTTTTCTTGAACACCTCCAGGGATGGTGACTCCACCACCTCCCTGGGCAGCCCATTCCAATGCCAATCACTCTCTCTGGCAAGAACTTCCTCCTAACATCCAGCCTATACTTCCCCTGCCACAACTTGAGACTGTGTCCCCTTGTTCTGTCAGTCACCAAAACTGGCTGCGGGACTTCATTCTGAGTCTCAGGTTACTCAAGTTGATATGCCATAGCTAATGTGAAGAGAGACATGGAAACTGAGTTCACAAGGGAGCAGTCAGGGCACAGATGTCCTTCTCCAGCATGCTCCTTGCACAACTCTCTGTCATCAGAGAGTCATTCCCACCACTGCTGCTTTGACACAGAGGTCACATTGGGCATGCTCAGCAGACATCAATTACCTTCTCAAGAAGAACTGCCCAGGCCTGGTGTCTGTTGTGAAGGGGTAAATCACCACCTTTCTCCTTCTTCCTACTGCTCCATAAATTAGCCCTTCCATAGGAGCCATCCTGGAACAAGAGTGGTGAGAGGTAAATGTCAGGGAAATAGAAATGTTGGTGCTCTGAGTTTGCACCCAGATGTGCAGAGTGTTCCTCCACTGACCTGTGGTCATGCTCTGGCAAGGGGGTTGGACACAATGATCTGTGGAGGTCCCTTCCCAGCTCTAACACTCTGTGATCCTATGACCTTAACAGTGACAGATATTTCTGACACTTGTGATTCTGCCCTTGGCACTGCCGTTCCCCCTTACAGCTTCTCCAACCTGTCATGCAGCCCATGGTCATGACAAGAGGTGCAAACAGCAGATGCTTTTGTGAGTGTGGCTTTAAATAGCTTAATCCTGGCAAGTTTGTGCCACTGAGGTTTTACAAAGGTTAAGTCCTTTGGATGTGGAGATGATGAATAACTGCTCAATATGGAAAACACTCAGGAGACAGCAGAGACTTTTGAATTCCTCCACTTTTAAAAGGATCACACATAGAGGAAAGTCTTGAATTTAGTGTCAATGGCAGCATGGACTGTTTGTAAATATGTGACAAAGGAAGACACTTTAGGGGATAACAACTCTGTGGACCTCAGAATTTCTCCTTTAGCTGCCATTCTGCATAAGCCACTGTCCTGGTTTGAGCTAAAACACAACTTACATTATTCAGTGATTTTACTTTTCAGCTCAGCCTCTTCTAAGCAGCTGCACTGCCTGAAGTTAATGGTGCACTTTCACAGACAGTGCCTGCTTCTAGCAGTGATAACACTGATGTTTAGAGTTACTACAGAGGAAGAGTGTACAGAAGGGCTCTTGCTTAGGCTTGCTCCTACAGAGACCAAGGTCACTGCCAAATCCTGTGTGCCACGTTGTGGTTGCAGTAAGTTACAGCTGTAGAGAAAAGTACACAGGACAGGTTACATCATATTCAGCACAAAGCTGAAGGATCACCAGGGTCAAGACTATTTTTCAATGGCTGATGTCTGAGGAGAACTTTATTCTGTGTTTGGTCCTCATCCATGTGTTCTTGAATCTAGCTCCTCAATCTGCTGCCAAGTCCAGTCTGGGAATTTCCCAGTGCCTGTCCACAGCACCAGTGCTGACAGTTACCTTCAGAAGGGGTGGGTTTGATATTGGGTTTGCATATATATGTATCTATTTCATTTTATGGTTATTATTTCCATTAGAGCTGGTTTAGATTTCTTTTCCAACCCATAAATCTCCCTCCCTTATTTCCTTTCTCTTCTTTGGGAAGAGAGAGATGCTCACAAAGAGCTTCTGCCACTTATCTAGTGGCAAGCCCAGCCCTAACCCTTGACAGACGCTACAGGTAACTAACAGGTAACATAAATTAAACCCAGGAGCTATTCCTGCCTTTACATCTCAGCCAGAGAGCTAACAAACCCTCCTCCTCCATCCGAGAAGGCTCTCAGCCTGCGGGAGTACAAAAGCAGCTGGTTTCCCTCCGCAAGCTGGAGATCCAGCTTCTCTTGTCACCCCCTCCCTACTGCCCACTCCTCCCTGCAGTTCCTCGGCCAAAGACTGAAAGTGACAAAAGAGACAAAGAGGCTTTCCTGCTCAGTGTGAAGAGCAAAAGGGCCCCTCTGCAACAACAAAAACCGGGCAACCTCATCAACTGTTGGACATCAGCACTTCCAGGCACCAGAACTGAGAGAGAAGGATGGGGACAGACAGCAGCTTCTCAGTGTCCCGTGGTCAGCTCAGGGCAGAAGACAAAAGGACTGTTTGACAATGAGACCCACAGAGGTTCTTAGAGGTCCTATTATTAGTAAGCACTCTTTAGCCTTCCAAAGCAGCCTTCAACCCGGAGCATCACAAAAACACTGCCCCGGCTGTTATGTTACATGGATAATTATAGTCTGCAGATGCTACTGTAAGGAGCGGATGTCACTTACGATGCATTATGCAAAAGGCTGAAAGGTGTTTTTGTTAGGCTTCCAGCAGCAATTTGTTAGTCTTTCTTTCCTTATTGCTTTTTTATCCTGCAGAGGTAGCAACCTAGCCCCATTCATCACTTTGGGCTAAATTAATTATTAAAGAGGGATGGTGCTGGCAGCTACTTGAGGACAAACAAACATCATGCATGTGGCTCTTGCATGAGTGGGTGGTCAAATGCAGAAATTACCCGAGTCAGCTGTAATCTGGCCTCTTAGGAACACAGCTCAGCTTTGCTGTCTTTTGTGGATAAGGCAGCAGGCTCAGGCAAGGTCAGGGCTGTAGCAGCTCAGAAATTCCTCGGTGGAACCCTTGACACAGCCCAGTCAGCTCCCTCAGTGCCATAATTCTCCTCTTGGTCCAGTCACTTCTTTGCTTGGCTGTGTCTAGGGAAAGCTGAAAATATCTGAAAATCTCATCTACCCATGGGGTTTTTAATGGGCACATGTTCTAAATATCATCCTATGGGTACGTGCAATCTCTCTTTTCCTCTTGTGTTACAACCACAAGAACGATCAGTGCTCCATGATTATAGTCTTGGACTCAGCCTGGCCTAAAATAATGCAGAGAATATGGATTAGAGGGTTAGCTACCCTCCAGAATTTTAAACTGCTCAGAGCATTTACAAATGTGCCTGCGAATCAGAGAGCATTCAGCCAGCTTTAATTTACAAGAGGAATCAAGGCACATTCCTTTGACAAAGAAGCCTCCTGAATGCTAAAGAAAGGAGAAGCAGGCAGGCACATTTTAAGGATATTCTCCTGTGCCTTACTTGGAAAATGAATAGCATTCATTTCGAATTTGCAAGTTAATTTTTCACCAGATTTTAGTTGAAGCATGGGGGTTAGAATTTTGGCTCAGATTTCTGGTGGCTTGAGGTTCGTGTTGTTTACAGCATCACCAAACAAGCCTTGATGGAACTCTCTGTAACTCTTGCCGGTTTGCTGTTTACTCTTTGTCTTCAGCGTGAGGGGAGGCTCTGTAAAAGTCACAGAGGTGATTGCACTGTTGGGTTTGTATTGTGTGGCTAAATGTGCCTGCATATGAAATTTGCCAGGAGAAAAAGAAAGCTGCATTCTGAAGAAAAGTCTTGCATATATTTGAGGGAGTGGATACACTTCGGATGCTGACGTTTCAAATGGTCTTAAGTCAAGGCTGAACTGAATCAGTTAAGAGGCTGTCAGTGCATTCACCCTTTTTTGCACCTTTCTTTCTCTAATGGCTGCCCAAAGACTGCACAGAGATTGGCAATGTCTAAACGACCACGCATAAAGAAAGCTTAGACCAGGTGATAATAACATTAGCTGTGATACTGCAGAGACAAAAGATGCGTGCAGAGAGGACATTCTGCTTTTGGTGTGGGTTTTTGTTTCTTTGGTCCTTTGTGGTTTTCTGTTTGTTTAGTTGTTTTATTGGGGGTTTTTTTTGTTTGTTTTGTTCCCCTCCCCATTCTTCTCTCCTCTGAAAGAATATGAAGAGATGCAAATTGCCTTTAGTTCACTGCACACAGTGCACCACACATTATTTGCAGTAGATAAGTGAACTTTTTGTTACTGCATAGAGAGGAGCGTTACTGGTCATGGGCAGTATAAAAAACCATTTCATAGAATCATTGAATGGGTTAGGTTGGAGGAGACCTCAAAGATCATCCAGTTCCAACCCTCCTGCCATAGGCAGGGACAACTCCCACTAGAACAGGTCGCTCAAGGCTTCATCCAACCTGGCCTTGAACACCTCCAGGGAGGGAGCAGCCACAACGTCCCTGGGCAACCTGTGCCAGTGTCTCACCGCTCTCACTGCAAAGAACCCTTTCTTAATATCTGGTTTGAATCTCCCCTCTGCCAGTTTAAACCCATTACCTCTCATCCTGTCATTATAAGACCTTGTAAATAGTCCCTTCCCAGCCTTCCTGGAGGCCCCCTTCAGATACTGGAAGGCCACTATAAGGTCTCCTGGAAGCCTTCTCTTCTCCAGACTAAAGAGCCACAGCTCTTGTAGCCTGTCCTTATAGCAGAGCTGCTGCAGCCCTCTGAGCATCTTCGTGGCCTCCTCTGGACTCACTCCAACAGTTCCATGTCCTTCTTGTGTTGGGGGCTCCAGAACTGCACACAGTACTCCAGGTAAGGTCTGATGAGAGCAAAGGGAGAGAATCCCCTCCCTTGCCCTGCTGGCTGCACTTCTCTTGATGCAGCCCAGGCCACAGTTGCTGTCTGGGCTGCACATGCATACTATCAGCTCATGTTGAGCTTTTCATCAACTCAGACCCCCCAGGTCCTTTTCCTCAGGGCTGCTCTCAGCCACTTGCCACCCTGCCTGTATCTGTGCTTGGGATTGCACTAACCCAGGTGCAAGACCTTACACTTGGCGTGTCATGAGGTTGGCCTGGACCCATCTCACCAGCCTGTCCAGGTCTCTCTGGATGGCATCCCTGCCCTTCAGCAAGTCAACTGCGCCACACAGCTTGGTCACCACTCTCAGTGTGCCACCATCCAGCCAATTCCTTATCCAGCAGTGCTCCACCCAACTAATCCATGCTTTTCAAGTTTGATGGCCAGGATGTCGTATGGGACAGAGTCAAATGCCTTACTTGGGTACAGGTAGATGATGTCATTTGCCCTTTCCTTGTCCACTGTTGCTGTGACTTCATCATAAAAAGCCTCTAAATTTGTCAGGCATGGTTTGCCCTTGGTGAAGCCATTGTTGGTTACCACTAATCACCTCTGGTTTGTTTTCCATTTGCCTTACCAGAGCCTTCAGGAGGATGGAGCACATTTCCCCCCACCTCCCTCCCCCCTTCATTTTAACAGTCACAACATCTAAAATAATTTCTGATCCACCATTTCTCAGACATTGCATGAGGTGCTGGAACTCCTGTTATAATGTCACCCTGAAGATCTTCCTCCTCATCATGCTTCTGGCTACTTCACTTGTGTATTTGATGACTGAGGTTCCACAACATCACATTTATGATTTCAAACTGCCTATGTCGTTCTGAGCTTGCTTTTATCCTTAGTTATAGAGAAAGAAGCGGGATGCAGACAAAAGATCCAGATAGGCTGTGTTTCTATTGAGAAGTGAGAAAAATAATTGCAAGCAGCTTAAAGCAGTTTCCCTATTGTCCATATGCCTTCTGTCTTTACTAGTCTAGTCATGGAAGCCACACTTGAAATGCATGGCAAGTATGTTCTAGGGTCAGAATACACCACAGCTTATATTTCAACATCCTGATTAACAGTTCCCACTTTACACAAAGTAGGATGGTACATAAGGGCAGTGCATGCCTTAGCCTCTCCTAGCATAGAGATGTGAAGGGAGGCACCATCAGGTCCCACGAGCTGAGAAATAATCTCTAGTATCACCGTTTAGAGATTAGCAGTTCAAAATGGCACTGTGACTCTCTGAGCTGCCAACCCAAAAATGCAGTGTTGAACGTGACATCATGTTCAAGGTAAGTGGTTACTAATATCTATATTCTCAAAGCCCCAGCAGAAGGTCAGCAGGTTTCTTTAATCGCAGGATGTTAGGGGTTGGAAGGGACCCAAAGTTGTCAGATATGTCAGATAAGCTGCAATATTATGCACCTGTGTTTCTGAGGAAGTAATAATTCCCCAATTTTCTCAGAGTTAAAGAGGCTATGGTACCAAAGCAGCTGTTGTGCTACCTGATGTATCCCACTGGTGTTCGCAGTGAGAGAGCAGGGACTAATCCTTGTGCCTCTGAAGAGGCATTTTGAGTATTTGCTATGACTCAGGAGAGCAGTTTTTGTTCAGAGCCAAACTTAACTCAAACAGCAGTAGCTGCCAGTGTGTATTTAATGAAGCTGAGGCTTTCCACAAACACAAAAATAACACAGCATCTGCCCTTCTAAGCCTATAGATGAAGTGCAGGGGACATACAGCCTATGTTTACTAAAGTAACCTGTAAGCATTCCCTCTCTCAGGAATTTGCTGCCTCACATGAATATTCCTTTTGAAGGCTGATACTAAACTACTCATTATTTTTCATGTAAAGAAGCCTCTTCCACAGATTCAATTCTCCTGACTATCAGCAACTCTCTTGTCATTCTCTTACATCCTATCTTCGGTTACGCATCATTAAAACCCAGATTTAATTACATTCTGCCCTTTGCTGGCTAGCACTGGATACTGTCCCTGTCAGACTCCTGTGAGGCATAAATATGGATACTTTTATGTTGAAAGTATGTAGTCTTGATAATGATGGGGTTTTATTTATGATAAAAAAAATGGATAAAGACACAGAGAGATGAAAAAGGGAAGAGAAATCAGAGAGAAAACAATACAGCTACTGCCCTCAATTTGAAAGTTAGTTCAGACTGATTACATCAGTTTGAAAATTAATTAAACAATGGATTCTGACTTTGTGTGGGTTTTCTTTTTGCCCTTTCAGTAATGGAAATACTAAAATGCCTTGGAAAAAGATGTGCCTCTCAAATGTATTTAATGTATTAATTAACAGCTGTTGTATCTCAACCTTCTTGGCTCAGGAAGCGCACGTTAACATCTACACTGGATCTTTGGTCTTGTAGCAGGCAACTGGCAGGGTCTCCAGCACAACTTTACTGAATTCAAAACATTTGTAAACAGTTCTCTTTTCTGGCTGCCTTTTTAAAAGCCATGTAGCACGTAAGCAAATGTTAGCACACCACTGGTGGAGCTGTTTCAAATGTATTTAGAAGAAAAGAGCCTTCCCAAGCCCATTTGCAGAAGAAATCTTTCCTGTTTGACACAGAGATCCTTATGTGTTTGATGAATATCCAGAATAAAAAGCATGACCAGGATGATCTCGGAGGTCTCTTCCAACCTAGTTGATTCTGTGATTTTATGGATATTCAAGGGGCTCTTCTAGTTTAGCAGAAGGCGATGGGACTGACACAGCTTATACTTTCAAGCTATTACAGAATCACAGAATGCCAGATTGGGAAGGATTCCCAGGGATCATCTGGTCCAACCTATGGTCTTGGGTAGCAAGGACAGGCTCCTGTTTTCCAAAGGTTCATCCTGCTGCTCTGGGACTGAAGCATGCTTACAATTGCAGACAGTCCGAGATCAGGAAATAGTCTCACATTTTCCACTCTGATGTTCATATCTCCCCTGAATCAAACTCTGAGGAACCTTTGTACAAGTCAAGCACCTACATAAAAGCATTGTGTTGTTTAACTAAGCTGCATGTGCATATACCAGAGATGCTCTCAAATGGTTTCCTGTCATTTACTGGTTCTGAATCAATGCCCTGATGCACGTGCTAGAAATGCAGTGCTGGCTTCATCTGCAGCTAAGAGTATTTACCCTATTTTTTAAAGGTCACAGCAACTCACAAGGGTATCATTTACTCCTGAAGTGTTCTGCCTGTTAAACGTCCTCCTTCCGTCCTCACTCTCTGCTGAAACATGGCAAGCAAAAAGAGATGCTGACGATGTGAACTACACAAGAGAATGCACAGCAGGAAGAACACAAAGTGATTTGTTGCTGCATGCCTATGCAAGTCCCTTCATGCAGTTGTCTCGGATTAAACACAACCCTCAGCTTTACACAGAATCACAGAATCAACCAGGTTGGAAAAGCCCTTTGAGATCATCAAGCCAAACCTATCACCTAACCCTTCTAATTAACTAAACCTTGGCTCCAAGGGCCTCATCTAGTCTTCTTTTAAACACCTCCAGGAATGGTGACTCCATCACCTTCCCCGGGCAGTCCATTCTAATGTCACTCTCTCTTTCTGTGAAGAACTTCTTCCTAACATCCAGACTAAATCTGCTCTGGCACAGCTTGAGACTCTGTCCTCCTATTCTGTCCCTGGTTGCCTGGGAGAAGAGACCAACCCCACCTGCCTACAGCCTCCCTTCAGGTAGCTGTAGAGAGCAATGAGGTCTCCCCTGAGCCTCCTCTCCTGCAGACTGAACACCCCCAGCTTCCTCAGCTTCTCCTTGTAGGGCTGTGCTCCAGCCCCCTTCACCAGCCTTGGTGCCCTTCTTTAGAATCATAGAATCATTTTGGTTGGAAAAGACCTCTAAGTTAATCAAGACTGTTAACCAAGTCACCACTAAGCCATGCCCTTCAGCACCATATTTAGACCCTTTTAAATACCTCCACTTTTTTTTTGCAGATCAATGTTCCTCAAAAGCTGCCTTGTAGCCGGCAAGTTGTGGCTGTAGAGGGTAGTAGGTGTCCTTTGAAAATGTAGCCAGGCATAGTATGTGCTCTGGTATATCTGAAATTCAGAGGCAGGAAAACCACTCAGTGTCAGGGAAGCACTCTGATAAATTTAGCAAGTGATAATGTAAACAGCATGGAAAAAATGTGTGCTGCACAGGAGGGCACTGGAGCTTTTGCCAGCTGGGACTTCACTCACCGTTTGGAAAGAGGACTGCAACGCTTCTACATCTGCTCCAAAGGCTTGTGTGGGTCCTCTGTGCTCTACAGGTTGTCTGGCTGGAGTCAGTCTGCAGTTAAATGCAATAGAATTGTTTGTTTTTGTAGGGATCAGGGACTTAGGGGGGTAAAATGTCCTTGGCTTCACCTCCCAAATAGATCAGTAATGTAAATTGGCAGTTACTTGCAACTGTTGTCAGTGGTTCATCTGCCTAAGGAGAACCCTTACTTTCTCTAGTTAGCTTCACTATTTCTGTGTTGGTATTTGATTGACTTGTCACTTTGCTTGAAACAGTAAAAACATCAACTTGCCAGAAGCTAGGGAACAGTCTCACTCCTATTAATTTCCTTGTTTTCAGTATCAATTCTCTTAGAAGTCTACAGATTCAGCCTTGTAGTGTATTTTCCTGCAGCTGCATTCATATCCCTCTCCATAAACTCAATGCTAGCGAGTTTCTCAGAGGGAGGACATTTGAAATGTCACAGAGAGTTAAGTCAAATTGCCAAGCTGCAGGCATTAACATGAAACAATTACATAAACTCTCAAGCTGAAGCCAACCCTGCCCATAGCAATTTGTTAGAATTCCTTTCTTTCTGTGTTTGTTTCTCCCCTAACTGTGTTTAACTGGCAGCTTTATGAACACCACCATCACCTTCACTGCTTCCTTATAACATACTGTAACCACTAATGGGATTGTTAATTCACAGCTCTAGGTTATCTTCCCAAGCTTTGCTTTATTGCCATTGTTTTCCCACAGTGACCTTCAGTGCCACTGGGTTTTGATAGGGATATTGCTTCCACTTTTAATGAGCCGTTGTTCAGGTCTGAGATGGAAAATAATCCATGGAGGCAAATCCAGTGAGCCAAGGGCAGGCACTGGAATAATCTCTCAAGGATCACAGGGTTTTAGGGGCTGGAAGGGACCCAAGGAGATCATCAAGTCCAACCCAACTGCCAGAGCAGGACCATACAATCTAGCACAGATCACTACCTTGGACAGTTTAACAGCGGGATTCGCAGTGTAGTGGTGTCCATCTCCTCTAAGCTTTACTATTGCCTACAAAGGTTGGACCAGATCATCCTTGAGGTCCTTTCTGGCCTGGCATTCTCTATAATTACCTGAAAGGAGGTTGCAGATAGGTAGGGTTGGTCTCTTCTCCCAGGCACCCAGTGACAGAACAAGAGAGCAGTCTCAAGCTGCACCAGGGAAGGTTTAGGCTGGATGTTAGGAGGAAGTTCTTCACAGAAAGAGAGAGTGACATTGGAACGGACTGGGTGGGGAAGGTGGTGGAGTCACCATTCCTGGAGGTGTTTAAAAGAAGACTAGATGAGGCCCTTGGTGCCAAGGTTTAGTTAATTAGAAGAGTTAGGTGATAGGTTTGGCTTGATGATCTCAAAGGTCTTTTCCAACCTGGTTGATTCTGTGATTCTATGATTCACTCTGAATGTATAACTAGCATAGCAATTTAAGAGCTAGTACTCTATTTTGGTTCTAAATTATAAACAAGAGAGAGGAACTTTCTGGACATTCTTTTGATAGAGAATGAATGAGCAGGGCACTGGTTGTTAAAAAATAATGATGATAAACTCTATATCATTCATTGGTTTGCTAAGAGGGATACAAAGCCAACAGATAAATAATGTCTCGCTCTTTGTTCCCTTGGCCTTCTGCTTTCCACCTCCTCCACTGCTCCTCTGTGCATGGCTGAATGCTAACCTTTACTGACCAGGTAACACCTGAGATCTTGCTGTTTTTTTGTCTGGGGGGAGAGAAGAAGGTGGTGTTGGCCCCCTCTGGACTTTCTTTATGCAGGGTGGGGGAGGATTGGACTTCTGTAGTATTTCTAAAGTGTAAAGTATTGTTATAATTGTAAATATTTGCAAATATATCTTGTGCATGTGACCAGAAATTTAACTTGCTGTAAATACAGATTTATCTTACTCCCAACCCATCTGAGCTGGTCTGATAAATATTATTTGGGGGGGAGGGTGTGTGTGTGTAATTATTCAAAACCTCCACAACTAGCTTCATAAAATAAAGCCTCCAGAGACCTCACCTCCTTAAAGAAAGCAGGAAGTCACTGTGCACACAGCCATAGAATCAGAGAATATTTTGGGTTGGAAAAAAAAAAATCTTGAGCTTAAAGCCCAACTGTTAACTCAGCACTGGACTGCCAAGTCCACCATCCAACCATGTCCCTAATCGCCACTTCTACATGTATTTTGAATCTCTTCCAAGGAATGGTGATTCCACCACTTCCCTGGGCAGACTGTCCCAGTGCTTGACAACCCTTTTGGAGGAACCCTTTTGGGCCCCTCAATTCAAGAGAGATGTTGAGGTGCTGGAACATGTCCAGAGAAGGGCAACAAGGCTCATGAAGGGCCTGGAACACAAACCCTATGAGGAGAGGCTGAGGGAGCTGGGGGTGTTTAGCCTAGAGAAGAGGAAGCTCAGGGGTGATCTTATTGCTGTCTACAACTACCTGAAGGGAGGTTGTAGTCAGGTGGGGGTTGCTCTCTTCTCCCAGGCAACCAGCAATAGAAAAAGGGGACACAGTGTCAAGTTGTGCCGGGGTAGATATAGGCTGGATGTTAGGAGGAAGTTCTTGACAGAGAGAGTGATTGCCATTGGAATGGGCTGCCCAGGGAGGTGGTGGAGTCACCGTCCCTGGAGGTGTCAAAGAAGAGATTGGATAAGGCACTTAGTGCCATGATCCAGTTGACTGGATAGTGCTAGGTGCTTGGTTGGGCTGGATGATCTTGGTGGTCTCTTCCAACCTGGTTGATTCCATGATAATTCCATGATAAGAAAGCAGGAAGTCACTGTGCACATAGCCATAGAATCAGAGTATAGTTTGAGTTGGAAAAAAAAAATCTTGATCTGAAAGCCCAACTGTTAACTCAGCACTGCACTGCCAAGTCCACCATCCAGCCATGTCCCTAATTGCCACTTCTACATGTCTTCTGAATGTCTTCCCAGGAATGATGATTCCACCACTTCCCTGGGCAGACTGTCCCAATGCTCAACAACCCTTTTGGAGAAGAAATCTTTAAAAGTTTCCTAATATCCACTTAAATTTCTCCTGGTGGAACTTGAGGACATTTCCTCCTGTCCATGCATGCATGTATACAAACACCTATGAGTATATGTGAGTTTGGACACTCTCAGTCAAACACAGACACAATTTCTAGTTCCCTCTTGGATTTTTTTTTTGTTCTTTTTGATGGAAAGGCTGAGACAGGGAAGCAAAAGGATGTAACAAATAAAGTAAACATGTAGAACCACTCCTGAACCTTAAAACTCCAAGTGGATTGATTTACTTTGAGATCTAGATTTGCACAAAGCAGCTACAAGAGAAGAACATGTCTCAGTGCCTTGACAAAAGTAAAGCCATGGTGTGATCCAGCTGGAACCAGTGGTAATCTCTGCAAGGATCTTGGCAGATTATGGATCAAGCCACACATGTACAAATATGCAGCCATGTGATTTTGTCAATTGCTCCTCCTGTTTTAATGACAAAGGAGCACATTGCAATTTCATGAAGCTCTTTGGTTTCAGCACAAATTGAGTGACTAGAGAGCATTCAGCTAGCAAATTGTTGTCTTGGTTTTATTTATCTTGGGTCAGCCACTTAGCTTCACCAGTAAAAGATAGCAAAATGTTTCCCCTGTACCATAAATAACAAAATTTCTTATGAAATCAATGAGTTTCCTCTTTATTTCTTCTCTCAGGTAGTGCCACTGCTGGTGTAAAATGGTCCAGTGAAACAGGACAAATCATAATCCTCAACAGGTAACTGAAGGCTATGCATTAACTTCAGAAAGCAACTAGCTGTTTGAATTCAGATCCATTGGCAGGGTCAGAGCAAATCTGTTGTAAGGGAGTGAACTGAAGAGAAACTTCATGGTTAGACTGTAGTAAGTGTGTAATAGATTGCCTTCTGATAATTCAGGATTAGCAGAGATAAAAATATACTAAAGAATGCGGAGAGGGAGCTTAAGTGTCTGTCCTGGCAAAGGAAAGCATAGGAAAGGGAAAGGCTGGATTGTTGAAAGGACAGAGGGAGCAACAGTATTTTGTCTGTCAACAGCATCATAAAGAAACAAAATTGTCAGTGATATTGATAGGAGAAAGATGATAAAGAAAAAATATTGTTCTGTTATACAGTGAAGAGTGAACAGTGCTGAAAAGCTCAGCTATGCAGCAGAGAGACTAATGGGTATGAAAGGCTGGACTGCTCATTTGGATGAAAAGATGACAAATTGCTAACAAACATGAGACTTGCTCTTGTTCAATTGCATTTTAATAACAAGAAAGGGCTCAATGCGACTGGGAAGAGGCACAGAACAGAAATTACCTTATGAAAAGATCATCTACCTCAGCATCTGTCACTGCTGAGCAGGAATAACACAATAGCAGGGGAGGAGATCAGGATTGCCCTTGCTGTTTTAAACACAGTGCTTTGAATGCTTGGATCTACAAGGATGTGGTTAAGGCAACAGACTGCCTGGCCTCACTATCTGTTTTTGTCACAGATACAGGATAAATGATACTGAGGTTGCCCAGAAACTGAAGTTTGCAGAAGCAAATCTAGCAGCAGTCCGGGTGTAGGAACCAGAGAGGTGCTTGCCTTTGCTCCAGCTTCAAGATGAAGTTACCAAGCTTGTCTCCTTTCAAGGAGATCCAGATGGTGTGTGCATATTTTCAGAGACAGAAGTTCTTTAGTAATTGAGAACAAAAAAAGGAATAAATAAGATTAAATGATTGTGCAAATCTGTTCCCATGTTCTTTAGCCCATCCCCTGTTTTTCCTGCCTTGTTTACCTCCCAAACCACATACAAAATAGATATGATGACATTTCTAGTTTGCATTTGATATGAAGACTTTGATATTTCTTAGTGTATTGAATGTACAAGTTGCAGAAGCAGAGGGAGAAAAGACTGAGAAGTGCCCTTTACCAGTCCTGCTTTCATTCTGGGGGTAACATAGCAGTCTTACTTCTTTCAGGCATGCCAAAATTCACAGCAGAGAACAACTCCTAATAAAACACTGTCCTCCTGTACACCAGCTTCTCCAGTGCAGCATCCCAAACACTCCACAGACCTAGTTAGAGCGTGCTCCACCTGCACATCAGTGTGCAGAATTTGAAGAGCACATGAACTTCCAGGGACTATCTTGAGACAGGGAAATCTATGCCTACCAAAAAGCCTTGGAGATGTTACAGATTGAGCCTGCACTCTTTTGCTCCTCACTGGCAAAGAATGAATGTGACTAAGCTAGCTCCACTGTGGTGTAACATCCACATCAAAACTAAATGCTCAGTACATGGCTTACCAAACTCCAGCCCAGCCTGCCAACAACTGCACAGACTGAATGCAGCTGTGAGACTTAGCTCTCTATGCTCAAAATATTTTGCTGCCACCTGCAAGAATCATTTTTCAGTTCACTCTGTGCTTACAGCATTTGCACACCATAGGCTTCCCAAAATCTGGACAACTATGAAGAGGATCATAAAATATAGCAAATATAAATTGCTAGACAACAAAATAGTTCCATTATCCCTTCAGCTTTGTAGTTCACTCATGGATGCCTTTGTTTGTGGGAAAAAGGCTGAGGGGAGGAAGCAAAAGCCTGCAACAAGTGAAATCTCCCAAGTAACAAGTTCTAGGATAAGAGGAAATAGCCTCAGGTTGTGCCAAGGAAGGTTTAGATTGGATACTAGGAAAAAATTCTTCACAAAACAGGTGTCAAGCATTGGAACAGGCTGCCCAAGGCAGTGATGGAATCACCATCCCTGGGGATCTATTTAAAAAAGACATACAGATACGGTGCCGAGAGACATGGTTTAGTGGAGACCTGGAAGCGTTGGGTTAATGATTGGACTCAACCAACCAAAATGATTCCATCAATCTATGACTTAGAGCTCAGACAGTTTTGCTGGAGCTGAGAAAATTGCACAGAATGTAAATCACAGCAGAATGTGATTCCAAAGCAGTTTTTAACTTTCCATAACCAAAACCTAGCGAGATACAAGGTTTCAAGTCGTATTTTCCCCTGTTGCACCTACAGAGCAAATACCAACGTAAATCAGTGTTCATTCTGAAGGAATAATCTATGCTCAAGACCTAGCCCTCAAATACAAAAGCACAGCTGAATTGTCTGGTTCCAGATGACTACCTGCCTACAAAGGTCAAGAGTAAAACTTTAATGCTTCAAGCAACGCCTGATTTGTGACATTCCTCTGGTAAACTGGAATTTGCCTAATCAACGGGAATGAAATTTCACTCTAATGGTCTGAGGTCTGCAGGAATTTTTTCTCTAATATTCTTCCACTCTATATATAATTTTACTTCCCCCCCCCCCCCCCCCAAAGCTGGCATAATTCACGCTGCAATAACATTTCCATTACCACACACACCCAGGCAGCCTTTCTGGGAAGGTTCCCTCTATGCAACAGAATAACATGGTACTAATGGGATTACTCACGGGGTAGAGTTAGGGGTTTATATAAATCTTTGCAAGAGTGGGGTGTTAATTACCAGCTCACATACCAGAACTCAAATAATGAAACATAATAGCATACATATTCCCCCCCAGGTTTCTGAACTCCTCTTGGTCAGAGCAGTGGTGACACAGGAAGGGCTCTGCAGGAGCTCAAGCTGCATTTGCTGCCACTATTGTGTAGAATTAAGGGATTTTTTTTTTTAACACAAGCCCATTAAGGAGCAAAATCATATGTGCAGATCTTAAAGCCACGATGCATCTGAAAAAACAAACACAAACAAACTTTGCACCCAAAAAATACTACGAGTGTTTGCAAATCTCCCCTATCAGAGTTCTGGGTCAGGATTTTAATCCCAGTGAGTCTTTCGAGGTGGAAAAAAATCCTAATAGTCCATATGATAGAGAAAAGGGGGGGGAAGGTGGGAGGAAAAGAGGAAAAAATAAGGGAAAACATGGGGATAAAAGGGGAAGCATGGGAAGAAAGGAGGAAAGAAGGAAAAAAAAGGGAGGAAAAAGAGGAAAAGGAGAAAAAGGGAAAAAAGAGGAAAGGAAAAAAAGGGGAAAAGTGGGAAAAGGGGGAGGAAAATGCAAAAAAGGGGAAAAGGAATAAAAGGAATAAAGGGCAAAAAGGGAAAAAGGGGAAAAGGGGGGGGGGAAGGGAAAAGAAGGGAAAAAAGGGAAAAGGAGAAAAAACAGAAAAAATGGAATAAAGGGGAAAAATATGGGGAAAGAGACATAGAAGTGGGGAAAGGGGGAGAAGGGGGGAAGGAGAAAAAAGGAAGAAAGGGGAAAGGAGAAAAAGGAGAAAAAGTAAAAAAAAGGGAAAGGGAAAAACAGGGGAAAGGGGAAACAGGGGAAAGGGGAAACAGGGGAAAGGGGAAACAGAGGAAAGGGGAAACAGGGGAAAAGGGGGGAAAAGTGCAAGAAAGGGAAAAAGAAATAAAAGGAATAAAGGGGAAAAAAGGGGGGGGGGGGAGGAAGGGGGGGATGGAAAAGGGGGAAAATGGAAGAGATGGGGAAAAAAGGAAAAGGAGAGAAAACAGAAAAAAAGGGAATAAAGGGAAAAAAGGGGGAAAAGAGACATAAAAATGGAGAAAGGTGGGGAAAAGGGGAGGAAAAGGAGAGGAAAAAGGGGAAAAGGATCCTGCTCTGGGAGAGGGACTGGACCAGATGACCTTTTGAGGTCCCTTCCAGCCCCTGACATTCCATGATTCTATGAAAAAGGGGACAAGGAGAGAAAAGAAACCCAAACAAACAACAAAAGAAAAACAAACAAAAAAAAACCCCAACCAAATAACCCCACCCCAAAACAAAGCAAAACCCACAAACAAACAAAACCCAAACCAAATTAAAAACCCCAACAAACAAACAAACCAACAACACCGTCAACCTCTCAAAGTCTGGAAGTTAAAAAATGTGAAGTTTCCGCTTCAGGTTTCCTTCCTCCTCACTCTCTGCTCTCTCCACCTTCCTCCTTTAGAAGGCAAAAGGAAGGAAGGGTGCAAGGATGTGTTTTTTCATCCTCTTGTAATTGTTCTTTTCCTTGGGCATGTACAAACCTCACTGAGCTGAAACTGATTTCCAGTAGACTGGGTTTTTAAAAACATGCTATTGCACAGTTCTCCTGCCTCGTGTCCTCTACTTTTGTTCCCTCTCACCATCTTTATGTTCCTGAGGAAGGACACTTAAGTGAACTTAGCATTGTGCAGGCAAGAGCAGTGACCTGCAGCATCAGTAGGGTTTGATGAATTATAAATAGTTTCATTCTGTGAGTAGCCTCCTACTCCCACATTCTCCCATTTATTTTCCAGTTCTGGACTAAGATACCTTTAGAAAACCATACAGAGCTTTATGAATTCAGTTAGAAATGCCAGCACATAACAACTTGCACAACAGCATTAGGAAAACCCAGAGAAGCATTCTC
Organism: Pogoniulus pusillus; assembly: GCF_015220805.1. Lineage (NCBI taxonomy): Eukaryota > Metazoa > Chordata > Aves > Piciformes > Lybiidae > Pogoniulus > Pogoniulus pusillus. Next base: position 12,961,779 of record NC_087273.1, read on the forward strand.
ACTTCCCAGTACAACATGGAAATCAACTAATTACAAACAGATACAACACACATCAGCAAGGGCAGAATATTTACGGAGAGAAAGGAAAAGCACAGTGAGAATTCATGTAAATGATCCATACAGGAGATCAGTGAATGACTAAACCCATGTTATTCCTAACTGCTGACTCCCAAGAGAATGGAAAATGTGGAAGATTACCTCCAGGTTCTTTATTGGATCATTCTTCCCATTGTCTCATTAACTAGCAGCCTTCTCACTTTCTCCTTTGTTTCCTTCAAATTGTTTCCAGCTAAGAATAAATGCAAACTACAATCTAAACTAAATGGTGTGCCAATTTCAGTCCACAGGGAGCAAAGAAAGTTAGCAGGGTACCTCAACAGACATTAAAGGCATTAAGTGTTAATTGTATCATAGAATCAACCAGGTTTGAAGAGACCTCCAAGATCATCCAGTCCAACCTAGCACCCAACCCTATCCAGTCAACCAGACCATGGCACTAAGTGCCTCATCCAGTCCTTTCTTGAAGACCCCCAGGGATGGTGCCTCCACCACCTCCCTGGGCAGCCCATTCCAATGGGAAATCACTCTCTCTGTGAAGAACTTCTTCCTAATATCCAGCCTATACCTACCCTGGCACAACTTGAGACTGTGTCCCCTTGTTCTACTGCTGGTTGCCTGGCAGAAGAGGCCACCCCCCACCTGGCTACAATGCCCCTTCAGGTAGTTGTAGACAGTAATAAGATCACCCCTGAGCCTCCTCTTCTCCAGGCTAAACAGGCTCAGCTCCCTCAACCTCTCCTCATAGGATTTGTGCTCCAGGCCCCTCACCAGCTTTGTTGTCCTTCTCTGGACATGTTCCAGCACCTCAACATCTTTCTTGAATAACCATATATACTTGACTGGCCATTGCCATCACCTCTTCTAGAAGGAGAGATAAAAGGTTAAAGAGTTCTCATGGGAACCTTAGAAAAGCAAAGTAATCTTTTAATCCAGAAATGTAAGAATCACTCAAGCTTCTAGGTAGAGTGGGGAGAAACAGAGCCCATGAAATGGTGCAGGGCTGGGATTGGAGCTGATCTGGGCAAGTGTGGAAATTTGCTCTCTGATGGGAATCCAAGTCCAGCCCTTAGTCCTGACATCACCCAATGGAGGCCAGACCAGGCCACTGGTGTCACTGAGGCTGTCAGGAAGGTGACGATAAAGCACCTGTGCTGTGAGCCCATGGAAGGAGGGATAGCAAGAGCACAGCTTTGTCTGTTTGAAAGGAGGTTTGGGACATTGATCCAAGCCTGTTCCACCATTTGCAGATGAACTTCTTGAACTTCCTAAATGTTTTTGGATGAGATACAGGAAAGATTTTTTTTTACAATGAGTGTGGTGAGACTCAGGTTGCCTAAAGAGGTAGAAGCCCCGTGCCTGGAAAGATTCAAGATCAAGTTGGACAAGACTCTGAGCAACTTGATTGAGTTAAAGATGTCCCTGCTCACTGCAGGGGGGTTGGACTAGATGACCTTTAAAGGTCCTTTTCAACTCAGGCTATTCTATGATTCTAAATGACCATGACTATAAGAGAAAAAAAAAACAAACTAAACTGCAGATTCTCTCTGCTGAAATCCCTACCAATGACCTCTCAAGAGTCTGCTTGTGCATGATTTTTCCAGTCTGCTATGCAAATGTCAACAGAAATGACATTTCTGAGCTGTGAGATGCGAAGCATTTTCTTCAGCCATCCATTGTCACGTAGCTAATTGCTTGCCAGCAGCTGATCAATGAGATCTGAAATACCATGTGTGCATAAGGGTTAATCCCAAGATGAAAAGGAAAAAAAGAAAACTTCCAATATCCTTATGGTGTTCATCCTCCAAGACATAAAGTAAATACTCAACCTGTATCTGAGTCCTTTCTGGAGGATGAGAGAAAGACAGAAGTGAGAGGTAGGCTTTATGTGAAAGCTCCAAGTCTTTCTGTAACTAATAAATTGATGAAGCTGCTCTCTGACAAGCACTGCAGAGGAAGAAAATGAGGCAGCTGGGTGTCTCAGTGATGCCACAGCACTGCTGCTCTTCAGTTTCCACTAAAGGACCATCCGAGTGACTGCTGCCCCTCGCCTTAATAGATCTGCCAGAGAGTGGGGCTCATTTGTTCTTATTGTGCTCTGATGATCCAGAGGAGCTAGGCGCAGACTGCAATCTTTCTGACTAGGCTGCAAATGGCTCTCAGAGCAATTTCAAGCTGAAATTATCCAGACATTTATCCAGACATTCTCAGGACTGTATCAGCCAAATGGCTACCTCCCAGTGTAGAATTAAAAGCCTGATACTGAACAGATTACGTTTGGGAGAGTCAAAAGGATATGGAGCGTGTTCTTCTGTAGAGCTGGAATGCAATTAGGACTTCTGGGGCAGGGTAAAAATAAATGACTGCACTTGAAAAAAGGTTTCTGCAAAACACTCTTTTGTGTCCAGTCCAATGGGTGTGCAGCACTTCAGCAAACATGACAGTGGGGATTCAGGCTGCCATTAGCAGACAGCACTTTGAATTGCCATGCTGGGGCAGAGTTGGTCTGTCTTCATCCACAGCCACTTCCATAATGAACATTGCTGGTGGACGAGAAGCTCATCATGAGCCTGTAGTGTGCACTTGCAGCCCAGAGGGCCAACCAGATCCTGGGCTACATCAGGAGAAGTGTGGCCAGCAGGTGAGACCCCACTTGGAGTACTGCATCCAGTTCTGGAGCCTCCACGTGGACATGCTGGAGTGTGTCCAGAGCAGGGCTATGGGGATGATCAGAGGGCTGGAGCACCTCTGCTATGAAGACAGACTGAAAGAGTTGGGACTGTTCAGTCTGCAGAAGAGGAGGCTCCAGGGAGGTGACCTTTTTGTGGTCTTCCAGTATCTGAAGTGGGCTACAAAAAAGCTGGGGAGAGACTTTTTAGGATATGAGGGAGTTACAGGACCAGGGGGAATGGAGTGAAGCTGGAGATGGGTAGGTTCAGACTGGATGTGAGGAGGAAGTTGTTCAGCATGAGAGTGGTGAGAGCCTGGAATGGGTTGCCCAGGGAGGTGGTTGAGGCCCCATCTCTAGAGGTGTTTAAGACCAGGCTGGATGAGGCTCTGGCCAGCCTGATCTAGGGTAGGGTGTCCCTGGCCACGGTAGGGGGATTGGAACTAGATGATCCTTGTGGTCCCTTTCAGCCTTGACTGATTCTATGATTTTAGAGCAAAGCAGCACCACCGCCTAGATATTTTACAAAAGCTGATTAAATTAGTAAAATTAAATAACTGGGTGAACAGGGTTTTTTTTTCTCTCTTTCTGGATTTTTTTTGGGGTTAGGAGGCATGACTTATGCATAACTTTATGCTGCATCAGCTTATGGTGTGATTGTTAGGTTGACTGCGGGTTCAGTGTTTGGGGTTTCTGGATAAGCAGGGTGTGAAGATGGGGAAGGCACAGGGAGTCTCAGCAGTCAGAGACAGTTCCCTTTTGGATTTAAAGCCACAAAGATGATTAAGGGAATGGAACATCTCTCTTACAAGGAGAGCCTGAGGGAGCTGGGGCTCTGCTGCTTCGAGAAAAGGAGACTGAGAGGTGACCTCATCAATGTTTATAAATATTTAAGGGTTGAGTGCCAAGAGGCTGGAGCCAGGCTCTGCTTGGTGGAGCCAAATGACAGGACAAGGGGCAATGGGTGGAAGCTGAGGCATAGGAAGCTTCATGTAAACACGAGGAGGATTTTTTTCCCTGTGAGGGTGACAGAACACTGGAACAGGCTGCCTAAGGGAATTGTGGAGTCTTCCTCTCTGAAGATATTCAAAACCCTCCTGGATGCATTCCTGTGTTATCTGGTATAGGTGGTCCTGCTCTGACAGGGGGGTTTGGACTGGGTGAGCTTTTGAGGTCCCTTCCAGCCCCTGACATTCTGTGATTAAGATACATGTGCCTCTTGCAGGACTTGCTGCATGTGAGCAGGGTCTGGCTGGTAGGATCCATCCAGGAAAACGTCACTGCAAGTTTTGCATCTGAAATCCTTGGGAAATGTTTGTTTGGGTTTTTTTTCCCTATTCTGTTGGGGATCTGCCAGTGTTTAAAGTACAGGATAGGCACTAAGAGGGAAATTAAATGATCCATCAGTGTCTATGACCTTCACTTTCTCATATCTCCTGCTAACACTAAGACAACGACAGGCAGGAACAGCTCTGGAGCTTCTGAATGAGCCCTGCATCTGCATTCTGTTCCACTCAGTTGCAGTGTTTTTAAATGGAGTAGAGACATTTGTAGATTATGAAGAAATAATTAAATTCTTCAAAATAAGCAACATTTTTCACTCAGGACAATTAGAAGAGAAAGAAAATTGCTCAGCTTGCTCAGCCAGCACTGCCTGGCCCCGTTGATACGTATTCCTCAGGCACAATGATGAACCTGTATCGGCTGCTCCTCTCTGCTGCCCTCCTGTTTGTGAATAAGAAGCCTCAAGGGCACAGATGTGCATCCGTATTAAAAATAGGCACTGCTCTCCAAAACAGCCCCTAAAAGACTCTAAGCACTGGAATCAGTCTCCACCTCTGATAGTCCAGCCGTGAAATACTCTGGGTTTCAGAAATGAAACCAGGCTTTCAGGAACAGCTGCCCCCAAGCTAACACAGTCCCTCTTTGGAGAGGAAAGGATGCTTCCTTCTCCTCCTCCTACTTCCTTCCTTCTTCCCTTCCCAAACTAAAAGCACCATGGGCAAGTTCAAAGAGACAACAATGTAAACACAGCTTTTGCTAACATATATAAAATGGAAGCAAGCATATCAAGGTGAACAAAAGAGGAAGAAATTCAGCCACCTGACATAAGGTTTTGATGACATCTTTTGGTGGCTCAGACAGAAGTAGAGACTGCTTCAAGTCATATTTCATAGAAAAACTGTAAACCAAGCTCAGAGATTTATGTTCAATCACTTAAGAATGGCCCTTAGAAAGCTGCAGCCTGGAAATGAGCCTTTTATCAAATTGCAGAAGGGACTGAGTGGGGAGGATACCACAAAGGAATCAGAAAGTGATGGTCAAAAGGATCAGAAGCAGGCTCTCAATACACCAAAAAAAGAAATGTGGGAAGGAGAAAGAGGGTTCATTTTCTCTCCTTTTTTTTTTTTTTTAAGAGATATTAATATCTAAGAAAAACAGTAAAGGAAGAAGAGAGATATCATCACAGAACTGAAGTATAAGATATCAGATAGCTGCATTTGCAGCTGGTGGAGATTATGTGTAACATAACCTGTTGCCAATCCCTTTGATAAAACCAGTGCTCCCTTGATGCTACACTTGCAAATAAATGAGGTGGTGACCAGTTACCATTAATCTTCTGAAAACCACAAATGAAGGCAAACAGTTTTTTATTGTCCTCCTCATGAAAATACACTTGAGATAAGATCAAAGCTCTGCAGTTACAGCAGGAATGTTTGATTCTGACCAAACCTATCCAGAGCTGCAGGGAAGTGAAGGAGGATGAACACAGGACAGGACAGTTGATCTGGCTTAGGTGGTACACCCAGGGCTCAGTGTGAATATCACAGTATCATCAAGGCTGGAAGAGACCTCACAGATCATCAAGTCCAACCCTTTACCGCAGAGCTCAAGGCTAGACCATGGCACCAAGTGCCACGTCCAATCTTGCCTTGAACAGCTCCAGGGACGGTGACTCCAGCCCTGTCTCCAAAACCTTCTCTCCTCAAATTGTTCTCACCAAGAAGTGGTTGGCATGGGTGACCCACAAAGATCTCAAATATTCCCCCTCCCTGCATCCATAAGCACTACAAGCAAAAACCTCTATACCCTCCACAGCTTTGGTAACAACTTTGCTACAAACTCCTCATGGAACCATAGAATCAGCCAGGTTGGAAGAGATCTCCAAGATCATCCAGTCCAACTTAGCACCCAGCCCTGTCCAATCAACCAGACCATGGCACTAAGTGCCTCATCCAGTCTTTTCTTGAATACCTCCAGGGATGGTGACTCCACCACCTCCCTGGGCAGCCCATTCCAATGCCAATCACTCTCTCTGGCAAGAACTTCCCCCAACATCCAGCCTATACTTCCCCCAGCACAATTTCAGACTCTATGAAGAACTTCCTCCTAATATCCAGCTCATACCTATGGATTAATGAGATTAATTTCCAGATCCTCCTGTTGTTCATAAACTGTCTTCCCATGATGCTGGGACAGAGAGAAATCCCTGTGTGCCACCACCATCACAACAATTCCCACAAACTAACAAGGTGAGTATGATTAGGATCCCTCCTTTGTGCAACAAGGATGGTGGGCATAACCTCTAAACAAGGAAGAAAGAGTCCAAAGGACCACAAAGAGATTTAACTAGTTGGAAAATGGAAATGTCCAGCACCTAAAACATCTCTTCTAGATGACTCAGAGACAATTTCTTTCTTTGTCTTTCCTGTTTGTGCTTATAACTTCTGGGATTGCTTTCTCTTTAAGTCTCTGTGTCAGATGATCTAGTGTATCACACTTAATAGAGAAAACCCCTACATATCAATACAGAAACACACAAACTCAAAGTCACTCCCATTCCCACAGATGAAGAGTCCTGTGGGAGACTTGTGGGTGCTATCTGGAAGAGATGAGGGACAGCAGGCAGATTTTCTGCTCTTGCTTGGCTGCTGCAGTTCATGGGAAACAGGAATTTGTGCATGGCTGGTAAGCAAGCAAGCTGTTGTGAAGAAACAGCAAACTCATCATCCAATTCTTTTTTTTTTTCCCCTCCCCACTGGGACAGTTTACCAGACTTTGAAGTTTTGCTAGCCAGTGAGTATTAGTGTGCTGTGACAGCTGGCAATGCATTCCAGTGGGTAAGTGATGAACTGGCTCTGGAGAGAGTAAAATAAATTATGAAGTGGGTGAAATTTCAGCCCACCAAATAACAGTCCAATGATTTCATTGGAATGGCTCCGTCTGGCAATGTAGCCAAACTCACAGAGCTGGGCAGAACACACAAATGCTCCTATATGAAATAGCTGCAGGCACAGAGGAGAGGGAGTTCTGGTTGCAGAAGTGAGTTCAAGATGGGAGAGAGCAAGAGATGATTTTCAAAATAGGTGTTCATGAGAGCCAGCCATGCCTGGTTCTATGTGAATGTAAACACCAGAGCCAGGGATGAGTATGTCATCTATGCTGCTCAGAAAAAAAGTCTATCTTCAGGATTCCTCAGTTGTCATCTGCTGACTGCATCATCAAAACAGCAGCACATCTAAAAGACTCAGTTTTCACCTCAATAAGTTCAAGTTATATGGGTGATTCTGCACCTGGAAATATGAATGGCTCATGCAAATCAGAGTCTACGACTCTTCTGGGAAGCAACACAAAGTCAGGTATCTACCTACCATGTGGAATGAAATAGGTTTAAATATCAACACTCAGCCAAGTCCCTTTCAAACTCTCAAAACAATGCCTCTCAAAACTCCTGACAGCACAGAGAGAATGATACTTTTTGTGCCTCAGAGTAGGAAGAGAGCTGGTGATGGACTTTGTCTGACTGATGCAGTGGAGGGGGTGGAGAAGAGGAGAGCAACGTTTTGAAACAGTGGGTTTCCTCTTTGTACCTGTAGCCTATTCCACAAAGCTGTCTATTCTGAATGTATCATCAGCAAGTGAGGGGCAGCCTGTTCTGATAATATTTGTCATTGCACAGGACCTTATTTTTGTTTTTGATTGGTTTTTTTTTGGTCAAAAATAGTCAACACAATTTGTTTTGGTCATAAAAAGGGCTGTGAAGCTTGGTTCTCCAGAGTCCATAAATCTTTTTCAGCCTCTGGATGTTATCCATGGAAGTGTAAAACATGGGTATAAATAGCTGGAGGTGTATTTGCTTAATTTCTTATCTACTCCTATTTGAACAACTAAGCAGAAGTAACTAAACCCCATCAAAGTCCAAAAGTTGAATTAATTAGTTTTCACTGACAGGGAAAACACATGCATGAGGAGTTTCTGCAGGTTCTGCATTTGGCCAGGGACTCTGAAATCTGCAATCATCTACATCTGTGCAAAGCTGTCTCCACGTTTCCAGCCACTGCACAGACTGTACGTGAGCCTTTGTGCTTTGGGCTGACCCAAAGCTGCCAGAGCAGCCACTTGAAGGTCCTTTCTCACTGCACCGTGGTGACGCTGAGCTCTAACAGCTTTGCAGCTCCTCTGTCAGCTGCCTAAAAGAGAAAAGAATGCACTGGGAAAAATATGATGCAAAACTCGTAGCTACTCATGTTTGGCTTGCAGTGGTTTGAATCACGAGTAGCCAAAGCTAATTTATATACTGAGTCTTTCACAAAAATCAGTTTCTTTCCATTGTTGAAGGTTTCATCAGGAGCTTAAGCTTCAGGGATAAAACACTCCTGGCTGATCTGATATCATCCTATTTGCTCTCTTTGCATCACACACTGGCATGATGGCTTTTGTCTCATTCCAGTGTAATTAATTTCTCTGGTATAAGGCAATTACTGCTTCTTGTCTCAGGAATACCTCTGTGTCTGTAAACACATTCTTCCCCTTTAAGAATCGTCTCTCCTGTCCTTCTGCTACTATCTGTCTACTGAATTAAAACCCAGCCTAAATCACAACAGATTTCATGCCAGCCTGTTAAGGAACTCAGACTTTTAGAAACCCCTGGAGGAATCTAACAATGTAAAATCTCTTTTGTACTATCAAGTTTCCAAGTTTAAAGCCTGGAAAAAGGTTTTGGTTGCTCTGCAATGGTTCTCAATACTGAAGGCCTGCAGAGAGGGTGACAATCATGAGATTAAAAAAATCTATAGGCATTGTAACCCCTTGTTGCCTTTCAGAGCTGAACAAGAGGACTGATTTCTCCCAAAGCAAACATTTCAAGTTGACTTGCAATGATAGAAGAGTTGGGGCATAGTTTTCTTTGCTGCTCCACTTCAGTCTATGTTCAGTTTCTCTCCAAAACTTCCATATAAGCCATCAAAGTAAAAATTATTCTTTTGGGACTTCTGTCCTTATTTTGAATACATTTATTAATATTTTTATCAATGTATTTATGGTTTTCTTTGCACAGATAATTAATGCTGCCAATTTCCTTTACAATATTGTGTGTTCAGTTTCTCCTTTGCTCTCTTTCTGTTAGTGCTCTTGAATACCTCTCCATCAAGAAAGCCTAGAGATCATAAACTGCTTTGACAGTAGTCAGGAGCACTGGGAGCAGTACTTCTGTTTGTTTAGGTATGTGCTAGTTTGAAGCTAGCTAGAATGTTTTGGTGAGGAGAACTAGATTACAGGCTGTGGAAAGAAAACAATGGTGATGTCTACTTCACTCACAGGCTTGCTGAGATGGATAGGAACGAGAGATAAAAACATAGATAATCACTCTCACTGGAGCTGCTGGCTGAGCTGCTTCTTACTCTCTAACCTCACCCTCCATTTTGGGCTAATCCACTTTGCTTCCTAATCCCCTGGCTGAACCTCCCTTCTTCCTTGGGACTGAGGTAAGGTTGAGAGGGGTAGGGGGAAAGTGCAGGGGTGGTTGAGAGCCCCTCCTGGGGACTCAGGTTTCTGGGAGGGGAGTTGTGTTTCTGTATTACCTTTCACCTGTCTATAACTGTATATACTGTAAATATCTGCTTGTATATCGTGCTAAGCTGTAAATATAAGCTTTATTCATATTTCCAGAGCTGGCTGAGTCAAGTCTGGGTGATTTCCAAAGTGTGGGGGAGCAGGGAACACCCAAACCATCACAAGGTAGAACACCAAATTATTATCTTTGGTGTAGTAGCAAGGAGAGGGGAAAACAAAAAAAACAAACAAACAAAAAAAAGGATTAAGATACTATTGGACAACATCTCAGCCCTGCTGGAGTCCTCAGTGGCTTTTAGGGATTGAAATTACCAGGATGTTAATTTTCACTGAGAACAGCCAGCTCTAGATAAGGGCACACATCTGTACGCTCTGCTTCAAGTGAGAAGATTGCTAGAACTGCTCTGAAGGGCTGTTTCTGATATTCAGACATGTGAAATAACAGTGGGACAGGCATATTTGTTCCACTCTCCACCAGCTCTCCCCTGTAACATAGCTCTGGGTAATTTTTAGACTAGTTTTCAAAGGCAACAAGGCATACGAAACAGTGTTGTCTGTCTGTCTGCTTATCACTGCCTCTGCAACAATGCACTATTGGTCAGTTGCAATCAAACTTGACAAAAGGATGAAAGTCTGCAGGGTGGGAAGTAGCTGCCAGCTTCCCAAACGTGGGCAATTGATGGAGAGTGTGCAGTGGGAGGTGAGCAGCTGCCTGGTTTCTGGGGCTGGCCAGCACCTTTGCACTACTGTCACACACACCAACCACAGCACCAATCAACCTAACATCAAACCTGGGCAAGGGTACAGGGAAGGGATGGGCCATCAAGAGCTGGCTTTTCCCTCACAGGCTTCCCTTTCTGCTATTTAATTAGGCAAAACACAACAATGGAGAGAAAAAAGCCCAAACTTCCACCAAGCCTCACCTGCTGCATTGACAGAGGATACAGGCCAGGCAGTGGGAAAGGCAATGTCTTGACTGGCTGACGAGAAATTAAATCAACATGGTAACTAACACCAGGTAACAATGGCTGGTGGAAGCCAGGAGGATCCCATCCTCTCCACTGGCTCACATAGCAGAGTAGAGCAGATAGGAACCTCCACATGCCTTGATGCCAGGCTGAGCTATGCCCAGGTCATAAAATCATAGAATCAACCAGGTTGGAAGAGACCTCCAAGATCAGCCAGTCCAACCTAGCACCCAGCCCTGTCCACTCATCTAGACCATGGCACCAAGTGCCTCATCCAGGCTTTTCTTCAACATCTCCAGGGATGGTGATTCCACCACCTCCCTGGGCAGCCCATTCCAATGCCAAATCACTCTCTGGCAAGAACTTCCTCCTAACATTCAGCCTATAGTTCCCCCAGCACAACTTGAGACTGTGTCCCCTTGTTCTCTTGCTGGTTGCCTGGCAGAAGAGGCCACCCCCCACCTGGCTACAGCCTCCCTTCAGGTAGTTGTAGGCAGCAATGAAGTCACCTCTGAGCCTCCTCTTCTCTTCTCTAGGCTAAACACCCCCAGCTCCCTCAGCTTCTCATAGGGTTTGTGTTCCAGGCCCCTCACCAGCTTTGGCGCCCTTCTCTGGACACGTTCCAGCACCTCAACATCTCTCTTGAATTGAGGAGCCCAGAACTGGACACAGTACTCAAGGTGTGGCCTGACCAGTGTTGAGCACAGGGAACATTCCCCTGTACTCAGCATAGGTCCCCTCAGCTGCTCTGCATGATCAGGGAGGGGTGATGGAAGTGGAGCTGGTATTTGGCCAGCTTTAACTCTATCTGCCAATGAGAAAGTCAGCTGCTTCACAGCACTGCCATGGTAAAAAGACCAAAATACTTCAGTAGCAGTTGCCTTCCCCATGCCATTTTTTCCTCTTAGAAGAACAATTTAGTGCTCAGCAGCCTTTTTCTTTTCATACTTCAGTGCTGCAAAATCAGGAAGCTTGGTTTGGCTGACTCAAAACCAGTGGAAAAGAGGAAAACCTCTGAGGAGCTGCCAGCTGTCACATTTCTGTACATGAAGGAGACTGGCACCCCAGAAGCAGTCATATGGACATCAAAGGAGGGCCCACCTTGATTCATGACCCAGTACAAGAGGCAACACCACTATGAAAAGCTATTTGCTGGGTCTATGCTTTAGATATTACTGTGGATAAATACGAACATGGGTAAAATGTCTGTTTTGACCAAAGTGACCAGACCTGGGAGCCTGCCTGCTTTGGGGCTGTTTATTTATTTATTTATTTATTTATTCTCTGTGGGCTTTTTCATGGCAATCAAAAGTTTCAGATATAGAATCACAAAACTGTATTTAAGCCTTTAAAGAAAGCCAGCAGTAGGAGCTGCCAAGTGCCTGTAGTTGTCATTAAGGACCAACTGATGTTTACTCATCTGAAAGTGCAGCTTGGCATCTCTGGAATTAAAGCACTGGGAAAAAAAGCTCAGTTTGCTCCTCAACAACCCAAGGAGCCTACAGAACAAGGGGGTGGGAGGTGAGAGATTCACATTGAGTAGCAGTGCACCAAGGTCTTTGCTTTGTTTTTGTGACAGCTGATTTTGAGCCACCATAACACAGCGTCATCAAGTACCCAGACTGTCAGGTTCAGTCACCCCTTTGCAAAACGTTAGGTTATTTTCCCAAATATTTATATTTTCAGTTGAAAACCTCTGTGCTTGATCTCTGACTGCAGCTACGTTCTTGGAAGCAAAAGCAAAGCACTTTGAGCTGTTTGAAATAACTTCAGAAATTATTTTGTAAAGAAAGTCGTTCATAGTTGCATGGATTTTGCAACACCAAGAGGAAAAAAAGGAAGAATTGAGTTTGACAGCTGGCTTGGGAAGTGTTTTCATGGAGCTCTAAAACCTTTGCTGGAGTGAAACTAAGACAAGGATCTGCTTGAGTAAATGTGTAACTTGTGCCTTCACACCAGGTGTATCCATAAGGCACACAGGAATGCAGAGCTAGTGATGGCATAAGCACGAGGATGCAGAATGCAGGTCACATAGCAACTGAAAAGAGAATCTGGCTTCATGCTTGGGGATTTTCATGTCTGTTTTAGTCCTGAGACAAGATGGATTGATGGGGCAGTGGAGGAAATAAATCTACTCAACTTGAGTAAAATGAGTATGAACTGGTGAGACCCAGATTAAATAAAGGTGAAGCAGGCTGGCATACATCCCAGCAATTACCAAACCAAACAGGAATATTAAACAGTTCTCTGCATTAAGGAAAGTAAAGCATGTGCATAAAATAGATGCTGGAAAATTTGGAATGACTTTCTCAGGCTTGAGTCCATGTTCCCTTTTAAGTTGAGCGAAGAGCTTTTGCTCAGTTTAGCTACTGAGCTAAATTTAGGAACACCCCCTATGTAACCTCACCACCATAGCCCAGATGACCATGAGCTAACACACAGAGCACCCTGTGTCATCTGCTGTCTGGATTTCATATCACTTTAGCAGGGGAATGTTGGTTAACAGAAGCATATTATTTTTGGAAGTAGGAGTGGGGAAGAGAACAAAAGAAGGAAACCTGAGTCCCAAGAACGGGGGTAGTGCTTAGAAAAAAAAAGAAGCTGCCCTAAAAAAAAAGAGAGATTGAGATACACTAGAAAGCAGTGGCTGTCCTTAAAAACCTTTCTCCTGTAACTGGATTTTTCACCAGGAAACTAATAATGAAATTACTCCAATGTGATACTAAAACCTGCACATAAAATCTGCACTCAGACTCCTGGATCTTGTACTCGTTAAAAGTGCAAAGGTGTGGAAAAACTGCCAATCTTTTACTTTAAGTGCTTGGGCCAGGAAGGCTTTGTGAAACACTCATAAGGTGAATCTTTTTTCCCCTCCAGATTTTGGAAAAATCCTTATTAATTACATGTAAGGCACCATTCATTTAACTGAAAGAGGGAGAGGATACATGAGGTGACCATTTCTTTCAAAAGGGTAGTAACTTGATGTGTGAAATCACTGCCAGAGGACATTATGGACATTATCTCTCGTCTCCTCGTGGACAAGCCAATGGGTGTTGCCTACATGAGGTGACTACATGGGTCCTGCCAAGCAAAGAGAGGGATCACACCTGGTGTGCTCCATTACTTCATGACTAGCACAGAAGCATTTGTTCTCAGGCTCTGCCAGAGGCAGGCTGTGGGCTATCCCAGCTGGGATCTGACCTGGCCTGACAGCACAGGACTGTGCCTGTCAGCCAGGCTCTGTCCCTGCCTCAGGCTTGGTTTAACAGCATTCTCATGGCTTCAGGCCAAGTCAGAGCAAAATTATATCTGGCTGCAAGCCTACTGAGAAGGCACATCCAGAATTACAAGTTGGATAAAACATGACCACCTGCATCTCCTCTAAAATGTAACCAGCAAAAAAAACCAGCTCACTCCATCTACTCCAAGGGCTCAAAAGCCATGGAAAAGAACTAAAGCACGTTGCAGTCCCTAGGGAAATCATCTACTGTTGCACACAGCACTTCTGGACTGTGGCAACTGCCCCAACCCTGCCTGGTGGCAATGCTACATCCCCACCTCCTGCACGGCTCTGGTCCAGCACAGCTGACAACGGCGAGGTGAGGAAGTGGGCTCAGCATCCGCTCCCTCTTTCCTTTGCAGAACTGTTACAGCATGATCCTTTTGCAGCAGACCTGTTGCCTTCTCTAAGTCATACTGAGAGAAAGGAAAATTCTGAGAGTAGATTTTTGTCTTGTGGTGAAGGTGGAGTGCAATTCCTGACTGCTATGGCAGGAAAAGTTGGAATTCTCATTAAATCATCCTCTCTGCAGCATCATGCAGCATTTGTGGACTGCTGCAACTGTTTCTCTGGCAAATGCTCAGATTAATATAAGCAGTTGTATTGTTCTAAGGTCATCCAGGAAACCAACAGCCTCCCATTCCTCCTGACCCTCTTGCCAGCTTCCTGCCTTTCCTGTGCTCTTCCTAGAGCACTCGGCCCTTTTCCACACAGTGCTGCCTTGGGGCCGTGAGCTGCCTGGAGACTCCTGTCGCAGAGAATCTCCAAGAACTGAAAAGTTCCTCCTGGAGCTACCTTTTAGACTCTTGAATGTAGCGTCTTTCCTGAACACTGTTTAACCCTGATAGGATAGCTGTACTCTCACAAGTTTGCAGAGCACCTTTTTGCTACACCCACAATGGCAGCTCTGTGTGTCCTTCACAGTACAGGGAAGAAGCGGTGCAAGCAGGTATTTCCCTGAGGCTAACGTGTTAACAAACAGCAGGGAAAGTGATCCATGCCCTTCATGATCTGCTACCACCTAGATTTTCAACCTTAGATCATGAATCTTCTCTGCACAGGAGACACAAGTTGATTGGAAGGATACTGCCTGGTGACAGTTTGCTGGGACCTTATGGCTCCCTTTTCCAAGACAAAACAGACTCTGCTGAGAACAGTAAAAAAGAGAGCATTACAGAGGAGGTTGCAGTCATGAGACAGAAGGAAATGAAATGGGGCCAGGTGGTGATAAGGGTAAAAGTTAGATGGATCTGTCAGGAAAATGATGGGATAGGGATGGGAAACTTCATCTGGTGGCTGGACTCTCAGTGAGACCTGGCAAACATTTGAAAGGGTGTTGATAGCCTGAAGAGGAGGCTCAAGGGGTGACCTCATTGCTGTCTACAACTACCTGAAGGGAGGTTGTAGCTAGGTGGGGGTTGGTCTCTTCTCCCAGGCAACCAGCAACAGAATGAGGGGACACAGTCTCAAGTTGTGCCAGGGGAGGTGTAGACTGGATGTTAGGAGGAAGTTCTTCACAGGAAGAGTGATTGACATTGGAATGGGCTACCCAGGGAGGTCGTGGAGGCACCATGCCTGGAGGTGTTCAAGAAAAGCCTGGATGAGGCACTTAGTGCCATGGTCTGGTTGATTGGACAGGGCTGGGTGCTAGGTTGGCCTGGATGATCTTGGAGGTCTCTTCCAACCTGGTTGATTCTATGATATTTACTCTGTGGCAGGGACATATCCCCAGGGACAGGATGACAAGGAGCCAAGCCCTCGGACTGGCAGCGTGTTCACCTTTTTGTGCTGTCCAAGCCACAAGTAATTGTGTTGATTAAACAAATACCCTGACAGAGCTGAGAAGAGGAGAGCAGCCACAGGCACGTCGAGTGCGTGTGCTGATGGGAGCAGCTCCAGAGAACAAACAGGGGAGAGGAGAGCTGCTGGCATGTGAAGGGCTTGCTAGGAATGGGCCTACGGACATGAAACCACAGCAAGGGGGAATGCAGAGCCAGGCAATGCGAGGGGGAATTTCCACAGAGCACTTGGAGAGCTTGTAAAATGTTCATTAAATTAGGTTTCCAGCCATTGTCAGCACTTGAATTATAAGGACCAAATGCAATTGCAAAACTACCTTTTGCTTTCATGTGAAATGGTAACTGCACATCAAACGATTTAATCTTCTCCAATGACTAAATATGTGGAAATCTGTAGGTCTATTTATATAAAAACTTCCAAAGGATATGTTATCTCTGTGATTTACCCCCACTCCTTCCCCAAGGGATTTTTCTTTCATGTCTTCTTGCACTGTCTACATTTATTTACCAGTGAATATCACTTCAAATGAATTTAGTAGCAAGGATGTTTATACAAATAGCACACTTTCAATGACTTGTGGAGAACACTTACAAAGTGAATGCTGTAAAACACAAGTGTGTTTATATTGGAAAACCTATAACAGGCTGGTTAACAACCAGTCAAGGCGTGGAAGAAAATAAGAGACCTGTTCTTGCACTCCAAAGCCAGCCTACAGTCTGGAGTATCAAAATGCTTTTTACTGGTTTCACCTCTTTTGTGAGAAAGCTGTTTCCAAGTAAGCTCTAGACTGACAATTTTTTTTACTGCAAGCATCCCTGGGCTCACTTGAACAATGATTTGAATAATCATTTCAAAAATACATTATTCTAGGCAGAATGAAACAAAGCAAAACCATTCTGATAAGCTATTTGCAACAAAGTATTCAATCACCTCTAATCAAAAGTGTGTGGCCTGAGGGAGAGTAAAGAAAAATACCTCAAAGCAGCAATTAATCTGTTATATTAATGAAAGGAGCTAGATGCAAGGGTACAAAATGAACTTTTCTGGAAACCCTTGTGCAGCTTTGGTTTGCTTTGGAGAGCAATCCTTTAGATACTAATTTCTTTAACAAGGAGCATTTGCTTCCAGGTCATCCAGCTGCTCGGTGGTTAGAAAACAGGAATGGTGTTTACAAAAGAAGGGACAACCTCGTTGCCCTCTTCTGTGAGTGAAGTTTAATCTAGCTGATGAAGCCTACATTCCTTCCTGCCCCATGGAAGCCATCTACCATCTGGCCATCGGGTTAAACTATGTAGCTGGCACCCAGAGTTTAGATAACTCTTTATGCTATGTGAATGGGTGGAGAAAAGGGCAGCACCAGAAGCAAAAGGGTTTAAGCTCTCGACAGAGAGCATTCATGACCCTCTTCTGGCCTTGCCTTCACGCATCAGTAAAGAGATGAAACCTCTGTAACCCCTACAAGCACACACGCAGCTCTGCAGCGTCTCCTCCCCTGCCTTCCTCTCACTCAGGCTCTTCAGCACATTGGATCTCTACTGATAAATGGCTGCAGAATGACTGGGCCTCTATGTTTGAGCATGTGTGCTGGAAGTATTTCCCAGAGCTTTCCAATAATAAGCAATTAGCTGACTTTGTTAGCCCCTCTGTGGCTGACTGGAAAGCAAAGAAATGAGGGGAAGAAGCCACTGACACTAATTCTTCTCTTGATGCACCTAGGAAGGAGACATCAAGGCAGCAGGTTTCATGAGATACTCAGAGTACTTTTCATCATTTCTTTAAATCAATGCCATAGCCTTTTCTTGTTTTGCTCCATTTCCAAATCATAATCACCTAGAACCTGATTCTGCAGCCCATATATATAGAAGGCTGCTGAATCTGGGACCAATTACACTTCTGAAGAATACCTACCAAACCAAGAATCAGTTTCACTGGAAAGACACATATTTCTGCATACTTAGAGAAACAATCAGATAGAACCACTTCACTTCCAGCTGTAAGAAATCTGACATCTGAATTGAGGCAAACTGAAATGCTCACTGTAAAAGAAAAGTTGCCATAAATACAAACTGATGTCAACAGCTCCTGGGCAGATGGGATGTAAAGTCCTTATGCTGAGAAGAAGATAAATGATCTAAAAGGCACTGAAGTGCAGGAGTTATGCTAAAGCCAGGATATTTCCAGCATGGCTTAGATGAACAGCCTGGATTCACTGAACAGAGGAACTCTGACAAAATTAATTCTGTCATTAGCCAGGCAGAGCAGGTAGATGGACATAGTTGTCATGTTTTCAAGACAAGTAACATTCCTTTCTGTCCAGCATGACATTTGGAAAGCTAGCTTTTGCTCCTTGTCTTGACTTAAATTCCCTCAGGCCAAAATGAAATCCAAGTTCAACCAAGGAAGAGACAGCAAGCAGAAGAAAGAGGCACACACTTGTAAACTTAGTCTCAAATTACACAAATACCCAGGGCAGAGACAGAACACAGGTCAGGATTAAGGTGAGGGTATGGAAGCTCTGAGTGTTACAGGTGCTTTAGATGTGTTTACAGCAATACCAGACACAGTGGCATTGGTGTCAGGACAAGCCTAAGGGGGAAAGCAGGAAAGTCAAAACAAATACACCGAAGCAGAGATTTTTAAAGCACTTTAACCCTCTCACTAAAATGTACTGTTCAGAAATACAGCAGCATTTCTTCTTTATGTTTCACTCACAGACCTCTAAATGAGCAGCTTTTGACAAGGCCATGGAGGGAAAGAGCCATCCAGTCATGATCCAGCTGAAAGCAGAGAGCTGCTTTTAAGTTATATATTGACACACTTGTACTAGGAAACAGTCATTTAAATCTCCCAAGTGACTTTGTCCAATGACTGCTTGTGGGAGGACACTGCTTCCACTAGCAGTACTGCAACCACTTCAAAAGCCAAGGGGAGATTTAGACTAGATATAGGGAAATATTTTTTTACACTGAGTGTGGTGAAACACCAGGGGTAGATGCCCCATTCTTGGAAACAGTCAGGTTGGATGGGGCTTTGAACAACCTCCTCTAGCTAAAGATATCCCTGCTCCCTGCAGTGGGGTTGGACCAGGTGATCTTTACAGGTCTCTTCCAACTCAAAATATTCTGTAATCATATGAAAGCATCAAACTGGAAATAAACAATTTCCAGCATCTAGCCATGTGCCAGATAAACATTCACCTTCTAGAGCCATGCAAAGATGGCAGAGACAACTTAGTAACATCCAGGTGGAAACAATGAACCAGTGGCTTCACTGGTGTGCAGTCTTGCCCCATCTGTGAGGGTGACAGACCCCTGGAACAGGCTGTCCAGGGGCCTTGTGGAGTCTACCTCTGGAGATATTCAAAACCCATCTGGATGCATTCCTGTGTGATCTGGTATAGGTGATCCTTTTCTGCAGCAGAGTTGGCCTGGATGAGCTTTCAAAGTCCCTTCCAGTCCCTGACATTCTGTGATTCTGTGGTCTGTCATATCAGTACACAGCCCCAAACCAAAGCAGGCTCTGACCTAAAAAAGAATCCTTTGGATTGACGATATTCCCTTTTCCAAACTTAACCAGACAGTCCTGTAGTGTTCCAGCCCAATTTCTAACATGGGTAACTATATTCCTCAGAGCTTTGCCATATAACTGAGGAGACCTTTATTGAAACCAGCTATCCCTGTAGGTTTGGACTCAACTCCTTGCAGAATGTTTACATGGAATACAGCTCTTTCCTTCTATTATTAAACCCAAATAAGTTTGACATCACTCAGATAAAAAGAAATAAACAAATGTACTCTTTTGTTTCCAGGACAACTTCCATGGGGATCTTCAAGGGTTCTGAGAATCCAATTGAAACACAGATATTTAAGAGTACAATTAAGAAGTAAAAAGAGCACTGCCTAAAGTCTCCCTGTTCCACCAGCACAGTACATGCAAACGAGAACATTTCTTCAAGGCAAAACACCCCTTCATGCTAGATGAAAGGAGTTTCTAAATTATAGCTATACGTTTTTAACCAGAGTTCACAAGGTTTCCTTCCTTGAGTACTGTTTAGCTGAGGTGCCTTGAAACAGAAATTCACCCTTTCTCAGCCTCAAACAAGGGAGTAGTTTCCTGACATTCCAATTGTCTCTGTACCTCTGTCAAACCATGGCTTGTTCTCAGCAGCAAGGGGGTACTACTGACTAACAACCCAGCCAGTGTCTCACCCATGGGGTAGAATCATAGAATCAACCAGGTTGGAAGAGACCTCCAAGATCATCCAGGCCAACCTAGCACCCAGCCCTATCCAATCAACTAGACCATGGCACTAAGTGCCTCATCCAGGCTTTTCTTGAAGACCCCCAGGGACGGTGCCTCCACCACCTCCCTGGGCAGCCCATTCCAATGCCAATCACTCTCTCTGTGAAGAACTTCTTCCTAACATCCAGCCTATACCTACCCCAGCACAACTTGAGACTGTATCCCCTTGTTCTATTGCTGGTTTATCGGAACACTTCACATCTCTCCTTGCGTGGGAAGCAAGGTAGAGACCGGCATCAAGAAAATAAGGGGGAGCAATGTCCCTGGATAACAAGCATTTGTGGCTGTACCTGTACACTTCATAGAATCATAGAATAAACCAGGTTGGAAGAGACCTGCAAGATCATCCAGTCCAACCTAGCACCCAGCCCTAGCCAGTCAACTAGACCATGGCACTAAGTGCCTCATCCAGGCTTTTCTTGAACACCTCCAGGGACGGTGCTTGAAAACTTGAAACCTCTCTAACGTTTGTTGCTGTACCTGTACACTTGAAAACCAAACCTGTCTGCCAGAAATTAATCGCCACAGAGTATGACCAGTTTACTGAAGTTAGAATCAGAGAATTGTTCAGATTGGAAGAGACTTGAAAGATCATAGACTCCAAGCATTAACCCGGCATTGCCAGGTCACCAATAAACTTTGTTCCTCAGAAGCACTCTACAGGTCTTTTAAATTCCTTCAGGGATGGTGACTGCCCTGTCCCTGGGCAGCCTGTTCCTGGGCTTAAAAACCTTTTCAGAAGTTCTTTCCAGCACTAAATCTAAATCTCCTCTGGCACAATTTGAGGCTATTTCCTCTTGTCCTGTTGCATGCTGCTTGGGAGAACAGACCAATCCCACCTCACTATAACCTCCTTTCAAGTAGCGGTAGAGAGCTAGAAGGTTTCTGTCTCCCTTATGAGTCTTTTCCTTCAGACTAAACAACCCCTGTACCCTCAGCAGCTCCTCACAAGATTGTGCTCTCTAATTACCACTATACAGGGTCAGGAAAGAAATCGGTGTGGTGTCAGCAAGGTCTCACATTCTGCCTTCACAAGAAGAGCTGTAGAAGATTGCATGTCCACCTCTCCATCTCTCTTTGCTTCTGAGTTGCAATTTTGCCTCATCTGTCAAGAGAGAAAACAGTGGAGCACCAAGGTCTGCAGTCACAGTATCACAGTATCATCAGGGTTGGAAGAGACCTCACAGATCATCAAGTCCAACCCTCCACCACAGAGCTCAAGGCTAGACCATGGCACCAAGTGCCACGTCCAACCTTGCCTTGAACAGCTCCAGGGACGGCGACTCCACCACCTCCCCGGGCAGCCCATTCCAGTGTCCAATGACTCTCTCAGTGAAGAACTTTCTCCTCACCTCCAGCCTAAATTTCCCCTGGTGCAGCCTGAGGCTGTGTCCTCTCGTTCTGGCGCTGGCCACCTGAGAGAAGAGACCAACCTCCTCCTGGCCACAACCATCCTTCAGGTAGTTGTAGACAGCAATGAGGTCACCCCTGAGCCTCCTCTTCTCCAGGCTAAACAATCCCAGCTCCCTCAGCCTCTCCTCGTAGGGCTGTGCTCAAGGCCTCTCACCAGCCTCGTCGCCCTTCTCAGGACATGCTCAAGCATCTCAACGTCCCTCCTAAACTGGGGGGCCCAGAACTGAACACAGTCCTCAGGAATAAGAACTGAGGGGGTAGGGAGGTGGGGAGATGAGGTTTTGAGGTTTACTGGAAAGCTGCTCACATTTCATTCGAGTAATCCTGCCTGCTTCCACACAGATTGCAGAAAAATATCAGTGTTCTGCTGAATAGCTTTAATGGGATTACCTTTAAGGCTTCTCTAATAAGTGGTGTTATTAAGTTGTCTGGCTCACACGGAGGCTTCTGCATAACCACTGGCACTCCCCCTTTTCCCTGGTTTTGTTACAAATTGGAATTAGTGTCTGCTCGGTGTTGGGTTTCGTGTTTTAAAGAGGATTGGGTTAAGGGGTGGGGGGAGGGCAGAAATCTTCTGGGTAAAGTCCTTTTTAAAATTTTGCCTATGTCAAAAAGGAAAAAAAAAAAGTCCTTTCTTCTAGCCTATGAAACACATCCTGAAAGGGATTAGGGATGCTGCTCAGCACGAATCTGCCAAGAAGTCCAAATCAAGATTTCACAGATGATCAACCACTGGCACAAATGATTGCAAAAAACCTCTTTTTTTTTTGCAGGAAATAGAAATTTATCTCAGGTTTCTGCAGGCAGCCTGGAAGTCCTGCAGAAGTGAAAAGAGTGGGCAAAGCTCAAAATCATAGAATCAACCAGGCTGGAAGAGACCTCCAAGATCATCATAGAATCACAGAATCATAGAATCAACCAGGTTGGAAGAGACCTCCAAGATCATCCAGTACAACCTAGCACCCAGCCCTAGCCAATTAAATAGACCATGGCAGTAAGTGCCTCAGACAGGCTTTTCTTGGACACCTCCAGGGACAGTGTCTCCACCACCTCTCTGGCAGCCCATTCCAATGGCAAATCAAAAATTATGTCATTCTTCCAGTTTTTCAAGGTGAGTCATTAAAAAAAGAAATATTTGTGTTTAAATCACTGTTTTTAAAGAAGTGAATGCACTCACAGAGCATTGACCAGAACCTTTTGAACTTGATGAAAAGGCTCTTTAAAAGGGAATGAAAAAGACTACTAAATTCAAGTTCTTGATTTGATCCCTTTAAAAGAATTAAACCCAAACATTATGAGGTATCATAAGACCAAAACCCACTGAGATAATAAGAATGAAGAACAAGGAAGATTCACTCCTACAATGACAACCCATGGAAATGACATAAAACTCCAGAGCTACTGTAGCCATAGGAAGTTTTATGGAAGCAAATTCTCCAGGGTATTACATTTAAAGGGCCTACAGTTTTGTGGGACATTCTGCAGCAGTTAGTGGTGGTTATGAGGAAGGTTACAGCTGTGTTGGTAGTGTTGACACCTTCAATGTCAGCCTGATTTAGTCATGATAGAAGGCAAATATGCCCAGGCTCCAGCACAGGGACTGCCAATGAGTTTCAGCACAAGGCAATTTGTTTTCTCTCTTCTCTGGCTTGGTCTTCCTCCACCTCTCTTGGCAGCACAACTTCTTGCTGACTCTAAGAGATGTCTACTTTGAGTAGTTTCCTGTGGCATCAGTGAAGGAGGAAAATATCTTTGCTTCAATGTTTCAGTTATTAGGCTTATGGGAGAAGATGCTCTCTACACAGTTACTGTCAGCTAAAGCTTTGGTAGGCATTTGGATGTGGAGATCAAACTCTTCAATTGATGAGTTTTTAAGGAAAGGTTTGTTTTCTAAATGGTTTTACTGTTTTTATTCATTGCCTTAGAAAAGCAAGGGAGAGTGAGTTTTCTTTGAGGTCTCCATCTTAATATATGGGAGCTCATATGAAGGTGGAACTTTAAGGGGGAGAATAGTAATACAACCCAAGAAACCTGCGTGGGCTTTGCTGTTCACATGGGAAATGTCTCTGATGAGCTTTAAAACTGCAATAAAAGTAATTGAGCAATTGCCAAGACTTGCAGTCATGATCTCAGGATTTCACTCACTGAGCAAATACCCTTGAAACTCCCATTATGGTTTGTGAATCAGCAGCTGTCTTACTTTCTTAGAGATACCATCACTGCAAATAAAAATGTTGAATCCCTGGGGAGATGAGAAGATTCTGGTCTCTGTTCTCAGGGACTTTTATTTTCTGGGGTGTGCATGGGATTCCTGCTTTGTTCCTTGGAGTTGGAAAAAAGGGCCTCTGGATTTGCTACATCGACCAGCCTCCTGTTTGCTCAATATCCACTTGACCTTTCCTAACTGCCTGGTGGAAGGAGGAGTTCAAAACACAAGAAACCACATTCTGGCAGCCCTATACCTTCTGCTCAGCATTTTATGCTGTGAGGAATTTCATTGCTTTTAGTGGGACTTGCCATGCAGAAAGGTATTTTTCAGCATGTGTAGTGCCATGAAAGCTCTCACCCTACATCTATCTAGTGTTGTATGAAATATCCTGTACGGTATCAGTTCAGCTGGAAGATGCCAACAGTGAAGGAAAACATACTCTGGAATTGTGTGTTTTTGAGCTTTAGGACACATTTAAACTACTTCACCTCTTTAGGCAGCACAAGGTGAAATCATTCTTTTTCCAGTTGCATTGGAAAATCCATTCATGCCCAGGTTTTCTGTGTTTTTCTAGTCACTCCCAATAAACATTACCAAACCAGCATCACTGCTGAATTTCCAGGCAAAGATATGGGGCCCTGAGGTAAAATGGAGCTGCTCAAGACAAAGAGTGCTTTTTTTGGGGGGATGACTCCTTTCCAAACAGCATTGTTACTATATGGGAAGATCAAAGAACTGTTATCCACGATTCATTCATCACTGGCTTCTCAATATGTATATTTGAAGGAACAAATGGTGCAAGAACGTGAAAAATACAAACATCATGAGTAAAATTTTCATAAGCACCTAAGGAACTTGGGTCCTAAGAATTACACTCGGCTTTAAAGAATGATTTAGACTTCGTGAGCACACTAAAACCCATCCTCAGCAATTTTATGCTTGGGATTTAAACACATTTTCATCGGCTGACCTGTGTTTCTAAATGGATGGCATAAGCACTGAGTCACTCCTCAGAGCTGTTCAGCTTTGTCACTGAATGATCTAAGCATATTTACAGACATAAAGGTTTATACAGCTCCCTGATATTTAAGTGTCTTTGCTGCACACACTGCCATAGACACAATATTACAGTTGTCCATTTTTTGGGGGGGTGTTAGGAGTATTGTGGCAAGAGAAATGTTATATTTATTTGAAGAGGTAAATAGAGAATCTTTTTGTACAAAGCAATGCTTTCTCTCAAGGGAAAATAGCAAACTATGATTAAGACAAGTTTGAGATCACCACTAGCTGTCATAGATGAATATACAAGGGTGGAAAGGAAAGGGTCTATTGCTAAAAATTCTTCTATTGCAATTCAGTGTCAAGATGCAGAACTCAGCAGGACCACTCCAATATCAAGCTTAGTATGCTCTGATGACCTTTCTCATTCTTTTTTTTTTTTTTTTTTTTTTTTTCTCTGAGAGAGATAGAAAGTCACAAGCATGAGTAATAGAAATGTCTTTGAAAGGACTCTAAGTCTAGTCCTTTTTTAGACATGCTAAAGACTTCCCTCTCCACTCCTCACAAGCCGTTTACATTCCTAATCTTCATGTGGTGCCTATTAGAAGAGCACAAATAGGGGATGTTAAATCTCTGTGTATCCCAAGCTATCTACAACCCTGAAGGATTCAAGAAAAATTAAACAAGAGAATGGGCAGACTTCCAGGAATAACACAGCTTTAACAAGCACATGAAGTTATTTATAGAACACGTAAAGAACAAAGGAAATGCAGCACTTCCTCCATCTACTTATTCTATCGCTGTTTTGTGCACTCCTGTTTAACTCCAAGGAGGATAGGAACTACAGCTAATACACCTAATAAACCCTCCTGGATTAGCCTGATTTTGTCAAGGACATAATACATTCTAGTGGCATATCAATTGCAACCCATAATTGCTTTGCTATGTTAGTTACATTTTTGATAAAGAAATCTTACAGGAAGAATTTTGGCTGAAGATAGGTGAGGTTTGCTGGTAGCCAAACAGGCAGCGGTGAGGTAATAGCACATCACATTTCATAGCCACATCAGGGCAACTGAATGTGCAAAGTGGCTGCTGTGTAACAGCAAATGCTGGGGTGGGGTAACCTATAGGGGAAAAAAAACTGAATATGCATCTCGTTCATAGAATCAACCAGGTTGGAAGAGACCTCCAAGATCATTCAGGCCAACCTAGCACCCAGCACTATCCAGCCAACTAGACCATGGCACTAAGTGCCTCAGCCAGGCTTTTCTTGAACATCTCCAGGCATGGTGCCTCCACCACCTCCCTGGGCAGCCCATTCCAATGCAAATCACTCTCTCTGCCAACAACTTCCTCCTAACATCCAGCCTATACTTCCCCCAGCACAACTTGAGACTGTGTCCCCTTGTTCTGTTGCTGGTTGCCTGGCAGAAGAGACCAACCCCCACCTGGCTATGGCCTCCCTTCAGGTAGTTGTAGACAGCAATGAGGTCACCCCTGAGCCTCCTCTTCTCCAGACTAAACAACCCCAGCTCCCTCAGCCTCTCCTCATAGGGTTTGTGTTCCAGGCCTTTCACCAGCTTTGTTGCTCTTCTCTGGACATGTTCCAGCACCTCAACATCTCTCTTAAATTGAGGGGCCCAGAACTGGACACAGACAGCCTGGGCCACACAGATTTTCTCTAATTAATAGACAATAAAATATTGCATAGGAATTTCTAACCTTGAATCAGTCTCACTCAGCACAACGTGCGTAGGATTGCTCAGACCGTTTTAAAATGGAATATTACAAAATAGCAGCCACTTTAGAAAGAGTTAAGGTGCTGGGTTGCAAGATAAAAAAGGATGGGTGTAGGTCCAGGGAACTGACCTGACTGGCATTTCCACTGTCAAAAATTTAACCATCTTCAGAACGATTTGGAGTATTTATACCAGTGCCAAAGTTTCCACTTCACCATCCCCCCCCCCCCCCCCCCCCCCCCCCCCCCCCATTTATTTCTGAGAATATTTTAAATAATTAAGCTCAAGATTCAAGCCATGATCTACTAGAGATGTAGATAAGGTCAGTGGTAGAAAGCTTTACATTTGCATGTGGCAGGATTCTTGCTTGTGGTGGGAAGAGCAAAAGTATCTCAGTTGAAGATCAAAAAGCAATGCACACCCATTTTGGCATCTGCTAAATGAGTCATAGAAAAGTTAAGCAACTCTAGTTTTAAAGCCACTTACTCAGTGGTTGAATAGGAGAAATCTTTGATCGTCTCCTCAGCTATGTAGCACCTCTAATTAGGTATTAAATATTGGCTAGCAAATAAAATGGGAGCCTAGGGAGAGAGGGGAGAGACCTAAACTGGAGTTCAGGTTTGCAAAAAAGAATTCTTCAGGGTGGCTTGATGGTGCTCACTAAGGTGAATGGTGAGGGAAGGTAAAGTTTAAGTTCTTTAAGGTGTTTCCCAGAAGCTTGCCTGTAGTTTAAATGACTGACCTGCAGTTTATCCAACACCATGGAGAGCTGGAAATAACTGTCAAGTAAGTGTGACAGGATTAGCTATGGATAGCCCTTCTGCTCATGCCTCCCTCTTGTCTGACAAGGCAGGTCTACCTATAAAACAAGATTAACTTTCAGGCAAAGCAGTTCCCCAGCTTCTGCTGAGTTATAATGCTAGGTTTAAACAGTGTGAATGTTTCTTCTCAGGCCACTTTATGTCTTTACTATATTGTCTAGGCACTGCTTGGGAAATGGAAAAGGAATCTCATTTCCACATGAAAAACATATCTGTAATAATGAATCAAGACAATCTAAAAGTCTTACAATATTAGAGGAATTATTCTTGCAGTATTAGAAGAATACAAACCTACTTAAGTGAAGAAAAGCACACCACCAAAGGAAAAACAATGTTCTCTATGAATCTTCAGTCTCCTGATAGGACAAAAAAATTCTTCTCTCCCAAATAACAGCTCAAAGCAATCAACAAATCACAGAAAGGGGTCCTAAGACTCACTTTGTCAAGCAGACATGGTTGCAAGAGGATATTGGAGCTAATGAGATTCTCCTAAAGCCCTTGGCTAAGAGTGGTCTGTGCAGAGCCATTTGCAAATTCATGTATAGCTGTGGCTGTTCAGTGCTTAAGCCTTGCAATACAACTTCCTTAAAATCTCTGATCTCAAAAAAAAAAAACCTCAAAAAAACCAAAAAGCATAGCCAAAAAAAAAGAGTGTTGGGGGGAAATAGAAAACTGGAGCCAAAAGCTACCCTGCACTGGGCACAAAACTGGAGCCAAAAGCTACCCTGCACTGGACACAAAACTGGAGCCAAAAGCTGACCTGCACTGGGCACAAAACTGGAGCCAAAAGCTACCCTGCACTGGGTACAAAACTGGAGCCAAAAGCTGACCAGCACTGGGCACAAAACTGGAGCCAAAAGCTACCCTGCACTGGGCACAAAACTGGAGCCAAAAGCTGACCTGCACTGGGCACAAAACTGGACCCAAAAGCTGACCTGCACTGGATACAAAACTGGACCCAAAAGCGGATCTGCACTGGGGACAAAACTGGAGCCAAAAGCGGATCTGCACTGGGCACAAAACTGGAGTTAAATGCTACCCTGCACTGGGAACAAAACTGGAGCCAAAAGCTACCCTGCACTGGGTACAAAACTGGAGCCAAAAGCTGACCTGCACTGGGCACAAAACTGGAGTTAAATGCTACCCTGCACTGGGAACAAAACTGGAGCCAAAAGCTGACCTGTACTGGGCACAAAACTGGAGCCAAAAGCTGACCTGCACTGAAATGTTTGAGCTTCTTTTTAATATATCTAAGAATGAATATGGAAAGAATTACAAAAAATATCTATTTGATATTTTCATGTAAGCCAAAGATTATATATACACATACTTACAAATCTCTCTTGCCTGGGCTAATGGAAATCTTTAGGCAACTTTAATTTAGCTGCTGTTAACATTCCTGCTACAATAGACCCAAGTGCAAAGTGCGTTGTAAATGCTGGAGCTGTTTATAACCTGTAGGGCAAATTCGAATCCTGTTTAATTTCCTTACTGCTGTTCATAAAACAGTCACTTCAGGAATAGAAGCATGATGTGCAAGCACAGCAAACCTCTCACTTTTATCATCACATCAGAACAAAGCAGTCCCTTTTTCCAGTTTCACTGCCATTTTTGGAAGAGAGAGAAAATTTTATTCCTAGTGATGGGGATGGACTCCTGACAATCCAGAGCTGCCTGAGCTTAACAGGGGGAAAAAAAGGGAAGAGGGGGGAAAAGAAGTCCCTTTCAGATTTCAGAGACAATTTGTTTTAGTATTTCTTGGCACTGAAAGCCATGAGTGGTTGCTCATCACATCACCCTTGCTAATTGGAAAGGCACTGTGGCAGCGTTGGAGATGGTGGTGCTGGGGGGTTTGCTGGCACTTAAGAGAGGAACCCAAGGGACCCATCAGTGAAGTCAACACTTTCTTCACCAGGAGCTTGCTATAAATAAGTGGTGGTGCACATTCAGAAAGATCCAGGCCTGGTTGTGAATGATTCATGCACATGGAAAAGAGCGAGGTTTGCTGGATGCGTTAGGCTGTTGCAATTAGCCCATGAGCTGCACTCATCATGCTGAATGGTGCAAACATGTCCTGGAAAATAGAGATATGGGTGGAAATAATTTGACAGCAATTTTACTCTGAGAGACTGTGGAACATGTAGGGTGTTTGACAATGATATGTGATCTACTGTGGGATTTAGAGATAGTTCTTACATGAGTCCCAAAACCAGGACTAAAGTGGAAGATAGAACAGAAGATGACTCCTCATTATTGAATACATAATTAGGCTGCATTCTGTAAACAAACTTCAGACAAAACATGGAACTTATTGCTACAAAACTAATGAAAATCTTGGTCCACACAGGGTTTGTGGTTGTCTAAAATAACTCCATTAACTTCTGCCTGCCTCTGTGATTATTAAAAGTTCTTAAAATAGTTTTCTCATCTGCCAATTTAGAAGTCATCATTTTGATAGTCAAACCTGTAACTTTCATTCCAGCTCAAGGAATTGGTTTTTTTTTGTCTTACTGCAGATATTGTTGGACCATCTGATTGGTAATTAGATCTGTAGTGTCTTTCAGCTGTGTGAAGAGAAAAGAAACATGAGAACAGTGATGAAGGCTTAGTTAAAGATGACAGTTAATTTGAAAACCTTGCCATTCCCTAGGTAAACTTTCAGAAGTACTTCTAAAGGAGGATCATTTTGTTATCCATTTGTTATGATCTGCCACTACAGCAATACCTAAGCCTAAATGGACTGGATTAAGAGAGCTTTCCAGCCATCTAAAAGATCTTAGCAGTTTGCCATGCTGAGAAGCAAAGCTGGAAAGAAAACAATCTGAAGAAGGTTAAATATCTTTTGCAACTCTTGTTATCCATGCTATGCAAAGCCCCCACTATATTTAGGTGAAAATAGAGCCTTTTATATAAATTCCTCCATTGTTCCTCTTTCTGGTACCCCAGTGAAGTCACAGCCTATCATTAAGATGACACTGTTGTCATGGCAATGTGTCTACTTTCCCAAACTGGGCACACCAAGCGGGACTGCTTGAGAGAAATTCGGTTGGGAAGGTTATTTAGTCACTGGTGGCACTGAAAATCAGTACAGTATCACAGTATCATCAGGGTTGGAAGAGACCTCACAGATCATCAAGTCCAACCCTTTACCACAGAGCTCAAGGCTAGACCATGGCACCAAGTGCCACATCCAATCCTGCCTTGAACAGCCCCAGGGACGGCGACTCCACCACCTCCCCGGGCAGCCCATTCCAGTGTCCAATGACTCTCTCAGTGAAGAACTTTCTCCTCACCTCCAGCCTAAATCTCCCCTGGCGCAGCCTGAGGCTGTGTCCTCTCGTTCTGGTGCTGGCCACCTGAGAGAAGAGAGCAACCTCCTCCTGGCCACAACCACCCCTCAGGTAGTTGTAGACAGCAATAAGGTCACCCCTGAGCCTCCTCTTCTCCAGGCTAAACAATCCCAGCTCCCTCAGCCTCTCCTCGTAGGGCTGTGCTCAAGGCCTCTCACCAGCCTCGTCGCCCTTCTCTAGACACGCTCAAGCATCTCAATGTCCTTCCTAAACTGGGGGGCCCAGAACTGAACACAGTATTCAAGGTGTGGTCTAACCAGTGCAGAGTACAGGGGCAGAATGACCTCCCTGCTCCTGCTGACCACACCATTCCTGATGCAGGCCAGGATGCCACTGGCTCTCTTGGCCACCTGGGCACACTGCTGCCTCATGCTCAGGCGGGTGCATGCAGAAAGAGAAGTGACTTGTGAGAAGAAGATGGAGAAGAATGAACTTCAAAGTTTACCTCAGCAGGAAAGGCCAACACTAATTAATTATTGATGAGGCTCAAGGCTTCTACATGTAGTTCATGATTTTTAAATTAAAGAAGGAATCCACCTCTTTCCTGGAAAGATATGTTTCATTTCTGGAACTTCCAAATCTTTGAACTGCCTGTGTCAGGATGGAAGTTCCTTTGAAATTCCCTGCTCTCATTCCTTCCCAAAGCCCAGACTGGGAAAACAGAGCTGGAAGTAAGCCTTCCTTCAGGCTGTGACTACATTTCTGAGGGACAGGGCTGCCATTCACTAGTTTGGGTTATTTAAGTGCAGCAATTCCCCCTGAGTGTCAGACCCTTTGCCAGCAGGGTTTACAGGAAGGATGCTGTCCCACTCTCACAGAGCATGAGGAATGAGGATGGCTCTTGAGCAACAATACTATCCCAGACATCTGCACCAAAGGAGTGTGCTGATAGGCATAAGGCCTAAAATGTTACCTTGCTCCGGGCACAGAGGTGAGACTGACTGGTCTGTAGTTCCTGGGGTCATCCTTTTTTCCCCCTTCTTGAAGATGGGCTTTATATTTTCCCTTTTCCAGTCAGCAGGAATTTCACCAGTCTGCTATGATCTTTCAAATATGGTGGACAGTGGTTTAGCAACTTCATCCACCAGTGCCCTCAGTACCCGTGGATGGATCTTGTCAGTCACATGGACTTGTGCACACTCAGATTCCTTAGGTGCTCACAAACATGATCTTCAATTATTGATGGGCTGATCCAACCCTAAGCATCCTGTCATGATATAATGATAGGCTAAATATGGTAGTCTAAAAAGACTACTGTCAAATAGTGCAGAACACTGATTTGAGTGTATGTATTGGAACTTTTGAAGTATGTCTTAAAAACAACAATGAATGAAAAACAGATTATGGATGAGAATCACATTTGCCATATCCACGAGGCATGGTTCTTTCTCTGTAATGATCTGCAGATGTCTGCTTACAATGCAGGTTAAATACAAATTAGGAACCTCTCAACTATTTGCTCCTTGTGTTCAGCTGCTTGTAAATAACACACAGGACATGTACACTGGGTACAATCCTGACCCTGCTGAAGTCAGGGTAAGTGCTGCTGCCAAGCTTCATCAGGGTCAGCACCACTCACCTTCTGTTAAATACCTGCAACATGTTTGAATGAAACTTTGGGCTCTGCAGAGACATTTATACCATTTCTGTTGATGTGAGAAGAATGAGGAGATTAGTAACAGACAACCCAAAAAACAGGCACGGGTGTTTGGCAGGTACTCTGTCAGCCCAGCTCAGGCATGCAGCAAATGTTCAGACAGCATTTCAAAGAAAGAGGGTCTGAAAGGCACAGCTCCTTCCTGTCCAGATTGCAGGATGTTAGGGGTTGGAAGGCACCTCCACGGATCGAGTACAGTCCACCTGTCAGTGCAGGACCATAGAATCCAGCTCAGGCCACACAGGTACACATCTAGAGACAGGGCTGGAAAGTCTCCAGAGAAGGAGACTCCATGACCTCTCTGGGAAGCCTGTTCCAGTGCTCCGGGGCACTTAGTGCCATGGTCTAGTTGATTGGATAGGGCTGGGTGCTAGGTTGGACTGGATGATCTTGGAGGTCTCTTCCAACCTGGTTGATTCTATGACCTTCTATTCTAAGTTCTTCCTCATGTTGAGGTGGAACTTCTTGTGCTGTAGTTCCTGTGCTCCTTGTCCTATCGCAGGGCACAACTGAGAGGAGTTTGTCCCCTACTTCTTGACCCCCAGCCCTCAGATATATATAAACATTGATTAGATCCTCTCTGAGTCTTCTCTTCACCAGCCCAAACAGCCCCAGGTCCTTCAGCCTCTCCTAATAGGTCAGTGCTCCAGCCCCTTAAGCATCTTTGTAGCCCTCCCTTGGACTCTTTAAAGTAGATCCCTGTCCTTCCTGAACTGAGCCCAAAACTGAACACAGTATTCCAGGTGAGGTCTCAGGCAGGCAGACTAGAAGGGGGAGAAGAACCTCCCTTGATCTGCTGGACACACTCCTCTTAATGCATGCCAGGATTCCATTGGCCTTCTTGGCCACAAGGACACATTGCTGTCTTCTTGTCCACCTTGACTTCCAGGTCCTTCTCCACAGGGCTGCTTTCCAGCAGATTACCTCCAAACTGTATTGGTGCAGTTTATTGTTCCTTCCCAGGTGCAAGACTCTGCACTAATCCTTACTGAACCTCATTTGGTTCCTCTGTGCCCAGCTCTCAGTCTGTCCAAGTCTAACTGAATGGCCTCACAGCCTTCAGCTCTATCAGCCAAGCCTTCCACTTCTGTATCCTCAGCAAACTTGTTGAGCAGACTGTCCTTGATGAAGATGTTGAACAGATCCACCAGTGGGAGCTGGCCACAAGAGACAGTCAAAGGTTACTTTGGAGAAAGGTCAGTCTGGAGAAAAAGAGGCTCAAGGGAGACCTTATCACTCTCTCCAACTACCTGAGAGTTGTGCCAGGGGAGGTACAAGCTGGATGTTAGGAGGAAGTTCTTCCCAGAGAGAGTGATTTGCCATTGGAATGGGCTGTCCAGGGAAGTGGTGGAGTTGCTGTCGCTGGAAGTATTAAAAACAAAGACTGGAAGAGACACATAGTGCCATGGTCTAGTGGATTGGACAGGGTTGGGTGATAGATTGGACTGGATGACCTTGGAGATTTCTTGCAATCTGATTGATTCTATGAAAAAAGAGATCAGCCTGTTCAACCAAGTAACAAGTGATAGAAGAGCAAATGGCCTTAAGTTTTGCCAAGAGAAGGTTAGATCGGATACCAGGGAAAAATTCTTTGCTGAAAGGGTTAGTAAGCATTGGAACAGGCTGCCCAGGGCAGTGGTGCAGTCCCCATCCCTGGAGGTATTTAAGAGTCAGGTAGACGCAGATCCTAGGGATGTGGTTTAGTCAAGGTCTAAACCCACTCGATGATCTTAAAGGCCTTTTCCAACCCAGGCAATTCTGTGAGTGATTTTGTGAAAGTGGCCAGTGGCCTTGCACTCTGTTTGAACAATGCAGCCCAAGCAGAGGCAGCATCTTGCTTGATGGGCTGGAAAACTCTAAGGATAAGATCTTGCCCATTTTTTTTTCCACATGC
The DNA here is from genome assembly GCF_015220805.1 of Pogoniulus pusillus. Taxonomy (NCBI): domain Eukaryota; kingdom Metazoa; phylum Chordata; class Aves; order Piciformes; family Lybiidae; genus Pogoniulus; species Pogoniulus pusillus. The sequence continues at coordinate 12,995,791 of NC_087273.1, forward strand.
AGATTTGTTCAAGGCTATTGAATAAGCTACTCCAAGGCCAAAAGTACCAGCATCTGAGCAGAATATTTTAAAACAAGGTGACTGGAAGAAATAATCACTGTAGAGAGCTTGCAGAATGGCTAATGTCTTGAAATGAGCTGTGCTGGAGGAACTGGAAATAGGGCTGTAATAATGTTTTATACTGTACTCACTTTTATGATCCCTGCATGGCATATTGGAAGCAGCTGTGACATTTTTGAACACGGGGAAAATGTGATGGACCTATTTATTAAAGGGGGTTAAGAGCCCCAGGTGGTCTGGAGATTTAAAGACCAGGAAATACCAGAGACAAATGAGAAAACAGGATGATCTAAGCCATACCAGTTGAAACAGATTTTGATGATAAGGCACAGCTATATATCTTACAATCTCAAATGGATATGTCATGGTAGAGGACAACATTTACTGAATGGCATTAGGAGTAATAATTACAAAGCCTTCTTTTCAGGGGTTATATGCTCTCTCTACCCAGATCCACCCATCCTTGCCATCCATATCTCTGTATAATTATGTTACACATATTACATATTTTCATTACTGAAACATCCACTTTGGAAAATACCCTCAGGATCACCAAGCCCAACCTATAACCCTACTCTACAAGATTCACCTTAAACCATATCCCTAAGCACCAAATCCAAACGACCCTTAAACGCATCCAGAGTGGGTGACTCTACCATCTCCTTAGGCAGCTCATTCCAGTGCCCAATCACCCTCTCAATGAAAAAACTTTTTCTAATGTCCAATCTAAACCTTTGCAGTCTCAACTTGAGGCCATTCCCCCTTGTTCTGTCTCAAATCATCTGTAAGAAGAGATCAGCACCAGCCTCCAGCCTCCTCACCACTTCCCTTCAGGGATATACCATGGATAACATTATCACAGTACCACCAAGGTTGGAAGAGACCTCATAGATCATCAAGTCCAACCCTTTACCACCCAGCTCAAGGCTAGACCATGGCACCAAGTGCCACGTCCAATCTTGCCTTGAACAACTCCAGGGACGGCGACTTCACCACCCCCCCAGGCAGCCCATTCCATTGTCCAATGACTCTCTCAGTGAAGAACTTTCTCCTCACCTCAAGCCTAAATCTCCCCTGGCACAGCCTGAGGCTGTGTCCTCTCGTTCTGGTGCTGGCCACCTGAGAGAAGAGAGCAACCTCCTCCTGGCTACAACCACCCCTCAGGTAGTTGTAGACAGCAATAAGGTCACCCCTGAACCTCCTATATATTATATATATGTTTGTGTGTGTGTTTTATATATATATATATATATAAAATATAGATATAGGTAGGTAAGTAGGTAGATAGGTAGGTAGATAGATAGATTTCTCTATGTATAACATATCTAGAGACAGATATATGTCCTGGTAATCATATGCATATATATATCCAGGATATATATATAGAAAGAGGTATTTATATAAGTATGTATCCTGAAAGCCATGCCATTTTCTAAAAGCACAGAAATACCTGGGATTTTTATATCCTACAGTTACAAAGTCATAATAATTCATTGACTTCACGTGAGAGTGTTTCCTTGCCTGAAATTGAACCCCAAGGAGTTTCAGGACATTTAGATCAACACAAAACCTTGGAACCAAGTTCTGCCTTCACACAACACACAGACATGCCACTTGATACCAAAAATTAGGTTTTCCTCTTTCTACCAATCCTATTCTGGGGGAAACATGCATGAAAGAGGCTTTTAAATGTGTTTTAGTCCACTGTGCATCTGTAGCTCATCTTTCTCTGGAAGCCCATGTGTTTTGCTATATTATTGGACTTTATCCAGTCTGATAACAGTTTCACCATTTATCCTTATTACTCAGGGAGCTGTTTATCAAGACAATTGTGAATGTCTACAGAGACCTAACAGATAATCTCCACACATCTGACTTGAAGCAAATCTGAGTGAGAAGTCCTGAAGAGTTTAGAGAGCAGGATAAATACAAAGCCTATATATGTCAGCTGACTCCAGAACCTGTTTTGTAAAGCCACAGCATCACGATGAGTTTTCTGCTTTTCAGTCTCCATTGAACTCAGTCCAGCCTTCTGGGTAAATACCAACAGACACTGGAACAGGCTGCCCAGGGAGATGGTGAAGTTACCATCCCTGGAAATGTTCCAAAAGTGTGTAGACATGGCACTCTGGGACATGGTTTAACAACCATAGTCATATTAGGACTCAAAGATCTTTTCTAACCAAAACAGCTTTCAGATTCTATGAAAGGCCAAACTGAAGCACTTGGCCAAACTGAATGCAGTCGGACAGCTGTCTCCCACTTCAATGAGGCCATGCTTTCACCACAAATATCTCAACTACCTACACATGCATAATGATGCCACACAAATCTCAGGCTATATTTGCCCCATGGGCATATCTGCTGCTGGCTCTTTGTTTGCAAACAGAGTCAGAGCAGCATCACCCACACAAGCTTTCATTAAGCAGGTCAGCAACAGACCATTATCACTCCCACGTGTGATAGGTATCAGTGTAAGGAGACCTACTCAGACTATCCAGATGGTTACTCAGTTTGGCATTCTTTGGAAAGAGCAATGCATGCTGTATAGCTAATTAATAAACCCTAGCTAGAGTGGAGTGAGTCTGAATGTATGTATAGAAGATCTGAGAGTTTCAGGAGAACCAAGGGGATGAGAGAGCTTCAGTTTTTAGACAAAATGTGAAGCACGGTCCCTGAAATCTGTTGCAGAGGAATAATTATGAGAAGAATATTACCTACAAAAGCATGTAACTGCGTGAATATGGTGGGGGTCCCCCAAACTCATAAACCTGGCAACTGTAGATCTGCTGGAACTGGCCTGAAACAGTTGTCCCTGAAAGCCTAGAATGTAGGGTAGCCCACCAGATATGACGCCAAGAGAGAAGTCCACTCCAGTTACTTGATTTTTGAACCCAGGTGGCATTTTTATCACTATATTTATCACAATATTATGTGAATAGAATATTATCATTAATAGATTTACATGTGACAGAAATTCATGCTTTGACCACAAATTGCCTCTGTTCTGAAAACTTCAAGAGGAGTTTTCATACACACATAGCACCAAGTAATTTCACAGAAACATCCAGGTTGGAAAAACTCCTAAGGATCACCAAGTCCAACCTACAACTCTACTCCACAAGGTGCACCCTAAACCATATCCCCGAGCACCACATCCAGATGACCTTTAAACACATCAAGGGTTGGTGACTCAACCACCTCCCTGGGCAGCTCATTCCAATGCCTGATCACTCCTGCCGGGGAAACATTTTGCTTAATATGCAGCCTAAACCTACCCATCACAGCTTGAGGCCATTGCCTCTTGTTCTATCACTATTTACCTGTGAGAAGAGAGCAGCACCAACCTCTCCACAACCTCCTTTCAGGTAGCTGTAGACAGCCATGAGGTCTTCCTCAGCCTCCTCTTCCTCAAACTAACCATCTCCAGCTCCCTCAGACATTCCTCACAAGACTTATTCTCCAGGTCCTTCCCCAGCTTCATTGCTTTCCTCTGCTCTGGCTCCAGCACCTCACTACATCCCTCTTGTAGTGAGGTGTCTCAAACTCAACACAAAACTTGAAGTGTGGCCTCATCAGAGCAGAGCACAAGGCAACAATAACCTCCCTACTCCTGCTGGACACAGCATTTCTAATCCCTGCTAGGATGCCATTGGCCTTCTTTGCCACCTGGGCACACTGCTGGCTCACATTGTGTTCCTTGTCCATTAGAAGTCCTGAAGTCCTTCTCTGCTAGACAGCTTTCCAGCCACAATTCAAGGGAAAAATGGCTCTAGTGGTAATTTCTTCTAAAAGTGCTTTTCTACTGGATTTACATCACTGAGAAACGTAGAATGAATCCCCCTCATAAATTACTGGTGTTTAGCACTTGCTTGCTGAGATAACCCAACAGTTCTGTTCCTTCTGGACATGTGAAATCAGCTACTCAGTTATTGCAGTTTTGTATTAGAGCAATCTGTGAAGGTCCCAGCAAAGAGACTGATGTTCTGGACGATCAAAAAGCTTCTTGCTATCCTCTTTATCAAGACTACTCTGTTCACAACGGACAAAAATAAATCCTCTGCACTTTTAGTGCTGAGAGCTTGCCATGACTTTAGCTGTCTACCTGTCAGGAAGAATTATTACATTAATCACCTCACAAGGTTTCTTTGAGTGAGTGCTTCCTGAGAATAGTAAGGCAAGATATTTGGGCTAAAACACTGCAGGTTTCATAAAGCTTTCTATAAAACTGGACAAGAAAATGGAAGTGTAATTTAAGAAAAGTAGAAACTCAAACTGTTTAGATAACAATCATGTTTTGCATCTCAGCCTATTCATCTTTTTATGTTCATTACAGATTTGACAAACAATACAAGATTGTTCTGGAGGAGGAGAGCAAGAGTCTCTTTTCTATTCCATCATTTCTCAGTTTCTTCTTACTCAATACCACTCCAAGAATCCCAGTAGAGAATGAAACTCTCCCTAGGCGCAAGTATTCCCTGGTTAATGGGTATCTAAGAGCTCATAGAGTACCTTTCTCTGCTGCACAGAGCTCTGGTGCAAGAAGCATCTTAATACTTACCACTGCAAATCACTCTGGACGGCCTAAGCAAGGATTAAAATCCAACCAAACACACTCCCCTCAAAAAAATGCTCTTTGAAACTTTGCTAGCTCCTGATTCTCATGAAGTTGATTTTTTTAACAACACTGACACACCTGTCCACTGAAATTAGTAGGAACTAAGATACTATTTAGCTATTTCTTTTCATCTTCAGACCCCAACTAGACGAGTTAATTATAACACATATGACAATTTGAACAACACTAACCAAAGAACAGCTCAGATTGTTCCATGTCAGGCAATTAAAACCTTGTGAAATCCTGTGGAAAAAAAAAATCTTGCAAAAAAAAAAATTATGAATACAGCCCAAGAGTGGTGAGGAAAATACTATTTGAATGATGTGCTTTTGTTAGGCAGATTTAGAGAACCTTCCTGTGACCGAACATAAAAGCACAAGTCCTTCCCATTTTTTAGCACTGCAGTCTGCTGAAGCTAAGAACAATAGCACAGCAGCCTCTGGCAAAACAAGACAAGAAGGGAAATTTCCTAACTGTGCTACATAGGCTTGTGCAGTCCAAACCTATACCATACCTGGTGTCAGAGAAGGGAAAGATCAGAGCTATAAGGGATATATTTCACAGAGATCCAAAACGCTGTAGTCAGAACCTGAGGTAGGCAAGGCCAATTATGGTGACTAGGTTGAAAGTCAAATTTAAATGTTTCCCAATACTTTAGGATGACCTGTGGAAGACTCTGTGATATTATTATGAGTTAAAGCAATTTATTTTCATTGTGGGTGTCATGCCTTTGGAGATATGGACTGCTGACTGACAGGCTGAGGGAGCTGGGGTTGTTTAGCTTGGAGAAGAGGAGGCTCAGGGGGGAACCTCATTGCTGTCTACAACTACCTGAAGGGAGGTTCTAGCCAGGTGGGGGATTGGTCTCTTCTCCCAGATAACCAGCAAGTGAACAAGGGGACACAGTCTCAAGTTGTGCTGGAGGAAGTACAGGCTGGATGTTAGGAGGAAGTTCTTCACAGAGAGAATGATTGGCATTGGAATGGGCTGCCCAGGGAGGTGGTGGAGGCACTGTCCCTGGAGGTGTTCAAGAAAAGCCTGGATGAGGCACTTAGTGCCATGGTCTAGTTGACTGGCTAGGGCTGAGTGCTAGGTTGGCCTGGATGATCTTGGAGGTCTCTTCCAACCTGCTTGATTCTATGACAGAGATTGCAGCTGGAGGCTGCCACTTCAAGCCATCCACGCACTCTGAGCCAGTGGATATCAAATCATCTAAAGAGTCACTTATATGATATTGGGAATGCAAGCAGTGGCTGAGGTTTCTGAGGTTTCCAGGACATCACAATAAAAAAATGCCATGTATCAATTGCAGAAGAAAATGATAAACATTCCCATTTGCTTTACTTTATCTGCCCTTGAAGGTTAGGCATATAAATAGGACTAAAACAAACAAAAAAATAACTGAAGGCTACAGGATGGCTTGTTCAAAACATGAAGCAGCATTTTCTATGAGTTTTCCTCTATTTCAGCAGAGGGATGAGGAGGATGGGCCCTAGCTGAGTCAGAACAATTTACATCATCTCTTAACCAATTCAGCTGCAGCTCACACATCACTGGAGCTAAACATGGATCAAAAGTTTTCATCTGCTTTGAAATATCCACAGTGCACAGTCTCATACTGAATCTATTGGTTAGAAACTGCAGTTCTAAAGTCTTTTTATGCCTTCTGATTCACATCTAAAGTAAACAGCCACTCTTTATACTTGCAGAAAATGACAACATGAAAATACTCTAACTTAAATTTCATGACTGTCATGGTATTGGTAACTGGGAGATTCATATGCATTGTAGCTCTTCTTTTACAATAATAGTGCATTGTCCTCTCATAATCTGATAATTCATGGTACAGTTGCAATAGTCAGAAGTGTGGTGTCTTTACGTGCAGCTTAGCACCTGACAAAACAGCTTCAAGAGCTGCTTTGGATCCACAGCCAATATAAACATCATAAGCTGCTATTTAATGCTTAGAAACATTTACACCACAAACATTAACAATGAAGCCCTTTCACTCTCCTTTGGACACTGCTTAAAGAAGCATGATGTTTCTGAAAGGGGCAGAAATAATGCCTAATATAAGACATCCATTCAGGATGGGCTCTTTGTATCCCATATTTTTTTTTCCTGAGGGGCCAGTTTCCACAATTACCATCTTCTTTTGGAACAGCAGCTTGGAATATGAGATTTTCATCTTCATTCTGTTTACATATCACAAACCAGTCAATTCTTGTAAATATCTCCCAAATATTTTCCCTAGTTGATTATTAATCTAGAACTCCATTGTGAATAAATTATTGCATCGGCTCAAGTCTATGATTTGCACTAGTGGGTGAGAGGGGCCCAAGAAGCAATTCTCTTTGCTGGCTGATTAAACATCACTTCCAATTTTTTTGTTTTCATACAAATAATTGTTATGAACTCAAACTTTGTTTCTCACAATTATTCTGCAGTATTTGCTTTATGTTCCAGCCATTGCTCTCCTTTATGTGGAAAGGAACTGACACAGGAGAGGGATTCAGGCATAGGCAGAGATGATTAATCTAAAAGCCAAGCAGAGGAAGTATGGTTTGGGTCTAACTTTGATACTTTTAAAGCTATTTAATTGTGGAAGCTGTTCAACCTCTGCAATGCCAACCAGTCTAGAAGTTCACCATCTGTCAGGATATCACTGAACAGAGGCTGGTGTGGAGGCAGCACGGGTTAAAGGAGCTTAACCAACAGAAAAGCAAATAATCACCAGCACATTTTATGTCTATAAACACAGATGAGTGCCAACTGGTGACTTCATGTCTATGGAAAACTTTAAATAGTCTTGTCTAAATTAAGCCTTGGAGATTTTATTTGAAGTGATGTTTTCTGAAACATTTAGTAGGGCAACCAGAGTTGTGCCTTGGGTGGGATAAAGAAGTCCTGAGTAGAAGCAAGGAGAATGAAGGCCTTCCTTGGGGTTAGCAACACATCCATAGTCTGTGGTAGAGACCCCTCTCTTGGAGACCACCAGCACAACTGCCATGCTAGGTGAAGATTAAATGCCTAATTTTCCTCTTAGCTCTATCTCTGAATTTTCTGCTGAGAAAGAGGAAATCATGCTGGGACACAGATCCAAGACGTACAGCAATTTCCCTGGAGAGGCAGAGTTCACGCTAGGATTTCTAAGCCTCTAGGGGATGGAGCTCTCCAAGTCACTCATGCAGAGAGTCTGGCATCTTGCCCAAGCTGAGGAGCTCTGCAAAGCCTGGGATTCTGCTACAGGTAGCAGACTTCCAGTTTACTGAGCACTCCCACACTTGCACTGGAGGTACTTTCTCAGTGGTAAGTTACACTGCTGGTTAGAAGAAACAGAACACTGGAACAGGCTGTCCAGGGGGGCTGTTGTGTCTCTCTCTCTGGAGATAGTCAAAACCTGCCTGAATGTGTTCCTGTGTGACCTAGGTGATCCTGCTCTGGCAGGGGATTGGATTGGATGAGCTTTCAAGGTCCCTTCCAGCCCCTGACATTGTGTGATATCTTGCTGCAGAAGAAACTTTGCACTGCTTTACTGGATGAATTAGTGGCATGCTGTAACCCACAGTGTCCTGGTTGGGGTGTTTGGGGAACTTCAGCTAAACTGCTTGAGATCTCCTCCTCCTCCTCCTCCTCCTCCTCTGTGTTGCAATCCTGACTCCAGGTGCTCAGTTCAGAGCAGCTGGCTTTTTTCAATAGCTTGTCTATCAGATCAACCCTAGCAGAGATTCTCTGAGCACCATGAAGTTCCAGCTGCCACTCACCCAGAAATCAGAGGTCCGTTGGAAGCTTGCCTAGCTCCCTGGCTGCTTCACAACCTCTTGGTGAGCTCCTCTCTCAGCAGCCCACACCACTTTCCAGCAGCTCTGGCTCGCGTCTCTCACCCAGCTCACCTGGAGGAGAGCCGAGAAGGGAACAAAACCCCAATTCACAGTCAACTCTGCTTCTCAAGGTCCTGTGGCCACAGAGTCTGCCAGTTAAGGAGACCCATCACACAGCCTCCTTCCCCTCTGAAGCCCCTCAGCTCAAAGACAGCTACCAAGCCTACCTTCCCCTAAGGCACTGCTCCTTTTCGTGGAGAACTCAGAAATGTTTGGGTTTAGGTTTGGATTGGAACAGCACCAAAGCAATCAGGCTCCAAATTCCCCACAAAAGAGGACTGCATCTCTCCATCCTGTCCAAGATCAACAGCTGGGAGTCAGCTGTGGCTGCCTGCACCATTTGTTGGTGGATTCACCCGGGCCAGCTGCTCTGCCAAGAGCTGTTCCTGAGGAACTGCCCAAAGAAAGATGGGGCAGATGAGGAGAGAAAAAACTGCCAGAAATGGATGTGCAAGGAGGAAGTGGGTTTTTTTTAAACTTCTTTTTCTTTTTTTTCCATCTCTTTTTTTTTTTTAGGCTAAGTCATTCTTCCCAGTAATAAAAAGACATTACCTAAGCAAAACATCTCTCTATCAACTACAGAGTCTTCTTGACAACTGCACCCAGAGCACAGATCTTTCCCATACAGCCTACCCCAGAACATCCTCCCCCAAATCTGAATGTATTCAAACTAGGCAAAATATAACTCCTTGGTATCTGTTCCACTCTCAGTAAGAGAGGTTAATCTTCCTTTCCTCCAAGCTATTTTCTCCACTAAGCTTCTTATCACCTTCTACACCATCCAGAATATGAAGACACAGTTTTCATACATCTCTAAAGTTTGCTGCTGCCAGGAGATTGTGTTATTATAGGAATGAATTTTGTTTCCAAATCCTAAAGTAGGAGATATTGAAAAATACAGAAAAAGATGCTGAATAGTCATAGCTACTGTCCTCGTTTTCAGAAGAGCTTTGTAGAATAGGAAGGGTACATTAAAAGGCATCTAAACACAAACTTTCTTGGGAGCTGTTCTCACCAGAAGAGAAAATTTAATTCCCAGGTGACAACTATGACTTCATTGCATGTAGAATTAAATCTAAAATTCATTCCTTTTTGTTATTTTCTCTTCATTTTAGTATATTCTCTTCAACATCTAAGTAACAAAACCCCTTTAAATTAAGCTATTGTTCATAATGTGTAACAAGGAAGGAAGCAAGGGGTTTTGGGGCTGGATTTTTTTTTACAAAGAAACCACAAAATAGAGACTGTAAATACCTAGAGACATGTGAAAAATGCAAGATAGCACATGCCTGTCCATGATAGCCACAGATTCCTTGCAGAGATATGCACCGACAAAGTGGAAACTCAATTACACAATAGCTTTTCCTGGCACTTAAGGAGTCGAGTTTTACCTGCCTTTTAGAAATCTCAAGCTCACAGTCAGATTAAGAAGATCTGCAGCCTCTTTGTCAGGAGAAATAGGGGGGAAATGGCAGTGGTGGCATCAGAGTCTTGTACAAAACACTAAAACCAAAGTTGTTTGGTTGTTTTTCAGTCTAATTTGGCAATGAAAATGCCTCTGTTGTGTTTTTAAAATCACAGAGGGTCAGGAGCTGGAATGGACCTCAAAAGCTCATCCAGTCCAAACCCCTCTGCAGAGCAAGATCACCTATACCAGATCACATAGGAATGCATCCAGGCTGGATTTGAATATCTCCAGAGAGAGAGACTTCACAACCCCTCAGGGAGGCCTGTCCCAGTGTTCTGTCACGCTTACAGGGAAAAAAATTCCTCCTCATGTTTACATGGAACTTTCTATGCCTCAACTTCCACCCATTACCCCTTCTCCTGTCATTGGGCATCATTGAGTAGAGCCTGACTCCATCCTCCTGGCACTCACCCTTTACATGTATAGAAACATGAATGAGGTCACCTCTCAGGCTCCTCTTCTCCAAGCTAAAGAGCCAAAGCTCCCTCAGCCTCTCCTCATAAGAGAGGTGTTCCAATGTCTTAATCATCAAGAAGACAAATAAGAGTAAATGTCCAAACTGAAGCTATTAGTGTAACTTGGGAAAGGAGCCTGGTTGCTCACACAATGATTCCACATTAAGAATGACATTCAGATGCAGATCTGCATATGGTGCCAAACCAAAGCCCCAGAGGGAAAAGACTCCAAGGTTTGATCTGAATTAGAATGTGGATGAGAATCTAGATCTTTTCTTCTAGGCCCACTTGAGTGTAGTAGCTTTCATCAATAGGATATTACACAAAAAAATTGGTTTGAACTGGAAAAGACTGTTAAAGGTCACCTAGTCAAACCTCCTGCAGTCAGCAGGAATATCTTTAACTAGATCAGGTTGCTCAGAACCCCGTCCAACCTGACTTTGAACAGTTCCAGAGATGGATTATCTATGACCTCCCTGAGCATCTTTTCCATACAAGGGAACCCCTCACAAAATGCTTTCCTATAAGGGAACTCCTCACAAAATGCTTGGGATATGTTCAGCTACCACCTCCTTACACAGAAAACAGATTGTTCTTTATGGCGAGCACAGTTTCTGTCCTTAGCATAGCCAGAAGACAACTCCCCTGTGCAAAGGAGCTCCAGTTTAACGACATCCTGCCAAGTACAAAAGCACTGCCAGCATCTGCTGGAAAAGAAGGCATCTCACCTTTCCAATCTATCCCTGCCACCTAATCCTTGGCTATGATGAATGGAAACATGACCTCTTTAATTTGCTTATCATATGAGACAGAAGAGCTGCCTTAATGTTTTTAGAACATGTTTATACTACGCCAAATTAATCTAAACCTAATTAGAAGCACTCTGGGTTAAAAGAAAAAGTGAACACAAGCTTGCAGGATGTATTATAATATTCTGGTAAAGTGCAAATCCATCATCCCTAAGATTTCTACCAGATCTGGAGGATGTGGTGGGCAGTAGCACACAAACTCTTGTCCAGCAGAACAAACATTTCTGCAACAAGTAGGTCATGGCAGTTTCTCCAAATGATGGTGCTCTTCAGATAACTTTCCAGTTGTCTCTCTGCAGTGAGAGAATTGCTTGACATAGATTGGATCAACATTCAAGGAGGGTTTCACGATAAGGGTAGTTTTCAGAAGAAATTATCTTCTCTGCTCAGCAAAGCAGCAGACAGGTCAGGTTCCTTCTGAAGCCAGGACAAACAACAAATCAAGCTCCTGGAGTCTAGGAAAATTAATTAACCCCTCTCCAAGGTGGAACTGCTTTCCCTAAACAGACAGAAAATCTTTTCTGCAACTAAAAGGCAACTTCAGTGGAGAAATCAGGGAAGAGCCAGGAAATAAGCTTGAGAATTAGTAGTTAGTCATATTATTCTCCCTCTGCCAAGGTACCCATCTTAATGTGGCCATCCTTCCACCACACAGCCTGGTGAGCCCCACAACAGATGACTGCTGGGAAGAGCTCCCCTCTGTCCCCACGGAAAGCTGTCCTGGAGCTGTTGCCTCTGTGCTGTCCCACCTAAGATATTGAGAGTCCTGTGGGGAGCCTGTAGGGATCCTCTCTGTGCTCAGCTGCTTTGTGTGGCATTCGTTTGACGTGGCATTTCCTTAGCTGGAAAAGGCTCTAGACTTGGTCAGGGTGAACTATTTAACCTGATGTGTCTGAAGAAAGGTTTATATTATTTGCCATGGTGATACAGTTCTGTTACCAACACAGTAGAAACAGCTAATTCAGACTCATGGTTGTCTCCAGAAGCAACAAAAGGAAGCAGGAAGCAATGAAGGAGTGAAGAGGGACATCTGGGGAGAGCTCCCTATGTTACAAAGGTGCACAACATGGCAGAGGACAGAGGAACCTCATTCACTGGGGACAATCAGCATCTAAAGAGGACCTGGCAGCTATCAGAAACAGCAACATTTGTGCCTACAAGGAAGATTTTTAGAAAAAAAAGATAGAAATATTGCCCCAGACAGCTGACAGTGGCAGTGCCTGAGTGAGAACAGGAGACTTAACAGGACTTGGGTGGTTCCCTCCAGCTAGAGTGGTGACAGCAGCCCTGGACATCCACACAGCCCTCACCACTTAATCCTGTGATTGCAGGTGGGACTGACAAAGGACATCTGAGAGGTGTGAGTTGTCCCTGAGTGGTGATGTTGGAGCTCTGTCATCTCATCACCAACCCTCCTACCCTCCTCATTCACCCTGAGACTTCATCATCAGCCCCTAAGTGACTTTTTTTGCACGTGTGCAACTCCACAAAGTTTCCTTTTCATTTCCACTGTGCCGGATCCCAATTTGAGCACAATAGGTGCTGGAGGCAGGAGCCTGTTTTATCTCCAAGGTGATCGTCTATTTGCTTGGTTAAGAAAAGCCACACTTCCTATCACATGGAAAACCTGTTGATTTCCTACTCATACCTATTATAACATAAATAAATAACATAATTTTTAAAGTTCTGGCCTCATTGATTTTTTTTTTCCAGAGGAATACCCAGCTGAGTGTATTTGAAATCCATAATAGAGTTAGACAGGCAGAAACAAACTATGGATGAAAAATAGAGGCACTGTAAATAAATATAGAATGTATATAAATAAATACAGAAGATATTTGTACTTCACTGCTCTCAAAAAAGAGGAAAAAAAGAAAACATCTCCCATATCTGAATGACCCCTGGTATTAAATGGCACTGTGTCTAATTTGGCTTCCATACCAGAACATATGGGGCACTTTCCCTAGTAAACTGGAATGATATCTGAGGTTTTAAACAGTATCTTAACACCACAAAGAGTATTTATTGGATCTCATTTGGTAAGGGCGAGGACTATTTTGCTAGGAATATTTTTTCTGAGCTGCAGGTTGCATACTTGCAGCCTTTGTCTTTCAAATGTTGACGTTCAGCATCTGAAAGAAATTACCGTTGCTGCGGTATTACAGTCAGCCTTTCATTAATCATTTGGCAACCTTCCACCTTCCAAAAAAAACCAAGGGATCTGCTTACTTGGAGGAGCGCAGCCTTCAGATCGTTACGAGTAAGATGTGGGGGCTGAGTGTTAAAGTGTTACTTCTAACACATCGGCTGGTGTGTTTTGGCAGCAGGTGTGTAACACAGCACTGCGGCCACGCTCACAGCCATCAGCCCTTCATAACCTGCATTTGGCTTCGGCATCCTCCTGTGCACGGCTTCGCAGTGCTATACCAAAACACGCAACATAAGGGGGACTGATACGAAAGAATAATGAAAGGTTTCCTTATTTTCTACAAGGAATAACAATCCATACATAATTGATGCCATTGCAACAAATGCAAAATGATTGAAAGGATTTATAGTGGTGCTTAGTGGGGACCATTAAAGTGAGCTTTTTCAATCTAGGAAAATGAGAAGCGCAGAACCAAATTAAAATTGCTGGAAGACTGAAAACTCCTGCATAAATTATCCTCATTCCCTGCCTAATGTAGTTTGAGTTTGCTTATTTGTTTTTACTAGCAGGTAATATAAACCACAGAAATGTCAGACTTGTCAGCCCTGTTTTTCCATTCAGATGATTTGTTCTGCATTTCTACCCTGTCTCACGGAAGGCACACCTTGAAAAGTGCACCAGAGAGGGAAAGCCATTGTGGTGTATGACTTGCAAGAGCCCCAGTCCTGTAAAGGGAAAAATGTTAAACCCAATGTGCCTCCTACCAGCCTCAAAGAAACACAGAATGTCAGAGACTGGAAGAGACCCCAAAGGATCATCTTGTCCAACCCCCTTGCCAGAGCAGGATCACCTATACCAGACTACAAATAGCGTTGTTAATGATAAAGAAATTGAGTTCTAACAGTGACATTAAAATAAAACAAAGCAAACAACAACAAAAAAAAGACCCCACCCTCAAACCCTAAAATAATTCTCCATGCTGAGATTTGTTTTTGATGAAAATGTGATGGTTTGTTTATCAAACTGAAGTGTTTGGTCCAGTCTGCAAAACACAGCACAGTTGCTTGCTATTGCTATGACAGTTTCCAGATTCTTCTGTAAACTTCTCATTCTGCTTGAAAGAATTATCTGCAGAATTAAAAGCCTGGCTGCTGGACCAGGAAAAGTCACTTCCACTGTGAATCTTTGAGTGCCCATTTTAACTGTATTTGGACTGCCCTTGGTAATGCTTTTACTGCTGGTGGACGAGAAGCTCAACATGAGCCAGCAGTGTGCACTTGCAGCCCAGAAAGCAAACCAGAGCCTGGGCTGCAGCAGCAGAAGTGTGGCCAGCAGGTCGAGGGAGGTGATTCTTCCCCTCTACTCCACTCTGCTGAGACCCCACCTGGAGTTCTGCATCCAGTTCTGGAGCGCCTATTACAAGAGGGATGTAGAGATGCTGGAGCATGTCCAGAGAAGGACTATGAGGATGCTCAGAGGGCTGGAGCACCTCTCCTATGGGGACAGACTGGAAGAGTTGGGGCTGTTCAGTCTAGAGAAGAGGATGCTCCAAGGTGACCTTGTTGTGGCCTTCCAGTATCTGAAGGGGGTCTACAAAAAGCTGGGGAGGGACTTTTTAGACTATCAGGTAGTGACAGAACTAGAGGGAATGGAGCAAAGCTGGAGGTGGGTAGGTTCAGACTGGATGTGAGGAGGAAGTTGTTCAGCATGAGAGTGGTGGGAGCCTGGAATGGGTTGCCCAAGGAGATGGTTGAGGCCCCATCCCTGGAGGTCAGGACTGGATGAGACTATGGGCAGCCTGATCTAGAGTAGGGTGTCCCTGCCCATGGCAGGGGGTTTGGAACTAGATGATCTTTGTGGTCCCTTCCAACCCTGAGTGATTCTATGACACTTCTTATGAAATTGAGGGAGTAGAGTGGGTGTGTGTGTGGGGAATGGAGGTAATTTGACTTTCAGATATGTTGTTGTCTTGCCAGATTTGTTACTAAATGTTAAGTCCAGCACTGATCTGTCAGTATGTAGCTGAGAGATGTTGCATTAAAACACATTATAGGGATAACAAAGTGTGGTGGAAACAAGGATGTCTTCCCAAACACCAGTAATTTTTAAACAAAGCAATAAGCCTCCTCAGATCTTTATCAACTGTATTAACCAGCAATCTTCACAACATCCTGCAGCTGGCTTTCATTTTCAGTGGCTGAGCAGATGCACCAAGAAGTGTTCATCTCTTAATAAAGCCCCTCTTCACTGCAGTTCCATTTGGAATTGAGCCACCAAAAAGACTTTTTTCCCCCTTTTTTTCCACCTTCTTAAATTCTATCTCAGGACAGCTGGAATTACAGCACGTTAACAGCTTAAAGAGCACAGGTCAAAACCACTCTTTTTATCTTGAGAACCAGCTATACATAAAGTCTGATCTAAAATCTTCTGCAGGCTCAGGTTCTCCAGTGAAGTCTGGATCATGTTCAGGCCTATCTGAGCAGATGTGGGTGGACTCCCTGACATACTGAGGAGTTAGGCAATGAAAGGTCCTGTTGGCTCAGGGCTGCTCACTTGCCAAAGTACACGTGTAGCTCAAGGAGCACTTCCAAAAAGGAGAGAGCAGCTCCAGTTCTGAAAGATTAGTAAAATGCAATGTTTTCAGATGTTTTTCTCCAGACTGACAAACTGTATTCCCCTAAACTTCTCTCAGTCGACTTCAAACACCATGTCCTGGCTATAATAAGTGCAAGATAAGTAGGTTATGTGCACTGATTAGATCATCGCTCCCTGGTGTTACTGTGGAGCTGCAAAGGGTCTGCTAGTCCTTGCATGTAGAGGAGCACGACTATTGGTTAATTTATTAGATACAAATTAACTGAAATGTCTATGCTATTTCTGCATCAGAAAGTCATTTCAGGCTGCTCAGATGAGAGGAAATCTATTTGTTATTCATATAGCACAGGAAAACATTTTTTTTTCCAGTGTATAGTCAGTTCCCAAGCGGTTTGCTCCAATTATTCTCCCTTCATGCCACATGGACACTTGGGTTATGCAGTATTTTTGTGCTTCCTGGCTGAATATATAGCCATAGCTCAACAAATAGTAGCTGGTGATAGCTACTGCCAGTTATTTTTCTTTCCTAAAAGCTAATGGTGTAGGTGTTCCCCAACAAAAAGTAGGCATGTGAGGGAACTGAGCCACTCTTCAGGCTGGAACGAGGGTTCAGGAATACTGGTTCTGCAATAGGTGACCTGTTCTAAGCTGGAATTACACTATAAGGCAAAATTCACAGCTGAGGAAAGGGCAGCAGGTAATGCAAGCTCATCCAGCTACTTCTGTTTGTTTGTTAGAACCTTCCTTCTGTCATAAGCTGGTTTTAAGCCATGTCTTTGTAGCAGGAGTTTCTGAGCCTTTCAAAGAACTGGGGGTTAGACTGGGTGTATTTCTGGTTTCTGCTTGATCAGCAGACATGGAAAGAGCTGCTCTGCATCTCTTCTGCTTACCTTTCCTGCAGGAGCACAGGCACAGCTCCTACCTGCTGACAGTGCCTTTTAAAGATAATCCTTCCTGTGCCACCAGCAACAATGCACAAAATGAAACTTTGCCCTCAGAAAGAGAGCTTAAAATGGTCCCAGCAAGTGAAAGCAGAGCTTTAGCATATTTGTACCAAGTCAAGCTTATATCACTGCAGGTCCTTCCAGCAGCACAGTATTAGATTGCTTGGGTCCAGATGGCTTTACTGTATTGTCATTCAGTGATTCCCCTTTCATGCCCATACTGGTTTATCTCCCACATGTAAAGATGTAGATACACAGAGCAAAAGGAGCTACAAAGAGACAGAATCATAGAATGGTTCCAATGGCTTGGAAAGGACTTTCAAAGGTCACCTAGCCCAACCCCTCTGCCATAAGCAGGGACATCTTCAACTAGATCAGACTGCTCAAAATCCCATCCTACCTGGCCTTGAACACTTCCAGGGATGGGGCATCCACAACTCTCTGAGCAACCCATGACGGTGTTTCACCACCCTCACTCTAAAGTATTTGTTAACATCTAACTTAAATATACCCTCCTTCAGTATGAAAATATTACTCCTCATCCTATCACCAAACTCATTGATAAAGAATCCTTCCCAACCCATCCTGTAGGTCCCCTTTAAGTACTGAAAAACTGTGAGAGGTACTTTTTACTCCGAGCTGAATAATCACAACTCTCTCAACCTGTCTTCACAGCAGAGTGATTCTAGTCCCCTGCTTGTCTTTGTGGCCTTCCTCTGGATATATTCAAACAGACCCATGAGGTGTCCTCAACCCTACTCCAGATGGTCAGAGCCAGCCTGGGTGTGTATCTGCCATCTAGTCAGCCTGCAATCAATCCTTGCTCTTAGGAGTGCCTATAAGTACCATATATAGTTGCTTTTGCATTCTCCTCCTTTATTGCCTACACTGGATTTACAACTGGTTTGAACATGCAGCCATTATAAATCACTGATTGCAAACATTTTCCTAACATTTAGCATTTGTCCTTCCCAAGAGGATTCCAGAGCCAAAAACGCTTTCAAGAAAACAAATGCAAGCATTATCTGTTTCATTTCCACCCTTTCACAGAGCACAGCCACCTCTCTGAGAAGTAAAATGCCTTCTGAGATTACAGAAGCATTAGGCTGCCTGGCAAAAGCCGAAGTCAGACAGCCCTTTAATTTCTCCTCCCTGGAAGAGGAACCAGTGAGATAGCAAACTCTTGGGAGGCACAGATGTGTTCAGTGGGCTGGCTGAGGAGCCCCAGTCAGAGCAGAGGCTGTCGGCATGTGGCTGCCTTTCACTGAGTATTGCTGGACATCATAGAAGGCTGCCAAGCAGATAGTGAGCTTGAGGTGCAGCAAAATCAGGGCAGCTTTCACAGGAACATCATAGAGTGTCATACAAGGAGATAGGGATGAGCGATGGCATTCCTTGGAGATGGATGGGAGTCTTAAAACTGGCTACTGCAATGCAGAAAGCAGAGCTCAAGGGCTCAGCATAGGCATGATGAACTTGACATGAAAGCAAGTTTAGAGCAGTGGTGGGAGTTGGAGGAGAGTTCAAGATTAAACGTTTGCCAAAGCAGCAATTAATAGGCCACCATTAATTCTCCCCTAAGCGCAGCAGTGTCATTTGTTGTTTGCATTTTACTGGCCCTGAGCCACCCCTACCTGTCTCTAGGGTGAGCTGCTGCCCTAGAAGTTAAGTGTAATTTGTAATTGCAGTGAATGAGGGCCTCTAAGACTTCACAGCCACCATGACCTCCCCCCAGGCAGTGAACATCACCTACCATTCACCATCCCAGCTTCTCTATCTGGAAAAATGCAGATAAAGTCTCTGACCTCTTTCTCAGGCACATTTCAATCCACTGCCAAAATAAGTCCTACACACTATTATTTTTTAATCACTCTCAGGATAATCTGGGACCTTGCCTTCTCTATGATTTTTTAAAGAGATTTCTCTTTCCCTGAAGTATATCACCTTTCAGATACCTTCAGTGATTTGGTCCATCTCTATTCCCCACCTAGTCTGACATAAAACCCAGCAGAGCTTCACTCTCATAGAGCTGACGACTCGGTTGGTACACCCAGCTCTATGAGGCAGCTGCCAAGTGATGTATCAAAAAAACCCAACACCATAAATTAAAATAATTACAAAAAAACCCAAACCAAAAAATAAACCACTTTAGGCCTCCTTTAAAATCCCACTGAACCTTGGGAAATAGGTTCAAGATTTTATCTGCTTCAGGTAGACAACTTTGGGAACTGTGGAGGCGAAGTCGTCAAAGTCAGTGCCAGAGTAAAACTAAGGACTTTGATAGGATAAGCTGTGGTTGTTTTCTGCTCTGTATATGCATGTAGAAGGTTATCTACAGCTTTCAAGGCACACAGTTTGCCTGCATTGTGTTTTGGGATTGGTTAATGCAGCAACCATGGTGTTCCTGCCCCTGCCTTCTATAGCTTCTGATAAGAGCAAAGACAACATGAAGTCACATTTCCAAGACTCCACAGTCAGTGACTAAATAGTCTGCTTAGGCTTTCCAGCATAGGGGTTTTTTTTTGCACTTTAATACAGAAAAAAAAATAAAACAAACCCAAGATTAAAAGAAAAGGAAAAAGCTGAGCTTTCCAAGCCCAGTTATTTAATGATATTTGTTATCAGATGAAAACATTTAATGTGAGCCCATATCCCTTAATAAATAAAAGAGTTTCTCACTTTCTTAAGTTTCTCACCTTGTGACCTCGGAGGGAGGGGAAAAAAAAATCCAGTTTTTCTGACAGGAACCCTAGGTCATAACAGCATATTTCCACAGTGCAACACAGCTCTTACTACCAACCTCTCTCAATATTTCCTGGCTTGTATGGATTAAGAATCAGGGAAGCAAAACTATTTTTACAGGTTTGGTTGTCTGGCACGCTCGCTATTTACTTAAGCTGGCAGTTTATGAGAAAGCAGCCTCCCTCTCTCTCAGCACTACTCCCACCATCCCACACTGTTAAAAAGAAGTGTGCTTTTTGGGCAAGAGAATCATGCTAGTTCAATCTCCAAGTTAATACCTATAGAATAATCTAACAACAATAATTCAAAGCTCTTTTCCTAGAGGCACTCACTTCCAGCCCCTCGAGCTATTGGAAATTCAGCAGTTGTCATGAGGAAGAAAATTATCCTCTCAACCTGTTCTGATCACTCACAGGTTCTTCCCACCCTGGAAAGTCACAGGATCACAGCATGTTGGGGGTTGGAAGGGATCTCCTTAGATCATCAAGTCCAACCCTCCTGCCAGAGTAGGACCATAGAATCTAGCTCAGGTCACAGAGGAATGCATCCAGACAGGGCTTCAAAGTCTCCAGAAAAGGAGACTCCACAACCTCTCTGGGCAGCCTGTTCCACCGCTCTGTCACCCTTACAATAAAGAACTTCTTCCTCATGTTGAGGTGAAACTTCTTCTGCTATAGTATATCCATTGCCCCTTGTGCTAGCACAGGGAACAACCAAGAAGATTTTGTCCCCTCCTTCTTGACCCCCATCTCTCATGTATTTATAAACATTGATTAGATCCCTTCTAAGTCTTCTCTTCACCAGACCAGAACCCTTGCTTTACATCAGGAAGACATCATCACCTGAGGAAGCAAATGCTAGCCTCTTGTGAACTCTTTACCAAAGCTGAGCTGCAGAGAAGAAGCAGAAACAGAGAGGAATGAAAGCTCTCAAGGTCTTTCCATCCCACTCCAAGTTCTGGAGTGGCTGGTTGGTGTTGTATTTGTTTTGTTTCTGCAGGAACAGACTGCAATATCCATGGAGATGACGTTAGAATGCCAGGAAAGCCTAACAAAGATGTCTGTTGTGCCTTGCACTGAAAAAAGCAGATGTTTATTAAAAAGTCAGCCAAATGACTTATGTGCCACTGACTCTGAGGACAGTATAGCAGTCCTGCAGTGTTTAAAAAGTAATACTAACAGCAAAAAAAAAACCCACCCCACTCACTCGTTGCTACTCAATGGTAACTGATGTGCATACCAGAATGGTCACTTCTGTTCAAGTCTAAACAACAGGGAGATGGTTGGCATCTCACTGGCTCAAGACTTGTATTTATTTTCAGTACTTAAAACCATAGGTCACATCAGTTATTTGGAAGGGACTGAAATTGATACAGGCTGCTTTATAGCTCTGACATTTCTATTTCCCCAATGGATTGCATTAAAGGTTATTGACCTGTTTAGGACTGAGTAAGCCCTTAGAGAATGTTCTCTGGAGACTTTGGCACAAAAAGCTGTAATGTTTCTTCACTTCAGTATCAGGCCATTCCAATTACTAGATGCTTTTGCAACTTCAGAGGGAGGGAGAAAGGGATTTACATCTACAACTGAATTTCCAGCATGCTTTACAATATATGCATAGTCTCTGTTATTTATTATGTGTCCTTCATTCTCTCTCTCCACTCTCTCAGATTGATACTGTTTAATCAATCACAGTTTTGCAGCCTGGCTCCATAAATTTCACCCACTCTGGCTTTGTCCAAATGTCACAAAAGAGCTGAGAGTTCTTTCTGAACCATGAAGAATCAATGTTTAAGCCATCCCCTGGTGTGATGATGTATTTAGTAAACAAGACTAAACTAGAATACACCAGCAAACTCACTCTGCTTTCTGAATCACTGACTGTGGATGAAGTGCGTATAAATAGTTTGGAGGACAGGAGGGAAGGCATACAGAATAGCAGATTTCTTTCTGATACTACTTGAGTAGAGGCAGTAGCTGGGGAGCCCTCCTACCCCAATGTACTACTGGGGGAGAGTGCTTCATCAGAAATACTATACTGCTTACAAAATAACCTCAGAACTCATAGATTTGAGCTGGAGCAATTGGATTCCAAGCACTGTATTGGCTGTCCATTCCAGATGGCTTCTCTGAATGTTTCTTATGTTTCATATAAATACATTCAGAATGACACGAGTTCCACCTGTAAATTATCTAGAACTTGATATTCCCTTTGGGTAAGGTAATACTCTTATTATTAACTAAAACAACATAACAATCTCAAAGGGATCTCAAGAGGCTGCTGAGAAGCAGATAGACTGCTTCATTAACCCTGCCTTGGACACAGCAATTTGGACAATCAGTAAATTAAGTGTGACTTTTCACAGGCAATGAAGTTCATAGTTGGGTACCTTACTCTTATGTCTCAGTTATTTGGGTATGGTTAAAAACTCTAACAAACAAGAACACACACACAAAAAAAATAATGGTTTAGACAGGGCAGAAACAAATCAGCAGTGACTGAAAGATAAATACATCCAGATCTGTTTATCAGCCATCCATTCGAGTACTGAAGCATAAATAACTGATTTGCTTTGAATTACATTTCTGGCTTTTGCCAGGAATCACACTGGCAAGCAGAGGAAGTTGAGCAGTTTGAGAATGGTCAAAGGAGATTGCTTTTGCTCATACTGAATGTCCAAAAGAGTACACAAAATTCTGCTTACTTTGCTTTTTCATCCTTATCAATCAATCACTCACAGGATGTTAGGGGCTGGAAGGGACCTCTAGAGATCAAGTCCAGCCCCCCTGCCAGAGCAGGACTACAGAATCTACTTAAAGTTGCACAGAAATGCATCCAGACAGGGCTGAAAAGTCTCCAGAGAAGGAGACTCCACAACCTCTCTGGGCAGCCCGTTCCAGTGCTCTGTCATCCTTACAGTAAAGAAGTTCTTCCTCATGTTGAGGTGGAACTTCCTGTGCTGTAGTTCATACCCATTGCTCCTTGTCCTATCACAGGGCACAATTGAGAGGAGTTTGTCCCTGAGCTCTTGACCCCCAGCTCTCAGATATTTGTAAACATTTATTAGATCCCCTCTGAGTCTTCTCTTCACTAGCCCCAAAAGCCCAGGTCCCTCAGCCTCTTCTCCCAGGGCATTGCTCCAGCCCCTTTATCATCTTTGTCGTCCTCCTTTGGACTCCCTCCAGTACATCCCTGTCTCTCTTGAGCTGGGGAGCCCAAAACTGAACACAGTATTCCAGGTGAGGTTCTCACCACGGCAGAGTAGAGGGGGAGGAGGAGCTCCCTTGATCTGCTGGCCACACTCCTCTTAATGCATGCCAGGATCCCATTGGCCTTCTTGACCAGAAGAGCACATTGCTGTCTCAATGTCTAAAACCAAGAGAGAACTCAACTGAACATCTGCAGCAGTATAGAAAAAAACAGTCATGGCCCCCAACAAAGGCAATCTGGCATTTACAATGTAATTAGTTGATATCAGGAACTGTAAGGTGGTCAATGCATCTGCACATGGGATTCAATTGGATTCATTCTAACTTCTTCATCCCTTTCTGGTAACAAATTCTTAATTTTCAATATCTAAACGACTGGCAATTTGCATTGTCATCAAAAATTCATGACACAAAGAGTTGAGCTTTGTGATTTGCCACATTTGTAGAGATTAAAATTGCTTTTATGAGGTCTGCAAAGCTTGTCTCTGAAGCTCATGCTGATTATCAAAAAGATTAACCAGAGTTTTCACACACAAACAAAAATTACGCTGTCAAAACAACATCTTCTCCTTTTACTCTTCCTCTGCTCAACCGAATGGAAAGTTTTATTCTCAAGACTTTCTCATTTCACTTGTAAACAGCATAAATCCCAATGGAAAGGCTGAATTCTTGACAGATTTTTAGACAAAGATCCCCATTTTGCAATTGCTTCTAGTCACACAGACACTCAATTATGTGACTGCCTTTGGCACTCAACATTTGGTGGAGGAAAATCCAGCTCTGCAAATCTTTGTGCTTCAGATGCGTTCAAAAACTCTGTTCTTATGAGTTACAGTGATCTAAAAGAGTGCAAACAAGTCTCAGTTAACCACAGGAAAAAAGACACCAAACCAGAATTTACTTTGAATTTTGAGAGTCTAACAAATAAAAAGCTGCTAGATCTCTAGGCTTACAAATACTCATGAGTGCACCTGTAACAGTATAAATAGCTTTTCCTTGGGAAGATGCTTGGCTGCTTTAAAAGTGGATATATAGGAGGATATCTTAAGACCCTAAGTAGATGTCATGAGGACAAACAGAGAGCATAGTTGCATAGTTCACAGCAAGACCTTTCTGGACCTGTCTTCCAGACAGGAAGAAATCATAGTTAATGAGAAGTTTTTGATTGCTTTTTATCTATAACCATTTGGAGTACTTCAGGCTCTCTCCAGAATCAAACATCCTTGCAAGTGCTTATGGTTACTGCCATTAATCTCAAGTTATCCATAATCCTTAGGCCAGCAACTGACACTGTTTTATGCTCAGGCTGTACCAGGGAAGCTGTTTTGCTTTGCACAGTCAGTGGGAGCAAGGGCTAAAACATGGCATCAAGCCAATGTCTTAAAACAAGGGTTAAACCAACTCAGCTCTTCTACTCCTGTTATAAAGGAGAACAGCCTCACCATCTGTGGAGTACAAGAACAGGGCAGCATATTTCTTGGAAAATAGGCTGACATCCAATAATCAAGAAGAAATTTAGGCAGGTTTACAATCCTAGCGAGCATCCTACTGAGCAGGGAGCACCTCCCTCCTGGTATTTTGATATGAATGCTGAGAAAGCCAAAGAGAACTGAGAGTGACATCTTAGCTGCTTGAGAGACTCCAGCACAGAGCCACAATGACAATGAAGGGAATAGAACATCTTTCTTATGGGGAGAGACTGAGGGAGATGGGGCCTTTTAGCTTGGAGAAGAGAAGACTGAGAGGTGACCTCATTCATGGTTATAAAGATGTAAAGGCTGAGTGCCAGGAGCATGTAGCCAGGCTCTGCTTGGTGATGCCCGACAAGAGGAGAAGGGGCAATGGGTGGAAGTTGAGGCATAGGAAGTTCCATGTAAACATGAGGAGCAATTTTTTCCCTGTGAGGGTGACAGAACACTGGAACAGGCTGCCCCAGGGGTATCGTGGAGTCTCCCTCTCCGGAGATATTCAAAACCTGCCTGGATGTGTGATCTGGTCTAGGTGATCCTGCTCTGGCAGGGGGATTGGATTGGATGAGCTTTTGAGGTCATTTCCAGCCCCTGACATTCTGTGATTTTGGTTAACACTGAGAAGGGTTTACCTCTGCAATTTCATTTTGGGATTAAATGCATCTCTCTAGCCTGGACTTAGGTTTCCAGCTCTGTTTGAAAGATGGACTTGAAAGCAAAAACTTTCCTCTTGGACTTTCCTGCTAACACTGAAGAGACTGCTGGCTTAAAATTCTCTAAGTTCAGTTCTCAGACATCTACCTCATCCCATGCACTATAGGCCACACATAGGAGCCTACCTACTCCAGGAATTGGGAACTCTCCCTGTTCCTGCTGCTACTGCAAGGTGTGTTGCATCCCGAGCCTACAGCCTGATGTATGCACCACCTGAGTTCAATGACTTTTCTTTGTGTGGATTGAGTTGAACCCATTTAGGCCAAAGTTTCTTTGGTAAAACAACTGACTCCAGCAACCTAAATACAGTGCGAATCTGGGCTCAGAATGTGGTTGCTGAAAGCTTCTGCGATTTGAGTTACTAAGCTCCCAATAGTCTTCATGGGAGTTGAGGCACTATACCTGTAACAGGTGGTGTTTGCCTTTGACAGAAGTCAGCAGGAGCTCCCTCAGAAATCAGTAGGAACTTTTCAAGAAGGGCAGACAACCCCTACTCAGCCAATCTTGTTTTAATCTCTACTCAGGGAACAAAACTACTACTTCTCCTTGTCACTGTTTTCCCTGATTTAAGCACATCAGAGTCATTGCTAAGCTACTTCATCAGCCTTAGAATATGGATAAGTAAAACCTAAACATTTATTTGTTTAAAACTCCATTGTAGGTTCACATAAATATGCAAAATCTTATCCAGAGAAATTCTTTTTTTGCAAGAAAGTGAATTTCATTCCTCCTTTTTCTTGGTGTGTCATTTAAAAAACTAAGAAAGATATGCCCCAAAAGGTCTATTTCTAAAGAAGAACACACATTCATTCAAGTAGCTACATGCCCCATGTCCAAAATGGAAGCTGAGCAGCCTTTAAGGAGAATTACACCTACAAGACCTACATTTGTAGGAGTTTGTATTGTGCAGACTGAAATCTGTTGCAAAGCTCAGCAGCAATGCTTTTGGTCTCAGATCAGAAAAAAAAAAAACAAACAAACAATCAAAAAACCAAACCCCAAACAGCAGAAACCCAAACACAAACCCCAATGGAAATGTATTTAATCTGCAAAAGCTGTGATTTGATAAGGAGGTGCTTGATAATGTTACTGGAGAAGTAAAGTTAGCTGGATTCAGCAACTGTTCACTTTAGTGACACATTTTAATTCCTTTGCATTATGTCCTTGACACCAAATATCCAATGCCTGCAAATGCACCTTTAGAGGGGGGAACTACCATTTATACTGACTAATGTTTATACAAATATTCAATCCTAAGAACAATTTGTTTTAATAAAATACTCCCTTATAGGTGACAATTTCAAAGTAGGGAAAACTTCAAAAGACATTGACATATACTTTCTACTTTAGCCATCTCAATTTGATTTGGAACATTTTCACACACAGTATCACACACAGTATCATCAAGGTTGGAAGAGACCTCACAGATCATCAAGTCCAACCCTTTACCACAGAGCTCAAGGCTAGACCATGGCACCAAGTGCCACGTCCAATCCTGCCTTGAACAGCTCCAGGGACGGTGACTCCACCACCTCCCCGGGCAGCCCATTCCAGTGTCCAATGACTCTCTCAGTGAAGAACTTTCTCCTCACCTCGAGCCTAAATCTCCCCTGGTGCAGCCTGAGGCTGTGTCCTCTTGTTCTGGTGCTGGCCACCTGAGAGAAGAGAGCAACCTCCTCTTGGCTACAACTTCCCCTCAGGTAGTTGTAGACAGCAATAAGGTCTCCCCTGAGCCTGCTCTACTCCAGGCTAAACAATCCCAGCTCCCTCAGCCTCTCCTCGTAGGGCTGTGCTCAAGGCCTCTCACCAGCCTCGTCGCCCAAATAATGCAGAGAAGGTTTTTCATGCTGTTTCCTGGTCTTTAAGGCTCCTAAATGCTGCACAGTGCTCTTATAGCTGCTATGTGCAACATGAGGCTAGCAAACACAAAAGCTGTATTTATGAAACACATTATTGTCTTTTCCAGCTCACAATTCAGACGCTTCATGGCTGGAATCTAAATTATGTGCCAGCATGCATTCAGTTGTTATTAATCCACGGTTTGAAATGCATGCCAGTTTTTAGTGTGATGTATTTCTCTTCGTGAGTTGGTGAACTATTTTTGTAGACAGAATTACCCTAATAATTTACCAATTTCCTTCAACAAATCAGCAGTGACAAATGAAGAACTTACAAAGGTTAACTCAGGTAAGTTTTTACCAGCACATGTGTATACTGATCTTAGAATAGCTAAGGGTTTTTTGGCCCCCTCTGTCTGGTAATTAACCTCACAGCAATGTGCTGTCTTCCAAAATTTCCTGTCGCTTACTGGAGAACATTTCTCAGCCTGTCTTACAGGCTACAACTTTCTGTTCACTCCCACACAGATTGTAGGGGTTTTCTTCCCTTAGAGATGAGGATGAAACTCTACTGCTCGGCAAACCATGGTTCCTCTGTTGAATGACAGCTTTCTGGCATGAGCCAGCACTAGTCAGAAGGTGATGCTGATCTTATAGAGGTCCTGAATGAGCTCTGCTGGGCCAAGAGGACACAGGATCACAGGATGTTATGGGCTGGAAGGGACCTCCAGAGATCAAGTCGAATCCCTCTGCCAGAGGAGGACCATAGAATCTACTTCAAGTTGCACAGGAACATATCCAGACAGGGCTAGAAAGTCTCCAGAGAAGGAGACTCCACAACCTCTCTGGGCAGCCTGTTCCAGTGCTCTGTCATCCTTACAGTAAAGAAGTTCTTCCTCATGTCGAGATGGAACTTCCTGTGCTGTAGTTCATACCCATTGCCCCTTGTCCTATCACAGGGCACAACTGAGAGGAGTTTGTCCCTGAGCTCTTGACTCCCTACCTCTCAGACATTCGTAAACATTGATTAGGTTTCCTCTGAGTCTTCTCTTCACTAGCCCAAAAAGCCCCAGGTCCCTCAGCCTCTCCTCACAGGGTACTGCTGCAGCCCCTTCATCATCTTTGTAGTCCTCCCTTGGACTCCCTCCAGTACATCCCTGACTCTCTTGAACTGGGGAGCCCAAAAGTGAGCATGATATTCCAGGTGAGACCTCAGGTGGACAGCATAGAGGAGAACCTCCCTTGATCTGCTGGCCACACTCCTCTTAATGCATGCCAGGATTCCATTGGCCTTCTTGGCCACCAGCGCACATTTCTTCCTGTCCACCTGACTCCCAGGTCCTTCTCCACAGGACTGCTTTCCAGCAGATCACCTCGCAGTCTGTACTGGTGCAGTTTATTATTCCTTCTCAGATATAACAGGAGTGAGAGGCTGATCCTGAAGCCTGATCTCCACGCAATCCTTCACAAGGCCTAAGTCTTACAGAAAAAACAAAGAATGATGTAGGTTGGAAGAGACCTGAGGAGGGCATTTGGTTAACCCTTAGTCTCCACTATCTATTCAATCACAAAGCTCAAGCCCAGGAGCAGGAGATGGTGCTGCTGCTCTTTTGAAACACTCCTAAAATGTGCTTCTCAGATGATCTGTACAAGATACCTCAGGAGAAGCAGCTTGAGAATACTCCAACTTCGATAGAGGAAAACATGACTTGATGACACAAATAAACCTGCTGTCTTATCCATCTGCTGTCAATAAACTAAGGTATCTTGTGTCTCTCTGCCAGTAAGGCCACCAGACCCCAGAAGACTCTTGACCTTTTCCAAGACCCTAGATAATCCCTCTATGGAAACCACAAAAATAAAGTTCCCTCCAACCCAACAATCATACACAGCTAAGAGAATGTGAGGATGCCAATTCCTCATGCCTGCAAAGCCATTTAAGTGGTGGCATCAGCATACTTTGATGCCACTAGAAGGTCATTTTTACACTCATCACTACAAGGAGAACTGTCTAAGAAAAAGCCACTAAGCACTGCTGCCTCTCAGCTCTACCCCACTAGCGGTTACATCAAGAAAACCAAAATCCCTGAGCACTGCTAAAGACTGCTTGCTTTTTCCATCCCCTTATTATTATGGCAGAAGTCTCTGCAAGAAAGCCTCAAGCTTGGTGAATGGCAAACTTGATTGGATATGCTCTGCTCAATATTTCTATTTTTGATTGTCTAATTAGAGTGGGCAAAAGATAAACTCTTTTTACATTCAGATGGCTTTATGGACTGAAGTGTTTTTCTTTTATGTCTCAAAATCATATGCGTCTATTTTTAATCTCTTCTTCCTGAAATATTGCATCCTGGAACCTGACAGAAGCTTCCTGAAGAAAATACATAAATGGTAATTTGAGAATTTAGATCATTTACAATCAATGATTCAAAGCAAGACACTGGAGACAGCTGCCCAGGGAGGTGGTGGAGTCACTGTCCCTGGAGGTGTTCAAGAGAAGACTGGCTGAGGCACTTAGTGCCATGGTCTAGTTGACTGGCTAGGGCTGGGGGATAGGTTGGACTGGATGACCTTGGAGGTCTCTTCCAACCTGGTTGATTCTATGAAACAAATAGAAGTACTGAGGAGAAGGGCAGGAAAGGATACCCCTGCTCAGATTTCAATGGAGCAACAGGACGATAGTTCTGCATTGAAGATGGACAACCATAAAATACTGGTGTGCAGAAAATCTGGCACCTCCACCTCTGTGACCCAAAACACAGATGTAGTATTCTCTTATGCCAGTGGAGACAACAGGAACTTTTCCCAACTGATCTGTGCATAAAGATAGAATCAGGGAATTCCTGCTCCAACCTCCCCTAATCTGAATCAGAAAGATTTACTAACTTTACTATGTTACTCACTGTCTCTTTACTATGGCAATCAAGTCTTCATCCCATTATACATAAACTAACTGCAGACCACAAGCAGATGCTGTCTCACAGTTTTCTTGAGGTTTTGTCAACCTGGGGTAACTCCAGAATTTGCTATGGGTTTATTCTTTAAGCCTGTGCATGTTTGCCTTTTTTTTTTGGCCCAGAAACAGCAGTAAATGCATTTTGCTTCTTTCTGTCAACTAGAGTGTAACTGTGTAAGTAAGAGTGTGCATTATGAGACTGAAATTAATTGGTAATGGGATGTCAAGAACACCATTTTTAATTATTTGCCCCAGAGAAGGGGGGGAAACAAGCCAAATAAAACTGTGTAAGTAAGAGTGTGCATTATGAGACTGAAATTAATTTGTAATGGGATGTCCAGAACACCATTTTAATTTATTTGCCCCAAAGAAGGAGGGGAAACAAGCCAAACAAACCCCAAACAAATAGAAAACTCAAACAAACAAACCAAAACAAACAAAAAACTCCACAAACAAACTAACATCACCACTCTGTGGGAGGTTTTTTTTAAGGAGTCATATCTCTTATAGGGCAACAAAGACCCTGATGGCCTTAGGATTTTGTCTTTTTACATGGAATAATTAAACCCCAAACATTTGGATTAAAAAAAAAAAAAAACACAAAAACAAAACAAAAAGAAACAACTAAACAAAAAAAAAAATCTATCTTCAACTCTTTTATGAAAATACTTGAGACCATTTCAGTCTCTGACCACTGAGCAGACCACTGCTGGCTGTAGCCACTGTCCTGACAGACCACTGCTGGCTGTAGAGGCAGCAAGGGCAACACGAATACTCT
The DNA here is from genome assembly GCF_015220805.1 of Pogoniulus pusillus. NCBI lineage: Eukaryota > Metazoa > Chordata > Aves > Piciformes > Lybiidae > Pogoniulus > Pogoniulus pusillus. The sequence continues at coordinate 13,026,476 of NC_087273.1, forward strand.
TAATGGCACTGATGTTGCTTTCCCACCCTCATCCCCAGTGACTGCAAAGACCTGGGAGGTAAGGGAATGCAGTCAGCTCCCTGAGGGCACAGAGCCAGCCTGGCATCCTCTCTGCAGGAGCTCCCACTCTTTCTCGAGGCTGGCAGTAAGCACATGCCAAGTTCTGTGTGTGTTTTTTGCCACCGCTGCGAGCATAGAGAAGATTTGGAGCCACCTGTAGAGGAGGAGTTACAGTCATCACCATGCATAACACTACTAAAGGGGCAGCAGTGTTGAGCCTTTTAGACCCAAAGGCCAGCCCAATCCTAATGAGGAATACCCAGAGCATCTGCTTTTAAGTGCCCCTTAAGTGGGCTGGTTTGTCACTGCCCCTACCCACATACGGACACTTGTATCACACTACCAGCTATGTCTCTGTACAGCCAGGGAGGACAGACTGGTGTGAAGGCACCACTGATGACAGGACAGTTACTGATGGCACAGGAAGGATTTGAGGAGTACATCCTAAAGGAATGTAATCACTCTGCCAAGGTCCCACATCCCTCCTGGTGCCAGGCCCTGTGCACAAAATGCTGCATTTGCCCTCAGAAGCCTCATGATGTCTCAAACACCAAGAGCAAAGGCTGGATCTTTGCCTTTTAACTCAGGTGCCTCCAGCTGCTGCAGAAGGAACAAAGCATGAGGGAGGTGGGGGGACTTGAGACCAGACTTTTGCCTTCTTCTGTTAAACTAATTGGCACTTTGATACAACTGACACCTCTTTAGATCTGATTTTCACTTACTCTTCTATACAGCAAGCTAATTTAATAGGTAACTATTGTAGAAGAACGTGGATTAATTAATTTTTGATTTTGTGAAGCTCCTTGTCTCTGAAAAGGATTTTTTTATATTTGACTGCTCATTCTGAGAGATGAAAAGGGTAATCACAGAATGGCAGGCACTGGAAGGGACCTCAAAAGCTCATCCAGTCCAACCTCTGCAGAGTAGGATCACTCTACCAGATCACACAGGAACACATCCAGGCTGGTTTTGAATATTTCCAGAGAGAGAGACTCCACAGCCCTCCCGGGCAGCCTCTGCCAGTGTTCTGTCACCCCCACAGTGAAAAAATTCCTCCTCCATGGAAGTTCCTATGCCTCAACTTCCACCCATTGCCCCTTGTCCTGTCATTGGGCTTCATAGAGCAGAGCCTGGCTGCATGCTCCTGGCACTCACCCTTTACATCTATATAAACATGAATTAAGTCAACTCTCAGGCTCCTCTTCTCCAAGCTCAAGAGCCAAATTTCCCTCAGCCTCTCCTCATAAGTGAGGTGCTCCACTCCAATAATGAAACTATTGGTCCTATTTATTGAACCCCAAACTATATTAAGCCAGCAAAAGCACAAACATAGGTAAGAAAAATACCATCCTCATCTGTGTTACAATGCCTAGTTTTCCTTTAAAATATTTGGGGTGAAATTCTGTATTATCACACCCAGAGTGAGCCTGGAAAAGCAGCAGGAATTTTTAAATGGCTGCAATAAAACACAATAGTATTCTTGGAGGGGAAACGTTAGACAGATGGAAGGAATCCTACTAATACCCCACAATACAACAAGCACTGTAATTACATGCTGTAGCCAGGATCCAGTTACTGAAGCTTTGCAAGGCATAAAGGTATGGAATCAACTATTTTCACAGCTGTCATAAAATTGCTCTCTTACTATTCCTCTACCCTCCTTATGATGCTCTATACATTGCACTAAGTAAAAAATACTAAGTACTAGCAAATGAAAGCCAAAAACTGCAATGGGAGAAAGTCAGGTTTAAAGCCACAGTACAACAGACAGCTTTGTACCACTGTTGTATAGTTTTTTGAGTGATTCCCTGACCCAGTGAACTGTGTTTACCACCTTAGAACTGAGTTCTTGGAAGGTTAGGGGCTAGAGGCAGTCTTTGCTTAGTGAGCCAGCCCGATGCCAGCAGAAATCCCAGGGTTATCACTGTAAACACAGATCACTCAGCACTGTCGAGATGGTGCACCCTGGCTTTGCAGGGAAGTGCTGCTGCCCCAGGCCTTCCAAGCTACCCACACTGGCACAGGTGTCGTCATGCAGTAAGATCTATTTATATGCTTACCTAAAAGCACAGAGATATGCACATACCTCTTCCTAAGCCTCTCTATCTGTACTGCTGGTGGAGATTTCCCTGGTGTTTTCCAGAGAGGCTTTTCTATTGTACTCCATTTGGCTGAAGAACCAAAAGCTGCAGCCAGGCACTGCCATCAAAGACCACGTGGGTCTTGCTGACACATGGCAATCCCAAACCAAGGCAGCCAGTTAGAGAGAGAATATTTGTCAGGAATAATACTTGATGCACACAGACAGGAAAATTAGATTCAGATTCAGAGCTTATGTGCTGAAAAAATAACTATGAATATGGAAAAAATACTACTTGAGTAGTATTGTCTGAAGGCTGTGCAGCCATCCAGCGGGACCTGGCCAGGCTGGAGAGCTGGGCACAGAGGAACCAGATGAAATACAACAAGGACAAGTGCAGAGTCCTGCATCTGGGGAGGAATAACAAACTGCACCAGTACAGGCTGGGAGGTGATCTGCTGGAAAGCAGTCCTGTGGAAAGGGACCTGGGGGTCCTGGTGGCTAACAAGTTAACTATGGCACAGCAGTGTGCCCTTGCGGCCAAGAAGGCCAATGGGAACCTGGGGTGTATTAGGAGGAGTGTGTCCAGCAGATCAAGGGAGGTTCTCCTCCCCCTCTACTCTGCCCTGGTGAGACCTCATCTTGAGTACTGTGTTCAGTTTTGGGCTCCCCAGTTTAACAGCAACAGGGATCTGCTGGAGAAGGTCCAGCAGAGGGCTACGAGGATGACTAGGGGACTGGAGGGCATGGCTTATGAGGAGAGCCTGAGGGACCTGAGGCTTTTTGGTATGGAGAAGAGAGGACTTAGAGGGGATTTGATAAATGTTTATAAGTATCTGAAGGCTGGCCAGGAGTGGGGGGACAGGCTCTGCTCACTTGCTCCCTGTCATATGGCAAAGAGCAATGGGTGTAAGTTGCAGAAAAAGAGGTTCCACCTCAACACCAGGGGGAACTTTACTGTAAGGGTCACAGAGCACTGGAGCAGGCTCCCCAGGGAGGTTGTGGAGTCTTCTGTGGAGCCTTTCCAGGTCTGTCTGGATGTGTTTCTTTGTGATCTGTGTTAGATAGTCCTGCTCCAGCAGGGGGGTTGGACTCGATCTCTTTGGGTCCCTTCCAACCCCTAACATCCTGTGATCCTATGAGGCTACGCTGCTGACTCCAGGTTACAGATATGGATTTGCTGAGCACAAAACTCCGGTACTGGGGCTGTTTGGGCATGAAAGTGAACTGTGTGGCTGGCATTGTAATTAGATGTGTACCTCCACATGGAAAAATAAGTTTACTGCAGCTTCATCTGTTTTGCAAAGTGCATTGAATTATAAATTTTCTCATCTTAATACATCACAGATACATAAATAATGTTGAAAGAGAGCTTCCTTTTGCAGCTCTCTTTTGCTTGCTGTTTCAGTTTCATTAATCCACGGAGGAAAAAAATCTGCTTCAGATACAAGGAAGCCAAGGAAGAGATCAGAAGCTAAAGGCTGAGTATTTTTCACTGCACATGATGGCATTATTTTCTGGGAGATTTCCCATTAATTCCAATCTCACTACAGCCATTTTATAAACTGGTACTTGCCAGAGTCACAGTTGCTATATATATGAAGTATATGATAAGTCAATAAATCTAATAGATCATTACTGTGGTGGGTTAGGAACTACCCCCCTCCCACACACCTATTGAAATTTACCAGACCAGCTCAGAGTGCTTGATAGAAAGAAGAAGCTCTATTTACAGCCAAGCTAAATTTACAAGCATACATACACAATATAGGCTTCATCATTATTTTCTTTTCACAACCCATGATCTAATTTATCTCATTAAAAGATTCCAATTAGTCTCAAACCAGCACGATTACATACCAAATGTACTATTAGCTTTCTAGCATGACTGAAGCCTTCCCACAATCCAGTATGCTTCTGTCCTAATTCAGTTCAGAGTGATGTAAAAGCTACTGTCTAATGACTAGTGCTAAAGAGGTCATGGAATTCTCCCAGATAGCTTTTCTTGGCCATGTTAATGAAAAACTCAAGTTCAGAGGTGAACAAGAGTCACTGCTAACCTTATTAATTTAAAGCTAATTCTGCCTGGTGTTGTCTCCCAGCTTATTTACCCAACAGTTCCCCTGATTTATGGTTTGTCTACCTGTACTGCTGGAGTTCCTGTTTTAAGCAAGTTAGAAGACACAACTGACGTGGTTGTGTTATATGCTTGATAGGGAAAAGAATTACCTGAAGCCTTCGGGTTTCTCCTTGCACTTGAACTCTAGCAATATTTCTACTAAGTAATTTTCTAATTGAATCTGTGCAGCATTTGTTCCCTTTGAAGAGAAGGGAAGATGTCAGCTAATTGTATGCCTCATGCCAGGATGGAAGTGATTAGATAATTACATATTTTCAGTAGCAGGATCTTCTAGAGGAGTTGTATCTGTGGGGTTACTTTCTGCATTGTTCCTGTTCTTTTTTTTTTTCAGAGGCTTTGCTTAGTAGAGACATATCCTTGGGCTGTTCTCTAACAAGGCTGAATATTGCTATTGGAAGGTTGTATTCCACAAAGTAAGGAGAAATTAAATCTCAACAAAAACACTAGGGGAAAAAAAATCACAGAAAAAGATTGCACATGATGATAAAGCAGCAGCACTCCTGCACAGTACAAAGCACACCCTGCACTAATGCAAATGCCAAACAGAGCAATTTCTATCATCCTTCAGGCACAGTCAGATTTTATTGGACCTAGAATGAGCTTAGGCAGTAAGGAAAAACAGAGGTTTTAAGTTGATTTTGTTTGCAAAGATTAAAGCAAAAAGATTAGATGAATGGCAAATGTTGCTGAAATTGAAGTTTGGATATCAACAGTGTCACTTCTGCAAACTTTTCCAGTGCCATAAATCTTCCTATATTATGCTCTAAGAAGATTTTTTTCCCTTTCTTTTCTTTCCCCCCTCCCCCTCCATTTTTTTGGGTTTTTTCCTCCCCTCCAGTGGCTTGATGAAAGGGAGCAGCTCTTTACAGATATTATAAGTTGTGCAAAATAATTGCTAGCCTTGGGAATTCTCCTCCCTTTGAATGACATTTAAAATCTATGAAATTTAATTAAAAATACATATATCATAATTGCCATGCCTAATTATCTTCCACACTTTGCTTGCACATCTAAGCCATCTCATTTTCTATTTTCCCTACACAATGGCTCTCAGCTGGCTGGTGGAATGATTATGTCTATGTCAGAAGTAGCCAGTGCAATGTCAAAGCTTTTTTTTGCCCTCTGCTAAACCAAGTCTCAAGCAATTTAGTGCAATGCAGTTGGGAGTTCATAATCCCTAACACAGTGCACTGCAAGCATTAAGCTGCTGACCAGAAGTCTCCTCAGAGATATTCAACTTACATAATCCTGAAGACTGTTGAAGCTTGAAAGTTTTATCTTGTTCCCTAGCCTACCAGAAATCCCTCTTGAAGAGTATTTATGATTTTTTCTAGATCAATCTGGCCCTCATAACAACGTAAATCACATTTTAGAACACTACAAATAAAAGTGCTTTAAAAATGAACCTGTCTTTTTGCACAAGTAGCAGAAACAGAGATTTTCAAGTTGTTGAGCAGCATAGATAAATGAAATCTGAACATTTTGCCTGGATATTGGTTTTCACACTGTATATCTCATGTCTTTCCTTGTTCTCCACCCAAGAACCTTCCTAACAACACTAAATGTAATCCATTTTATTAGATTGCTCTGAAATCTCTTGCTATGCTACCCCTGATAATCCTCACTGCTGTAACAAGTCCAAAACATATCACAGAAATCACAGAAACATCCAGGCTAGAAAAGACTCTCAGGATCACCAAGTCCAACCTATAACCCTACTCTACAAGATTCACCTTAAACCACATCCCTAAGCACCACATCCAAACGACCCTTAAACACATTCAGGATGGGTGACTCCATCACCTCCCTGGGCAGCTCATTCCAGTGACTGACCACTCTCTTCATTAAAAAAAAAAAAAAAATCTTAATGTCCAATCTAAACCTATCCAGCTTCAGCTTGAGGCCATTCCCCCTTGTTCTGTCTCCAAATACCTGTGCACAAAGGCCAGCATCAGCTTCATCACAATGTCCCTCCAAGTAATTGTAGACAGCCATGAGGTCTCCCTTCAGCCTTCTCTTTTTCAAACTAACCACCCCCAGCTCCCTCAGTCAATCCTCATCAGCTTTACTCTCCAGGCCCTTCCCCAGTTTCCTTGCACCATTCTGGATCTGCTCTAGCACCTCCACATCTCTCTTGTATTGTGCTGTCCAAAACTGAATACAATACTCAAGTCATGGCCTCACCAGAGCAGAGTACAGGGGGACAATCACTTCCCTGCTCCTGCTGGCCACAGCAATTTTAATACAAGCCAGGATGCCATTGTCTCTCTTTGCCACCCGGGCACACTGCTGGCTCATATTCAGTTACAACCCCCAGACCCCTTTCTACCAGGCAGCTCTCCAGCCGCACTGCCCCAAGATGGAGATCACACTGATATCCTTTCCTTTGTACCGACACAGTGAGAATTTAGTCACTTGTTTGTACTTACCATCTGGATGGGATGACCTTGGTACCACCATCAGCACTGTGGAGCAGCTTCATCAGTTCTGGGCTACATAGGTGAGGGAATGGAGTCTGGACTGGCACACAGGAGACCTGGTCTCTTTCTCAATCTCCTTATGGTCACTGGGCCAGTCTGAAGTATCTCACTCACCTCCTCCACACTTCCTTTGTCTTTCTCTGTGAAACAAGGAACACAATAATGACCTTATTTGTGGTCTGGGTGGAAACACATTAAGACAGTTAATGCTACTCTCAGAACCTCTTCACAGCTGAAACTATTTCCTGATTTAGGTTTTGTGTTTTGTTTGTTTTTTTTTTTTTAAAGAAGAAACTCTGTCATTTATTTCTCTTTTGTTTTCCTTTTATTTTCTTTTTATCCTTTCTTCTTTTTTTAATTTTATCCTTTTTCTTTCCTTTTTTCCCCTTTTCTTTCTTCTTTTTTTTTTTTTTAATTTAATACAGCCACTTTAAATTCACATTTTATGAGTTCCTTTAGTTCCGTTGCCAGAGATAGTGTCTCTCCTCCTTAGCAGTTCTTGAAATGATAAAAATATTGGTAAGTATTACAAAGTAACTAATTAGACTTTCAATTACCATTCAAATAACTTTTTTTTAGACAGCTGTTCACTGCAATGAGAACTTTTTGATCCCACAGCACACCATGAAGCATCTCACTATTCACACAGGATCGGGTTACTCTTACTCTATTTATACACAAACTATTTCTAACTAAACATTACAAAGGAGTCTACATTATCACAAGCAGTTATTTAAGTAATAATCAAAAGATTTTTTTTTCCCTTCAAAATGAAATTTGAGCCTAACTATAATCAAAACACTTCCCAACCTTGTTGCAGGAGTAAAGACTTGCTGAGAAGTCACCTTCATTAAGAATATCTGTAGACTAGCTTGAATATATTTAAAAGGAAGGTTATTTTCTTGAGGGGAAAAAGCTCTGGGAGGTGCCCTCATTACAAATATCCTCCCAAAACAACTTAACGAGGAGGAGGTGCCCTGTTCTGTAAAAAGATCCCGCTGTTGGTTGATTGCTTTTTAAACCAAATGGCTGCCTTAATTACAGCCTGCAGTAGCTTCTTCCCAAATGAAAGGTTCTCTGCAAGACAATGCTAAAGTGAACTGAAAGATGTAAAAATACATCCCAGAGTTTATGCAGTTGAAACCCGGAGGCAACAGGCAATAATTTCATGGCAAAGGAAAACAGCATCATTCTCGTTAAGACTCCTTGTGTCTGCCACTTTCTGAATGGAGCCAGTAATTGCTCAGCTGTCTACATAAATTAGCTCTAACACTTTCTTTGATAAAAGGAGGAATCAGAAGGATGTGAACTATCATCTACTGTAGGTCTTGGACAAACAGGGAGTCTTTAAATACCTTATACTAGAAAGAAGGACACATTGGTGCCCTTGTCTAAAATGCCCATAATAAAGAATACTGTTGTGGCCTTTTGAGCTATATCTCTGGCTTGGTCAGAAAGATTAGGAACAGAGAAACTTAGGTAGAATGGAAAAGTACTGGAGTCTCTCAGTGATGAGGAGAACATGCCAGGGATGGGCCATCAAATGGTAACAATGGATAAGTTAATATGATTTCACTGGAGCATTGAACACTTTCTATCTGGAAGCACAATTTGTATCTGCCCCTTGCTGCTTTGCTGCGCTCGCTGCTATCTCCCCTCAGCCACTGTTTTGGCTCCTGCTCCGCTGCCACTTTATTCCATTCTCAACCCCTCTAAAGTTGCTGCATTCTGTAATAGTTTGTTTTGTTTGTACTGTTATATTTAACTCTAAAAATACAGTTTCATTTTCTGACTTTCCACATCTCGAGTTGCAGTGACTTTTCTCTCTCTGGGGCAGATTTACAGTAAGTCATTGGGGGAGGGATCCGCTCTAACCCATAACAACTGTCCACAGTTGCTAGGTCTTCATTGGTAGTGAAAGCTGTGTCTGTTTTCTTCTGAAAGCTGATGCTGAGCAACCCAGAAACACCAGCAGGGAGGAAGACACATGCCTCGTCATTGCTGAGGAGGCAGGACAGGCAAGTTTCACTCACAGAGCATGTGGAGGACAGAAGGACAACTTCCCCTGCCAGAGAGAAAACGCAGAGCTCCTGTTGACATTGGTACTGCAGTCCTAACAGGTGCCAGCTGTGCTCTATTGAGCTCTCTCCTTTCAGCCCATTCCTCTGGTTGTCTTTTAATAGAATCACAGAATGTTTTGAGTTGGAAGGGATCTTTAAAGGTCATCCATCCCAATCTCCCTGCAATCAGCAGGGACTCTTTAGCTAGATTAGGTTGCTCAGAGCCCTATTTGACCTGCCCTGGAGTTTCCAGGGTTAGGGCTTCTACTGTCTTTCTGGACAGGTTGGGCCACTGTTTCACCAGCTCCATTGTAAGAATTTTTTATCTTGTTTTTTACCATAATCTGAAGAGATTCACGTCAATTGTTCCTGTCCATAAGAGGCTCTCAGCTACAAAAGAAAAAGAGCAAAAGAAAGACAGAAAACAGAGGGAATATCTCTTGTACCTGGCCTTATTGCAGCTATATGCAGGAAATAATTTCTCAGCTATCTAGAGGGACCTCCAAGAAGAAAGATAATTGCCTAGCTGCAACTCAGATGCCTTTGCCTGCAGCAGTAGATGTATTCTTAAGGACTGAGATGGTGTGACTGTTCAACTCATGAAATCTGATCACAGCACAAGGTGATATGACTTAAGGCAGAGCTATAATCTAAGTAAGGGAGAAAAACTATTGTAGTGCAGTAAATAAGAGCATTAGAAGCTTTCAGTCAGATTAAAGCTACCTTAGATTCCAAATTTGTATGATCTTCTCCCAGTTACATTAACTGTTTGGAAGCTGGTATTGATGGAGTCTTTTGGACAGAAGAATGTAGCTCCTGGATCATGCATACAGAGTTCATACACCAATTCCTTGATCTCCTTCTGCAGTCAGCTCCAAATAAATTACTGTGATTACAGGAATGGATAATTAAGTTGACTTTAAGGGAGCAAAGACACCATTCTCCAGTATTATAAATCAAGTGAGCAGAGTCCACTGTAATTATCTTTCTTTTCCTCAGCTCTGATTTTAAGTGGTGGTTCTAAGCATGCACCAGTCTAAAGTCAGCTTTGAAGAACCAAAAATGTTTGGATTAGGTGATCCTTAAGGTCTCTTCCAACCAGTTCCAATTCTCTGACTCTATCAACCTAGACTAGGCACGTAGTAGTGTAGAGCAGCTTTGGTAATATGTGAGGATTGTAACACTGACGAGTTTTCTCGGCAATCCCAGGTGATCTCCCCATATTCCTTTGTCTTCAGACAAGGTATCAGCCATCATATTCCCTTCGTGTTGGACATGTCAGGTACCAGGCTTATGTATTTTTACAGCCATGAATCTGACTCCCCTCAGTTTGCTCACGGAGGACAGGAAACGCTGAAGAAAGTATGCTGGGAAAGCACACATGCTTCAGTGTGTTTATGCTGAGCAGGAGCTCTGAAATGTTGGATGTCAGCAGATAAGACACCCATGTTCAAGCTTTTATATCTACAGGGTCCTTGGGATGATTAAATCCAGAGAAAACTATGCAAGAGGAGGAAATGAGTTTCCTATTTCCTCCCCCACACTCTCTGGTCCTGTCTCACTTGCTTCTGAAATCTCATCCCCACTTCCCATGAAGACAAATCGTATCTGTGCCTCTTTACTGCTGTTGTGGACAGGAGCCAGGGGAAAGTCAGAGAGCAAAGCAATGAGAGACTGGAATATGCTTGTTCATACTTCTGAGCTATTTGGATGAAAAGGTAAGCTAAAAGGGAGCAAAATCCTACATTGTGGAAAACTTAGCACACTGCAGATTTAGAAAGTCCACAGGGTCAAAAGACTGAGAATTAAACTTTTGATCTTTGAAGACCCAGGAATCTAAAGAGGAGGAAACTGCATCAGATCAGCTAAAAAATTCTAACTGCCTATCTTAAACTCTGTATTTTTATTCCTTTTTTTTGTTTCTGTTTTCACTACAAGTGTTACTTAAAAAATACATAGAAGCAACAAAATTACAGAAGAAAACATTTCAAAGATTTCATCTCTGCAGAACATTAAAATAGGAGGTGTCTCTGAATCTGCTCCCTGCTGAACAGTTTCCATTTGGAAGAACTGCCACTTCCAAGAGAATCCTGTAAACAAACCATTCCTTCCCTGGGTTTTCTGGGAAGCCCAGTGTTTTCAGTAGGAGATATGTATCTTTCCATGACTTTCTGACTGTACTTGAATCAAGAGAGGGGAACTAATCAGTTTTGCCCAGAGGCATCTTTTTAATTGTCAGCATAACGTTCTGTTACCTTAATGTAGTCTGTTGCTGGTTATATCAGAATCATAGAATCATTAAGGTTAGAAAAGACCTCTAAGACCATTGAGTCCAACCATCAACCTAACACCACCAAGGCTATTGAATCATGGCCTCAAGTCCACACTTTTCTTGAACACTGCTAGGGATAGTGAATCCATCACCTCCTTGTGCAGCCTGCTCCACTCAGAGCCTGACCACTCTTTGATGAAGATTTTTTCCTAATATCCAGCCTAAAGTTCCCTGGCACAACTTGAGGCCATATCCTCTCATCTTATATCTAACTACTTTGAAGAACAGACTGAACCCTTCAGTCTGACCCTCACCTTTTGCTGGTCCAAATTGCTTCCTTGGAGCAGTTAAAAAGATAATTGCTTTCTAGTCCGGAGGTAGAGTGAAGAAAGCTTCAGAGAGCTTTGCAATGAGATTGGTTCTGTCTTTTGCAGTCAGCACTGCAGCAGCCAGGATGGGTTTGTAGCGCAGAGCTTGCCAGGGGCTGCACTGGATGCTGAAGGAGCTAATAGGGAACATGTTCAGAAATGAGCTTGCACCACCACAAAGAAATTAATCACAATTTGTTGGCGTGAGTCTGAAAACAATTTCTCTGGGTCTGTATCGACTGCAGTTCTATTTGGCTTTGAGTTTCCTCAGCATTTAGAGTTCTCAAAATAGTGCAATATAAACATTATTTCATTGGGCCAAACTTCCATTAGGTTTAGGGTCCATAAAAAGAGACTGTATTTATCTCTGAAACGGAATCTAGATTAAAGCAGTAGCAATTTGCCAGAGCAGGCTCCTATGCCATGTGGTTAGGAAAGCCTGCAAAGCCAGTGGAGCAAAACCAGTGTGAAAACGCGATGAAGTCTCAGGGGTTCACTCTGTAATTACACCCTGAGGTTGGGCTACACCCCAAATGTAGCACAGTGCCCCAGCCAGCACTAAGGAATGATTACAGTCTGAAGATATTTAATCTCTTAGACACAAGCATCTTTTCTTCTACTTAAACCCATCCTGAATACAGGATAGGCCAAACAGTTTTTCATCTGTCCCTTAGGATGAAAGAGGAATATGTGAGTCATTTTCTTGTACAATGGAGAAGCCTGAATTTCACTGCATCTGGTTAATACCAAGGGCTGCCCAAACAGTATTCCATTGTAATTTGTCACAGACTAAAGTGCAATCAGCAGTGTTTCTTGGGGTACTTTTTTCCTTGGTTTTGAACTCAGCACTGTAATACTGCTCTTCCAGTGCAATCTCAGTTACCAACACCTCAGCACAAAGCAGGTACACCAATAAATGCTGAACTATTGTCATTATTTCTGCACCTCTACATCAAACAACAAAATGCTGAAGCACATCAACAGAGCTGTTCACATGGGCTCAAGGGTGGGGATTTTTTGTGTGGGTTTTGTTTTGTTATTTTTGTTTTGTAGGGGCTTTTTTGTGTGTCTCTTCAGACTCGTGTCGTGAGTCTTTTTACACTAAATGTTTCATAAGCTGCTATTATAGCAATAAAAACCAAGCCAGGGAAAACACTGAGGAGTTTAGCCTGCATTCCAACAAGTGATATTGCATTGTACTTTCTGAGAGGCACAGGGTCTAGCAGGAGGAAGGGGGATTGAATCACAGAATCACAGAAACATCCAGGTTGGAAAAGACTCTCAGGATGACCAAGACCAACCTATGACCCTACTCTAACAAGATTCACTCTAAACCATATCCCTAAGCACCACATCCAAATGATCCTTAAACACATCCAGGGGGGGTGACTCCAGCACCTCCCTGGGCAGCTCATTCCAGTGCCTGACCACTTGCTCTGTGAAAAACTTTTTCCTCATGTCCAATCTGAACCTACCCAGCTCCAGCTAGAGGCCATTCCCTCTTGTTCTGTCTCCAATTACCTGTGAGAAGAGACCAGCAGCAGCCTTTCCATGTCATCCCTTCAGGTATTTGCAGAAAGCCATGAGATCTCCCCTCAGCCTCCTCTTTTTCAAACTAACCACCGCCAGCTCCCTCAGTTGCTCCTCACCAGATGTATTTTCCAGGCCTTTCCCTAGCTTTGTTGCCCTCCTCTAGGCCCACTCCAGCACCTCTACCTCTCTCTCGTATTGTGTTGCCCAAAACTGAACACAATACTTGAGGTGTGGCCTCACCATTGCCAATGGTGTGGCCTCACCATTGCATCAGGAGCAGTGTGGCCAGTAGGACAAGGGAGGTTATTCTTCCCCTGTACTCAGCACTGGTCAGGCCACACCTTGAGTACTGTGTCCAGTTCTGGGCCCCTCAATCCAAGAAAGATGTTGAGGTGCTGGAATGTGTCCAGAGAAGGGCAAAAAAGCTGGTGAGGGGCCTGGAACACAAATCCTATGAGGAGAGGTTGAGGGAGCTGGGCCTGTTTAGCCTGGAGAAGAGGAGGCTCAGGGGTGACCTCATTGTTGTCTACAACTACCTGAAGGGAGGCTGTAGCCAGGTGGGGGTTGGTCTCTTCTGCCAGGTAACCAGCAATAGAACAAGGGGACACAGTCTAAGGTTGTGCCAGGGTAGGTATAGGCTGGATGTTAGGAAGAAGTTCTTCACAGAGAGAGTGACTGGCATTGGAATGGGCTGCCCAGGGAGGTGGTGGAGTCACCGTCCCTGGAGGTGTTCAAGCAAAGCCTGGCTGAGGCACTTAGTGCCATGGTCTGGTTGACTGGATAGGGCTGGGTGCTAGGTTGGACTGGATGATCTTGGAGGTTTCTTCCAACCTGGTTGATTCTATGAAACGCTCTGATAAGACAACTGGGGTTTGCTTCTTCTCTTTCTCCTTTTTATTTTAAGCCCAGTATGGAGATTCTTGCAGTTTGAAGCAGCTTTTCTTTTCAGAGAGCCTGTTCCATGTTCCCTAAGATCCCTCTCTGCCTGACAGACGATGACCAGTGGATGCAGTGCCTTTGCCCAGCAGTCTTCAATCATGCTCCAGTTGGATTGCTTTTAAGTAAGCTGACTCTCTCTTGACAGCAATCTTAAGCCTGGACAGCTATGTAGGGATTAAAGTAGTGTGTAAAATGAGCAGATACCTTGTTCTGGTTTCTCCTAATGATAGAGGGGAAGGTCTGCCAAGAAGCTGGTAACTGCCTACCTCAGAAAGAAAGTGGAGCTGGGCAGCAAGCTAATCATAGTCCACACCTCCCACTGGAAACTAATTTTACTTGTGAACCACAAAACTGTGGGTGAAACTGAGACATACAGACCCAGTGCAAAGCCCACCAGAGATGAAGGCAGTGAGTCTTCACTCTAGACCAGGCCATCAGGGTCTGAAAGGGGCTTACCAGCTGTGGGGCCATTCTGGGCACCCCATGCTGCTCCACCACCCTGAGATGAGTGCAGCTAGGTCTCAGCATATGAATTCAGTTGCACAGACTGGGTTAGCAGGCACTGAGCTGGCACAGATGTGACAGGGTGTGTTGGGCCAGGCGAGGAGCCACACCAGCAGGTCTACACCACTTCAAAGGCCAGCTTTGGAGCATTGCCTAATGACACCTCCATCCCACGGCAACAGGGTTGTTACTCCATTTTCAGGAGAGGGAGTGCAAGGCAGTAGCATACAGAGAAACACCTCAGGTCTTACAGGCTTCCTAGCCCTAGCTTGGTGCTGGCACCACATTGCTGCTTCTCTTCTGCTCCACAGCACTTGTGGGAGCCTCTTGGCTGTGATGCAGGGACTCGCAGAAGCCATCCAGGCAAGGCAGCACCAAGACAGCCAACCAGCTTTGCATGGCAGCAATGCTGAGCTGGAGCAGAGAGGCCCCAGGGACAGGCTGAGGCACACAGGCTCCCTCTGCTTGGTCCTGCCCCCGAGGACATGGCCTCAGCTGCCTCCTCCTGCCTGCACTAATTCAGCCCACAGGAGCCAGCACAGGTCAGGAGAAGCCTTGGGGCCAGCAGCCTTGCTGGCCAATATGTGGCTGCCTGTGCGCCACGTTCCCACGCACATCCTGCAACAGTAATGCTTGAGGGAGCATACCTGGAGAGGGACAATCTTTTATTAAGCTTAACTAACAGAGGATGAAACATGCTGTAATCTGGCTGCATCTCACATTTAGAAAGAGTCTCAAGCTCTTTGGATAGCCCTAAGTAACAGAGGTCATTCTGAGAGAACCCTCCCTGAAGCTTGCACTGCAAGAGCTGGGCTGGGAGATCCTTGAGGTGATACAGCCTCTCTGGAAGGTTCCACGGCACTCCAGTCTCAGCTGTGCCACATGTAACAAGTAACAGCAGTAGCTTTTGCACAATAGACTTGGGCAAACATCTCCAAACCAGAAGAAACCTACTTAAAGAGCCTTGAGTAATTTCAAATTAACAAATGTGTGGACTAAAGTCCACATCCTAAGGGAGAGGTCACAATGTGCTAGCCTAATTTTTCCTCCATTAGTGCTATGCTATGGCAGCTCCCTGATATCCAAAAAACATCCTCGGAGCAGATGATCCCAAAGGGGACAGCCCAGACTACAAGCAGGGAGATTCAGACTAGATGTAAGCAGTGAAGGTGGTGAGACACTGGCCCAGGTGGTCCACGCAGGTCCAGGTGGTGGATGCCCCACTCCTGGAAACATCCCAGGTCAAGTTGGGCAGGGTTCTGGCTGAAGATGTCCCTGCTCACTGCAGGGGGGTTGGACTAGATGGCCTTTAATGGTTTCCTGAAACTCAAACCATTCTATGGCCAACAGCAAGGTGCACATAGCTCTTGCAACTACCTCGCTCTTTGTCCCCGTCTGGAGCCATGAGCTAGGCAGGACTGGAGGACAGAAAGGACTCTTATCCCTTCCCAGGAGCAAGGTGAGGATACTGCACACTGACTGGCAGCTTAAAGAGAAATTCTATTTACAAGAGCACATATACAAAAAGCAACCAGGTAAAATAAGTACAGAAACTCACCAAGCCCAAGCTGGCCTTCTAGAACCCTCCACCCTTTCCACCCTCAGCTGGCCTGAGGGTAGGCTGAAGCAGCCCTCCCCAGCCGGGGCCTACCAGGCCTCAGTGGGCTGCATGACACAGCTCAGTTCCCTGCCAGCCAGGAGCCATCTCCCCCAGCCACACTGAGATAAGGAATGCACTGTCCCTGGAGAGAAGTGAAGAGGGGAATGGCAGGAAGGAGAAGGGAAGGCAATCAGTCAGGGACTGCTTTTTAAGCTATTTTACTGGAAGATGGAATAGAATAACACTATTACAGCACCCTGGGATGAGCAGGTGCATCCCCCTGGCATGGGCCTCTGTCCCTGTGTTTTTAAGGGAGACCCAGGATCCCTCCAGCTACCACAGTCTTCATCTCAGACCTTTCTTTTCAGGACCTCTTCTGTCAGTCTCAGTAGTTTCTTGAATAAGTGAACCCTTTTCCCCCCACCCAGGGTAAAAGTTCTGTATCTCACATTGTGGTGGTTTGGGTGTTACCTGTCCCTCCGTGTCCCATCCTGTCTGTCCATCCCCTCTCTTCGTAAAATCACCCAGACTGGACTCAGCTGGCTCTGGAAATTGAATGGAGCTTTCTATTTACAGCTTAGCAGAATATAGAAGCAGATATTTACAGTACATCACAGTAGCACAGTATTATTAGGATTGGAAGAGACCTCACAGATCATCAAGTCCAACCCTTTACCACAGAGCTCAAGGCTAGACCATGGCACCAAGTGCCACGTCCAATCCTGCCTTGAACAGCCCCAGGGATGGCGACTCCACCACCTCCCCGGGCAGCCCATTCCAGTGTCCAATGACTCTCTCAGTGAAGAACTTTCTCCTCACCTCAAGCCTAAATCTCCCCTGGCGCAGCCTGAGGCTGTGTCCTCTCGTTCTGGTGCTGGCCACCTGAGAGAAGAGAGCAACCTCCTCCTGGCCACAACCACCCCTCAGGTGGTTATATGCAGTTATATACAGAAATATACAAGCTAAAAGGTAATACAGAAACACAACAGCCCTCCCAGAAACCTGAGTCCCCAGGAGGGGCTCCCAGCCGCCCTCTCTACCTTACCCCAGACATCGCCTTATGCCCAAGGAAGAATGGAGGGCCAGCCAGGGGGGGTTAGGAAGCAGGCGGATTAATCAGAGAGATGGCAGGTTAGGTCAGAGAGAGGAAATGCAGCCCACAGTGTCTTGGTTGTCATTTGAATTTCCAGAGACTCAGATAAATTTGATAGAACCAATAACAATTTCATAAAGTGCCCTTCCCTCTTCCCCTTCTTTCCCAAAAGGAAGGGATTAGATGGAGAGAGAGAACTAAGCACACCCAAATAGATGAAATCTCACTCGATTTGGAAGTTAAAAAGTCTAACAATAACTTCAGAAGGTATCTGAGGTAGGGAAGTTACAAAAGGTTGGGGAAGGGAAAATAGCAAATACAAAATGTATAAACACAACCCGATGGTGATGGCGATGGCGATGGCTTTGTGTGCCTCATGGGTGATGGCCACATGGTGAAACACAGAGAGACCAGGAACAGATGGTAATGCTGGCATGCAGGGAGCAGGGAATGCAGAGAGAGCTGGAGAGAGAGAGAGGAACAGGCAGTCCCCCTGCTTTTATGGGACAGGAAGGGGGAGTGGGCTAACCATCACCTGGGTGTTCAGACCCACGCCTGGGGAGGGGTCAAGACCACATAGGGTCAGGTTCAGGGTTACTCCCCTTGGAGGGTTAACCCTGTACACACAGCCTGGACAGAGGGCAACTCCCCTATCTATGTTTGGATTCTTGTTCTTATACATCTCAGCAAGCCTATGAGTGAAGTAGACATCACCATTGTTTCTCTTTCACAGCCTGTAATCTAGTTCTCACCAAAATATTCTAGCTAGCTTTTAACTAGCACACATCTCTTGTGCTACATCCATCTGGAGTCAACCTTCAAGGACAGCTTTTCTAGGATGGCTCTTGCTATATCGTTTTTCTCTGAACTGATATTCCCTCCTCTGCTGTATTAAAAAGGAGAGACTCATGTTTGTATTGGAAGGCTTTAATTCCCACTCTCATCTCCCATTTATTATCCAAAGATGAGTTCTCAATCTGGCCAGTCTATGCTACCCAACACTGCTGCCACTGTGGAGCTGGATGTTCAGAGAAGAGACTGAGATTGCTCCTAGGACAGTAATAAACATATAATCATAGACTGGTTTAGGTTAGAAGGGACCTCAAAGATCATCTAGTTCCAACCCCCCACCATAGGCAGGGACACAGCCCACTAGAACAGGTTGCTCAAAGCCTCATCCAACCTGGCCTCGAACACCTCCAGAGAGGTTGTGGATCACAGAATGACAGAATGTGATTGAAGAATGAAGATCACATTCTGTCATTCTGTGATCCACAACTTTCCTGGGCAACCCGTGCCAGCGTCTCACCACCCTTGCTGGAAAGAACTTCTTCCTAACATCCAGTTTAAATCTCCCCTCTGCCAGTTTAAACCCATTACTCCCCAGCCTGTCATTGCAAGACCTTGTAAATAATCCCTCCCCAGCCTTCCTGTAGGCCCCCTTGAGATACTGGAAGGCCACTCCAAGGCCTCCTCAAAGCCTTCTCTTCTCCAGGCTGAAGAGCCTCAACCCTCACTTCTTTCTTCCACATCCACTCTTTAAAATCTTTTCTATTTCAAAGCACTCAAAATTTGATGAAATTTCAACTGCTCTCAGTTCTGCTGCCTCACTCTTGCCTTGCCTGGGGCTAGTATGTACCACTGTGGTGAGAGACAGCATGTTCTGCTGGTCGAGCTCCATGCTCACCAGCACTTTGCCCCCTAACTAGGACACCTAAGCGAAGAACAGAGCAGGTTTAATTGAGACTGTGGGTTTGCCATATGAGGAATTTTGCCTGCAACCCAGGCTGTCCTGCTGGAGAAGCCAAGGAATACTTTGCCCATGGTGTTATCCAAGTTGTGGAAACTTGTTTAATTCTGAAAGAGTAGATTAGGAGTCTGGGGAACATCAAGTTTAAAGCAGCTTGACACTACTTGGCAACTTCTAGTTGCTGTCCATGTGATCCATGAAAATCACTGAGTAAAATGAAAACAGATTGAAAAGACAAACAGTCATTCTTTCTGCAGGGTATGAGCTTGGAATGCGGCTTGGCAAACATATCATAGGAATATGGCCTGGCAAGCCAGGATCTTAGGAAGTGCAGGAGAGAGTAAATCTGCTACATTAATTTTCCTTTTCATCCAGACACTGTTACGCTGCACGGTGGCACTGCTCAAAGTGAGATGGTAGTGGTGCTTTGTTCCTCTGCCCCTCTTTGCACACATTTAATTTTGAAGACATTTGTTTTAGAGAGTACCTCTCCCTTCTTACTGATGGCTTTGACTAGTAGTTGAAGAGACAGTGAAGCAATATTCAAGTCCATTCCTGCTATTAAACTAGTAGCAAGGAGGCACTAACTAATGTTTTCACTCTTGGGATTGTCTTTTCTCTAGACAAAGACCTCCCTACAAAGTCCCTTCCCTACAAGGACCTGGGGTAGTGCAACATTTTTTTCTTGCTTGCTGCAAAACAGGTTTTTAGCAGATGTGAGGAATTTGTCTCAGCATCTTTCATTTTTGCTTTGTCCAAGGTTAATATCAAGTATTCTGCACTAATTTGATACCAAACAAATTTGGGTTTTTCTTTTTTACATATAGAGCTCTGGTACACATCTATGTAGGAATTAAAACCTGTGTTGAGTAGCTCAGAGGTCTAACCCTTCAAGGACAAACATTAAATACTTTATAAAACCATGGCAAGGTGCTTCTTCCTTCTCAGCCACTTGTTCCTGGATGGTTTGGTTAACACTGACCAAAATACAAAATACTGAAGCCACAGTCTCTGGGTTTGGAAAGCCTTCAATCATCAACTTCTGGAAGAACAATCAGAGGACAAAAATCCTTAAAAGTTTTTACCCTGTTCTTTATACTCCTCTGTTCACATCTGACATTGGTCACTGCTAATGATAGATTGCTGGGACAGAGGAATTTCTGATGTGTCCTGAAATGGCTGCTCTTAAATTAATCATCTCACCTTGGCAAAGGGGATAGACTTAGCCTTTTTAAAAGCAGGTTTCATTTAAATGAGCTGGCAGTGTGAGCCAAAAAGCACTGGAATATCAATTCAGTTTCTTCTGCTTTTCCTTCAGGTGAAGGGAATCTCACTCCTGAACTACTGCTATGGAAATGGGTGCAACTGCTCAAGGAGGGAGTCTCTAACCCATGTAAATAAGAATGTCCCTGAATAATTTTGTTCATGCATTTCACAGGTTAAAAAAAGTAATTAGCAAAAATCTCATTCCAAAACCCAACTTCATCCAGCCCATTTGTGGGAAGCCTCAGCAGAAGACAAGCAGACTGCATTAACTAGGGTGTTACCAGGGCAAACATTGCAACAGAGCCAGAGCAAAGGCACTTCTGCCTTGTCCCTGGTCTGCAACAAACACCTCCTGCAGACAAACAAGGACTCTTGCTGTTAATTATGCACCCACTAATAATGCAAGGCTTATTCTGCAGTAGAGTTTTTTAGATGTGGCAAAGACTGAACTGCATTTTGAAGACTTTTGAGACAAGATGGACCTCCCACCTCCTGCTTGCTCTCACACAACCAAACCTTGCACGTCAGTGCTTCTTGTGCTTTTCACTCCCGCCTTGCAGAAAAGTAGTTGGAAAGATAAGACCAAGCTGTTTACCTATCTGGCTTCTGAAAAATCTCTATGCCTTGAACACTGTGCCTGTGAAAAGATCCTGTCTCTCAAAACCATGAATACCACCCAATGACAGCCTTCTAAACCAGGCAGCACCATTAACTCATCAAAAGGCTGACAGCTAACCAAGGCACAAGGGAGACATTAAAAGCTCCTGGAGACAGCAACATTTGCACTGCTCTGTCTCCCGTTCAACTCTGAGTGTTACATGAGGAGGAAACAGGCACCAAGAGATGAAGGCTGGGATGAATGCTCAGCATCACTTCTCACAGTTTGAAAAACTCTGGGGTCTTTCTGTATCTGTCACTCAGGTTCCTGGATAAGCCTCATTTTTATTATTTTTTTTCCCCCTAAATGAGCTTTTGAAAGATCCTAAGCAAAAAAGAGTACAGCTACACACATAGCTTGGCAAGCTGTCCCAGACACCGGGCCACTAGAGTCCACACCAGCCTGAGGAAAACAGTCCTCTGCCCAACCTAATAATACACATCTCCCGGCTGAGAAGTTTCCATATCAGAGCTGACTCATCTCTGACACAGCTCCCAGGGCTGACTAAAGAGCTCAAGCTGGTGACACCCAACTGTGTGGATGGCCCCCAGCGAGCCCCACTGCAGAGAAAGCAGCTGAAAAAAGCAGGAGATGAGTTAATGCCAGACCACAGGTTATTCAGGGCAGCAGAACTGGCTAGTGCTGGGAGAGACCCAGGGGCTTTTCCTGACTAAGTATCACAGTATCACCAAGGTTGGAAGAGACTTCATAGATCATCAAGTCCAACCCTTTACCACAGAGCTCAAGGCTAGACCATGGCACCAAGTGCCACGTCCAATCTTGCCTTGAACAGCCCCAGGGATGGCGACTCCACCACCTCCCCAGGCAGCCCATTCCAGTGTCCAATGACTCTCTCAGTGAAGAACTTTCTCCTCACCTCCAGCCTAAATCTCCCCTGGCACAGCCTGAGGCTGTGTCCTCTCGTTCTGGTGCTGGCCACCTGAGAGAAGAGAGCAACCTCCTCCTGGCCACAACCACCCCTCAGGTAGTTGCACACATCAATAAGGTCACCCCTGAGCCTCCTCTTCTCCAGGCTAAACAATCCCAGCTCCCTCAGCCTCTCCTCGTAGGGCTGTGCTCAAGGCCTCTCACCAGCCTCGTCGCCCTTCTCTGGACACGCTCAAGCATCTCAATGTCCCTCCTAAACTGGGGGGCCCAGAACTGAACACAGTACTCAAGGTGTGGTCTAACCAGTGCAGAGTACAGGGGCAGAATGACCTCCCTGCTCCTGCTGACCACACCATTCCTGATGCAGGCCAGGATGCCACTGGCTCTCTTGGCCACCTGGGCACACTGCTGGCTCATGTTCAGGTGGGTATCAATTAGCACTCCCAGATCACTCTCTGTTTGGCTGCTCTCCAGCCACTCCGACCCCAGCCTGTATCTCTGCATGGGGTTGTTGTGTCCAAAGTGCAGCACCCTGCACTTGAAGCTATTGAACACCATCCCATTGGACTCTGCCCATCTGTCCAGGTGGTCAAGGTCCCGCTGCAGAGCCCTTCTGCCCTCCAACCCAGCCACATCTGCCCCCAGCTTGGTGTCATCTGCAAACTTGCTGATGACTGACTTGATGCCCTCACCCAGATCATCTATGAAGATGTTAAAGAGGATGGGGAAGTAACTGACATTATTACAGTATTCCTCTTGAGTCTCTTTTGTTTTTTAGTGTAAAGTATTTAGGGATTTACTGGTAAAAAGTAACACTTTCTAGAAGAGCTACAAGAAAACCCAGCAATATAATTATGACACCATTATTACTAAATCAATCGTGAGCGCTGTAGCAGTGTGTTTTGTCCAGCTATGCTGCTGAATAAGACTGGATTGTTTTGTACTTGGGCAAAAAGAACAATGGCAGCCAGTATAATGCAAAAAGACAGAATAAATTGTAATAAAGGTCCATTTTGTCTTTGTCATCCATGAATAAAGCTTTGAATTTTAAAGAGTCTCCCTATGAGGTTGCTTAATATTCACCAAGACATAGCAAGTACACAACAGCTGTGCTCACAGCCTTAACTCATGATGGAAAGAAGAGAATTTTGTTACTTACCTGCTTTTTTTTTTTTTTTTTTAATTAGATCTCTTTGCCCTAGAAGATACAGATCAAAAGCAAGGTACATCAAAGAAGAAAAACAAACAAACAAACTCACTCAAACGGTCTATTCTGTTTTGTCCCCCAAACTCTGCTGTCTGGAATCTTGGATATTACATTAATCGAGAAATCTATTGGGAATGAGGTTTCTTTGCTGGTTAGCTCCTCTCAGAAGGATTGCAAGCATCTTCCAAGGCATCTCTAAAAATTTCAGCAGTCCTACATTAAACAGACTTTCTAAATACAGATCTAGAAATGGACTTGCTCATCACCATTCCAATAGTGGGGAAAAAAAAAAAAGGAAAATCTTTAACATGGTCAGATGAAATTACAGAAGCACAGGAGGTTAGGGGCTGGAAGGGACCTTAAAAACACATCCAGTCCAAACCCCTGCCAGATCACATAGGAACACATCCAGGCAGGTCTTGAGTATCTTTAGAGAGACTCCACAACTGCCCTGGCAGCCTGTTTCAATGTTCTGTTCTCCTCCACAGAGAAAACACTCTCTCATGTTTAAATGGAACTTCCTATGCCTCAACTTCCACCTATTGCCCCTTATTATTGGGCATCACCGAGCAGAGTCTGGCTGCATGCTCCTGGTACTCAACCTTTACATCTTTATAGCCATGAATGAGCTCACCTCTCAGTCTCCTCTTGTCCAAGCTAAAGAGCCCCACCTCCCTCAGTCTCTCGTCATTAGGAAAGCTTCTGAATAGTCACTTTAATTTACCCTGTCTTGGCCATTCTGCTACATCTCTCACAGTCTAACTCTACCAAAGGTTTTTTGTGTCCAATTGATCTCTCTTGCATGTAAAACAGAAAAAGCAAATCTATCAGCCTATGTACAGGTTGTGCTCCCCAGCAGGGAGTGTTTATGATTTTCCCTAGGTCTGCAATGAACAAAAGTTAACCAGAAATACAACCACATCTTTAATCCAACTGCCAGGCTTTGATTGGAGAAACTGCAATAGGTGTCTGGGACAGCTTTTCAAGCTTTTGCATTTTTATTTGCTCTCAAATCAACTCACCCATCGAAGTGTTCTAGCCACTACCTTCTTCAGCTGAAACTCCAGAGTTGTGGTTTCCAGGCTTTTTGATTTGCAAGTTCCTAAGGTCCCCTTATGAATTCCAGTCATCTGATAATAGCTTTGCTTTGGTTATTGTTACCTTTGTACAAAGCCCTTAAAATTCAGACATGATTCATGAGGGTTTTGCAGACCACACTTGGAAAAACACAGTATAATGGGCAAGAGCTTGCCCACATTATGAGAGTGAGACCTCTCATCTTACCTCTGTGACTAACCATCACTTAAAAACCAAAACAGTAATAAAATTTAGGAATAGTAGGCTGAGACTATGACTTCTGAAACCTGGGCTACTCAATGGAGTTCAACAGCAAGTAAAGCAGAACCTCTGTAGCAAACTAATGTGCAGCAAGACTTATTCTGAACACAGTTGCTGGCATGGAAGCTTAAGATTTTAGTCCCCATCCACCCCCCCAAACAAGTTACTCAACTGAGTTGCATACTGCTTCTTTGTAACAACATTTTCTTCATCAGGTTTCTCACAAAGAATTAATCTTTCTTCCCAGAAAGAGCAGATTGTGTTCTAAATTAATACAGCCCTTCAGCAAATGTTAGCTCTTACTGGAAACGTTCACCTACCTGGTAAAGGCAGGGGTGCTGGGTCACCTGCCCTCTGGCTAGAGATCCAGCACCCTTCTGCCAGAGGCCTATGGGGAATTTGAGCTTGAAGTCTGTATTGCTTCAGGTGAAAGAAACCAAACATTAAAATCTTCAAATCCTTGAAAGCTTCAAATCGTCCAGATTTGGAGAAGTGGAAATTGTGTTTCTCTACCTGGCATGGCCACTTCCTGCATCACAGAAGTGTTTGGATTGGAAGCAACCTTAGGAATCCTCTAGTTCCAATTCCCTGCCATGAGCAGAGACACCTTTCCCTAGACCAGGTTGTTCAAAGTGCCATTCCAGCCTGGTCTTGAACACCTCCAGGGAGAGGGCAATCCCAACCTGTCCCAGTGTCTCACCACCCTCACCATAAAGAACATTATCTTTAAATCTGATTTCAGTTTAATCCTCCTCATCTCCCAGTTTTTCAAGGACATGCAAAAACAATGGTTAGAGCCACTGTAGCTCTGGCAGCTCCTTACGCACATGACAGAGCCAGCCCCATAGTCAACTGCCAAGCAGACTGGGGAGTCCAAAATTAACTGATGAACGGAGATGAAAAAAGGCTGTAGACCAAACCAGACACTCCACAAAGCATAGACTGTGTCCTTAATCCATCACAAAAGGCTATACAATGCAAACTAAATTCCTGAAGATGCAAGACTGATCCAGTACCTGAAGGGGGTCTAGAAGAAAGCCAGGAAGGGGCTTTTTACAAGGCCTCATAGTGATAGGACAAGAAGGAATGAAGCTTGAGAAAGGAAGATTTAGACTGGAGTTCAGGATGAAATTCTTGGCAGTAAGGGTGGTGACACAGTGGAACAGGTTGCTCAGAGAGGTCGTGGATGCCCCCTCCCTACAGGCATTGAAGCCTAGGCTGGATGAGTCCTTGAGCAACCTGTTCCAGTGGAAAGTGCCTCTGACAATAGAAGTGGGCAGTGGAACTATATGATCTTCAATGTCCCTTCCAACCTAAACCATCTGATGAAACTATGAAGATTTTGTCATGGCAATCCATTAGAAACTATTTTTCTACTTAAAATCTACCAGCAATTGCAGTTCTGTGACTTGGTTGGACTAACACACACTTAGAAACATAAAAGCAAGAACAGCAAGCCTTGCTGAGACACCAGCAAATTACATTTTTAGTCTAAAGGTCAATTTGTTTATATTGCTGACATATAAATGTGAAGACTTCTTTAACATGATTTGCAAAGTAGATTTCTCAGTCCCACGCCCTGTTTCTGTGACTCTTTGTAGCATAAAATGATTAGGATTTAGATGAATGCCAAATTCTCATCGCTGTCTCTCAAAAGGCCTCCAACTGAAAAGCTTCAGTTCCCCGTGCCAACTAGTCCCAGCTTTCTTTTGGACAATGCATGTACTACACATGCCAAACTGCTGTAAAGATCTCACAGAAGATGTGAGGCCTTATTCAGAGTGATTGTTTATATTCCACCAAATAAGAGATTAAAAACAGGTGTTGAATAATTTTATTTCAATATTATTACAGCGATTATCTGCAGAAAAGGTCTCTCTGAACCATAGCACAGCTTACTCAAAGATTAACTCAGTGAGAATGGTTCTTTGCCTCAACAAAAAACAGCCACTGAACTGATGCCATTTCATACTTTGTTATTTCAGACATAAAAGGATTTAACAAAAGAGGGTCAATAATTATTGTGAGAAACCAGAGAAACAGACAGAAAACAAGTCGACAGCTACTGACAATTTTGTCAGTGCTCATCTTGGCAATCCGTCCAACCATGAGCACCAACAGCTGGAAAGCAGAACACATAGAGGTAAACCTGAACCATCAACGTGCAGCAGGTACAGCCTAGCAACCCCTTCACACTCAGCAACTCTCTGCAGAGAAATCCCCGTGGATATATAACGCAGCACAGAAACAAGACAAAAACCACTGGGGCAAATGGGGTTATTACAATGACTGGAAAACTTCTTTCTCCCACTTTTTTTTTGTTTCCAAAACAAGAAAAATTGGTGTCATGGTCTAGCCTTGAGCTTTGTGGTAAAGGGTTGGACTTGATGATCTGTGCGGTCTCTTCCAACCCTGATGATACTGTGAAAAATGAGTAGCAACCATGATTAAATGAGCTTCTGCTTACACTGAAAACCCTACAGAGAAACACTGATCAAAGAGATAATTAACAAATACCATCTGAAGCCATAAAGAACTCAACTGAAATTTGGAATTTATTTGCCCTTCTGGTACACACAGTCTATAATGGTCATTTGAAACCAAAGAACTTGCAGCACATTTCCTCCTGCAAATGCTCAGGGTTGACTCAGCTCAATGTGACTCAGCTCTGTCAGGTCAGTTGAGCAAGGTGCTGGGTCACAGCAATTAATATTTTGCTAGCCTAGGTTGCCCACTGGACACACACATTGTGTTTCACTAAGTTCTCTACAGATGTTTAATAAAGTTTAATAACCTTTTCTTGAGATGTCCCAGGAAATGAGGTAGTCAAATTAAAACAGTTAAGATGTCTGCTGAAAAGCAAATATATTTATTATGCACTTTCATATACACAGGGATTTTTGCTTAATATAATACAAGGAATAAAATAAAAATTTTACAATGTGAAATTCATTCAATGTACATTAAAGGCTATTTACAACCCACTCCAGGAATAAAAAAAAAAACCAAACCCCAAAACTGTCAAGTCTGCAGACCAAATTAACTGAGGAGTTCAGATGGGGAATATTAAGCATAACAGACATTTGCATAGCAGAGTAACTGATGAGGGAAAACACCTTTTCATGTTTAATTAAATGCTAATGGTTTCAATACTGATCACTGAGAAGACAAAAAAATGCATCATGTTGTGCCTCTATCTCTTGATGCATTTCTCTTCTAAGGTTTTTTTTCCACATGCACACAGTATTGACAGCCATGTCCACAAAACAGTCTTTTCTCCCCTAACTCTCCCATCGAGAATTTTAGACGTCTTGTGGAGATGACCTTTGAGGGAACAGTGTAATAGGATTCATAGATTACTATTCTGTGTTGCTCGGGTTTTTAGAACTGTTTTAGGTTGTGAAACTGTTACACTGCCAGAAGAAACTGTGCTGAGTCACAGCTATGCAACTCCATTCACCTCCACTTGACTGTACAGATGGGAAAGAGCAGAGCTGGACAGAGCAAACAATGGCGTCGGGGGAAACGGCAACCTCTCTTGGTATGCAAAACCCTCACAAATGGTGGTAATAAAACATCAAACACAACAGCAATGTGGAATTACACAGACTTTCAGATGTTTTATGCAGTGAATGTTTTAAAGCAATTCATGCTCTGTTTCAAAGTGATATCCAAAGTCTGTATGAACTGCCCTCCTGAAAACATTTCCAACAGGTCTACTTTCTGCTGATTTGGATCCAAGGTTTCCCCAGCAACTGTTTCAACTGTAAATACTATTCACACAAAACCTATCAGGCTATCTATCAGCTGTGGCCCCTTGTGAAACTGGCCATAGTTCTCCATCCACGAGGTGCAATTAATAACAGCACAATAAAATTAAATAAATATAATCCCAATGACAGTCGAGGTCAGCAGAAGAACGTTGGCATTCAGGGATCCCTTTCTACAGAACAAAACATACACCTAGGAACTAAGGAAAGTTGTGTTTCTTGCACAGTATTGCAAACGTACTACGCTTGAGGTCTGGAACGAGTCTGCTGAGAACGTTTTGGTACTTTACTAACCCTCTTAAGGCCATTCTGCCAGTCTCCTGTTATGTTTATCTTATAATTGTCCCACAGGGACAAGAAATTCAATACATGAAACATTCAGAATAATCAATATTGCTGCGTGCCAACTTTTAACATCTAATTCTACTACGTGCTGAATGCTTGACTAGAGAGTCTTTTTACATTTAGTAACAAGCAATAAGAATGGAGGTGCAAGATACTGCACCTTAAAAAACAAAACCTAAATGTTCTGATGACTGCTAATCATAGTAACGAGACACAGAGCCCTTTAGTGCTTCAGAATATGCACTAAATCTACATCTAGGGGCCATTTATCAAAGATGAAGGATAGCCATACATCTAATTAATCCTCTATGAAAAATAACCTCAGCTTTCTATCATCTGACTTGTGGAGCAGTCAGAATTGGAGTATGAAAAAGGTGAAATCCAAGTCTTTAGAAGAAATACTCACATACAAAAATAGGCTTACTTTCTAAAGAGCAAGGCTGGCTAATGGTGAGTAGTAGAATATAGCTCGCATTCATAGGAGAAAATAACCCACTTGTTTCTTTTTATCACTCCCAGAGCTGTGCAAGTAAGATGTGCACATTCAAATGAAAACTCATACTGTTCACTTTCACAACAATGGCCTTGATTTTGCTCTCTTTTGTAGAAGTAAAATTCTTCTGCTGTGAGAGTGGGGAACCAGCTTTTCATTACCCGTAGATGGGACTATGCAGACTGCCGACTAACTGTGCTCCAGGTACAGAAATACTCACACTGGCTCTACCTAACCCATCTGAAGCATTAACCACATTCATACAAGTTTGTGCTTTAAAGAGTTATTGTCTCAGGACAAGGCTAACTCAGTAATCTCTGTACTCCCCAGACAAGGGTTTTACTAACAGTTTGCTCTTCCACTGTACTCTCGCTACAAATTCTCTCAGCCCCATTACAAAGCATCTTCCACGGTTTTACTGACATCTTCAGTACAGTCCTTTGCCTTGGAATAAAAAAAGAAAGAGCTGTTTCTAACATATAAAGGTATACATGAAAGCAGGATCAGACCTTTAGCACCTAAAACATACCCATATTCAGTTACCTCATCATTGTAACAATAATGAAGGCTACTTAAGATCAAGTGTCCAAGAGCAAATCTGCCTGCTGCTTTCAGTGGTCACCACCTGCCATCCAGATTTGGTGCTGTAGTACCAGAGAGTGGACTTTTGCCTCTTAAAAATCCCAAATATACTGCAGCTGCTTGCAGTCCAACCCCTTTGCTACCACTGAACAGCTATTACACAGACAGAACACACAAGCACAGTATTTATAAAATACTGTTACAAGACGTGTATCTCTGGAGAGAACTTCTCGAAGTACACAGGGGACTGACCATACATTACACCAATGCAAATGTGACAAACTGTTTGCTTATTTTCTTAAGCCACAGGAAAATAAATACCAAAAAAAAAAAAAAAAAAAAAAAAAAAAAAAAGCACTGCCTCTCCAGAAACAGTTCACTGTGGCACATGCACCTCTACCAAGCGTTCTGGAACACCATGTCAGAATTCCTCGTTCTTCCCAGTTTCGGCTGTTGTCAGGGAAATACAGCATGTATCTTCCTGCAGTTAAAAAAACAAAAGTGCTCATTCTGTGTATTAAATACAAAGTACACCAAAAAAAAAAAACAAATTCTTTTTTGAAGCACAGAGGGTTATACTGAGAAGGCAGCCTGAAAAATGTAGGCACGTTACAGTAATTAAGGTAACTGTACTGTGGTAATCACATTCTTGAATTTCTAGGTGGACTAAACAAGCATCGTTTGCTTCCATCCCAGCCAGCTGATGAATCATTCAGAACAGAAGAGCTTCTGGTCATAGCATCACAGAATTGGCCTAAAAGTACAAAAGAAAACCACTAAGTTTTTGTAATGCTCCATAACATGAACAAGACCTATCAGAAGGAGAGCTCCAGCATTTCTAATTACAGTTAAAAGCACACAAAAACATGCCAATGATTAAAAGTTCTTCCTTGCCTAACTCAAATCCCATGACTGACTGCCTGTGCTCTCTTCTCTACCATTCAAAGCAGTTCGGTCTCCACAGCAGGAATGTTTCCCAAAGGAAGACTTTGGAAGCAGCATCCAGGGAAGGAAAACCATTCCTCAGGTGCTCCAGTAGAGAATTTCTGATGTGTTTCTCCACGAGTGACTACTTCATTCACTGGTCAGGGGAATTACTGGGCTTTGTGCACAATACTCAGCAAAAAGGGAGGTAAATTGCAGCCTTTGCCAAGCAATTCATCATCCACACAAAATGGTTTTACACTTCCATATTTAAAATGGAGCTATGACAAATCATTAGAGAAAAAGCAAAAGGAAGCATTTAGTTATCCACCACCTCATGTACTTAGCCACTTGCAATTTACTGAGAGAACTCCTGAATTTTTAGATAGAGCACAATTTGCTCCCAATAAAGCAAAGCCCAATTCAAGGTTTGAAATTCTATGTGGAGTGTTCCATATATTATAAAATCAACAAAGATGAAAATTTCATCAGAACTAATCTTTTGATGACAGGTCAGGTCAAGTCAATGCATTGTAGGTTAGAACCACAAAACTTATTTACAACAAAGTGTAACATGAAAGAAAGCACTGAGCATCAGGTGAAGGTACGGAAGAGTTAGGAAATACAGTTCTTAATTATACATTTGAATGTTTTATGGAGGCAAGAGGAAAAATTACAAACTGATTTAAATCCTGTTTGGACATGATGTAGAACTGTGGGAATCTAAAGTTCTTGTAGAAAGACTCAGGGCCCATTCTCTCATGTGCTGGTTCCTCTCTATGCCTGCTCCTGTTGTCCTGTCTCTTCTCTTCTGCCGGCCCCACAGCTCCTCTGAGCCTTTGCTAATATTTGCATTGGTACAGATGTGGAGGCTGTGGCACAGCTTTCTGAAGCACTAAAATATTTGAAACAATATCATCAAAATGACAACCCCCAAGGAAACACTTCAGAGCCCTGCATGATGTTCTAATACTCTGCTTTTCACACCTAGGTGGATGCTCTCTCCATCTAGAGAGATGCATTCCATTTCCAGGATAGTCTGAGGGACACCCTGTCTCTATCTGTTTTCTGTCAGCTGAAAAGCTTCCATTTGTGGATTTGTGGATTCTGCACCACCTGCAAACGCCCTAGAAACCTGCAGTCTTTGATGACTTGCAGCAGAACTGAGTCAGTTAGACAGAATGTTTCTGTTTTAGGGAGCAGCAAGCCTCATCTGCCAAAAAGGCAGCATTTGCACAAACAAAAAATGGTTGTAAAAATAAAAAAAATAGGCATAAATGTCATAAAGATGCTGCTTCTTCAAAATTCAAATCGAAAATACATTAATTATTCACATTCCCAAGATCCTAAAAAAGATAAAACCTTGTGACAAAGAGGGAGAAAAACAGCTCTATTTTAGCTGACTCACTGACAATTCAGGTTTGAAAAAGCTGCATTAAAATTCTTTTTTTTTTTTTTTCCAACCTAAAATTCAGCATGGGAGAGAAAGGAAGAGCTCTAAATGTATTCCACTCATTGAGAGCTACAGAATGGTCAGAAAATTTGCAACATAACATCAGTTCTAACCTCACTTTGAGGAATGCCACCTCTTTTACAGGATGGTTACCTTCCCAGCAACAGAACTATAAAAATCAAAGCTTTAGCATTTTAGCTGTTTGATTTGTAGGCAGCTATGCTGAAATTTTGCATCTGAAATCCAAATTCACAAAAGCAATTGCCTGTAACTTAAAAGAAGCTCCAGAAGCTTCCTAAAAAAACAAACCAATAAACCATTTTAGGGAGTAATAATTGCTGTATCTGAAAATATCACAAATTAAAATTCTCAGCTGTCTTTATGCTTGAAATGAAAATTCCAAATCAATGCTACATGGAACTTGCTGCTTTATTCAGTCACCTACCAAAGAGAGTGAGGTATGAGTTAAGCAACCGGAATTCAACAGAACATATGAGGGTGATCCAACAACTCTCCAGCTGATGCTTAAATGACAGGAAGACAAATCCTTGCCATGGTTATAATTTTACCATTCATGGTTTTCATTAAGAAAGGAATTAGGATAAATGCCAATGAAATTCAACTTTAGCATAGAGAAAACGCACGGGATGAAAGAAAGGGTTTTGCTTCTACTGTGACTGGATAGGTTACCTTTTATAATGGTGTTTCCTTCTTGTAGTTGAAACTTGGGTCACTACCTTCAATCTGTAGTTTTAAGGCTTGCTTAAGGCTGAGTTCTGTCTCTGCAGGAGGATAACCTTCCAGAACCTCCTGATGCCCTCTGTCCTGCACTGTGCGTGGGACGGAAACTCTACCGAGAAAAACCTGATTGCTCTGAAGATGGTAATTCGGATTTGTCATAATTCCATTTCTTTTCTTCTGTTCTCCACCCTGTTGGTGGATCAGAAACTGCTGCTGAGATCGACCGACTTCTTGCTGAGCTGGCGGGACCAGGATTTTGCACTGTGGCTCCGTGGGCATCGATTTCAGTGGCATGCCTGTCCCAGATTTGGCATTAGGTACTCGTTTATCAAACTGAGTCATCTCATACTCTAACACTTTTGGTTGGGAGGAACTACATTGTTTGATTTTTTTCCCAGCTGACCCGGATTTGCTGGAGCTGTCCGCTTTCCCCGCTTTCCCAGCTTTAGTTGATTTCAAACTAGGTTTCACTTGGCTCCATTCAAATTCACTGCTTGGTGAATTATGATTTTGACTTAGGGAATGAGTCGTGGAGGAAGGAGAAACGATGGACTGCCTACTTCTGCTACGTGGCAGGGAGTGCTGCTGGATTTGCTCGGTAAACGACAGGCTGTGGAAGCTATCAATGGGCACCGTCTGAGCGGTGGCAGTCGATGACGTGGTGCGGAGAGAGGAATTTTTGGAACTTTTCAGGGAATTGTTTGACAAAGACGATTTCTGACGGTCAACTGTGGAATCAGGAGACTCCGAGGGAGAACTGAAGGCATGAGCAGGGCCGTTAGATAAGCCACGCATACTAGGTTGCATATCCCCACCAGTACTCCCTGAACTATTGGACTTCATTGTCAGCGACTGCATTTTGGAGGAGACTGACTGTAAGGGTTTTTGCTCCATTGTGTGGACTGGAGACGGAGTGCAACCGTTCAGAGTAGACGCACCATATTTCTCCAGCAATTTAATAATCTGAGAGTGCCCGTTTTTGGCTGCAACACGCATAGCGGTGCGCCCAAACTGGTCGGCATGATTTGGATCAGCACCATGCTCTAGTAATATTTGGACGACGTCAATGTGCCCTTCTTGGGCTGCAATGCAGAGTCCAGTAGCACCTTGATTACATGTGTGGTCAACCAGAGCTCCATGCTCAATGAGAAGCTGCACTACTTTGACATGACCTTGCCATGCAGCAGACTGCAGAGCAGATCTCTTCTCATTATCAGCAGCGTTCACATCGGCATGGTACGTTATCAGCACCTGTACCATCTCCAAATGGCCCTGCCAGCAGGAAACATGGAGTGCTGTTCTTCCTTCAGCATCACTTGCTTCTACGTTTGCACCATTTTCTAAAAAATACTCAGCCATTGTGAGCTGGTTTTCTAATGCCAAGATGTAAAGTGTGGGCCGCCCGTCGGCGTCTTTGTAGTTCACATCTGCCCCGTGGCTGAGCAGTAGTTCAACTATATCTCTGTGACCTTCTAAAGCAGCAACCCGGAGAGCGTTTCTCCCATCATAGCCTCTCTGGTCAATGTTGGATTTATTTTCCAGTAATATCTGCACACAATCATAGTGACCTTCTTGTGCGGCCAATATGAAAGGTATACGTCCGTCGTTATCGATCTCATTTGTTCTAGCACCTTGTTCTATAAGAGCTTCACAGATCAACCTGTGACCTTCAAAAGCTGCCATATGCAAAGGTGTCCAGCCTGCATCATCTCTATGATTTTCATCTAACCCCCTGTCCAGCAGAGTCCGTACTACCTCAACATTGCCCTGTGCAGAAGCTATGCTCAGGACTGTTCTCCCCTCACTATCAATGCTGTCAACAGCTGCACCCCAAAATAAAAGAGTATTTACAACTGAAGCATGGCCCATGGAGGCTGCTGCTAGAAGCGGTGTACGGCCATTGTTGTCTGTGTGATCAACATCAGCTCCTCCTTCTAGAAGCAGATCAACAACATCTACATGTCCTTCATAAGCAGCTACCAGCAGTGGAGTCATGCCATCTTTATCACAATGGTCAACTTCAGCACCACGGTCGATTAGAAGACTAACCACTGAGGCATGTCCCTTACTGGCTGGTACACAAAGTGCGGCGACAGACAGCGCAGTCCTTCCATCCACATCCTCGTGGTTTACCTCCGCACCGTGATCTAGGAGGTGCTCCACGATCTCTTTATGCCCCATGTATGCGGCCGCAATCAAAGCCGTTCTGCCTTCATTATCAGCTTTATTAACTTCAGCACCGTGTTGAAGCAGATTCAGCACAATATCTTCGTGCCCTCCCCAGGCTGCTGCTCTCAGTGCCGTCCGACTGTCGGCATCTGCGCAGTCCACTTTGACTCCAGCGTAAAGCAGAGCAGAGACCACCTCAGTGTGCCCACCCCACGCTGCAGATCGCAGCGCCGTCCAGCCATCGTGGTCGGTGTGATTAACATTTGCCCCACAGCCGATCAAGCAATTGACAACCTTGGTATGTCCCTGCCGAGCAGCTAAGGTAAGTGCTGTTTGCCCATGAGTGTCTTCTATCTCTAGATCCGCTCCCCTGGAGACCAGTAAGTTAACCACATCGAGATTGCCGCTGTAGGCTGCATTGGCCAGCAGCGTTCTCCCGTTGGAGTCGTACTGGTTCACCGACGCTCCATTGTCCAACAAGGTGCGAATGGAATCTTCTCTCTCCAGAGCCTGCCGAACGATGCAAGACGTGCGGTCATCTTCACTGTTGACATGAGCACCAGCTTTGACCAGCAGCTGCAATACTTCTTGCTCTTTAGGTATTAAGGTTGACAGGGAGTCTTTGACAGGTGTGCCGTTCCAGATCATCCACAGCGCCAGCTCGGAAGTCTCTAACTGTAAATTTGAATTAATTAGGTGCAAGGCAAACTCTTGAGCTTCTAAGGGTGTTAAATCCTTTGCTCGGCAGGTGTAACTCATGGCCAGCATCCTGTGTCCCTCTGCTGCATTACACAAGTATTTCTGTGTACAATGCTTCACATCCAGCAACCACTCTGCAAAGCTGTAGTGGAACAAGATTTTTGTATTTCCAAGCCCATCAATAAGGACTTTCGACAGGACATCCAATTTGCGCTGAAAGTCTTCCATCGTCAGCGTCATATTTTTGGTCCACACTGCATGATACAATTCTGTGGTGGTTAATGGCCTGCAGGCTGCAAGGATGACATTGAGAATAGGCTGGACTTTTGCAAATTGTTTTCTCACAAAAAGTCTCTGGCAGAGCCAAAGGTAGAGGCCATTTAACGTGCCCGGAATATCACGGATCTCTCGTAACATAATAAAATTCTCCACTACTCCATCGAGGACACGTTCCAGATACAAAAAGCAGCCACTGCTTTTGATGTGAAGCTGATTCAGCATTTCTGCAGTTTCCTTTGTGAGATGTTGCCTCAGTGCCTCTTCCTGGTCTAAACGATGAAGGATGTATTGCTGCACGTCTTTCACTATGTAAGCCTTGCGGAGATCATCCAGACTTATTTTTCGAAAACCTGTTAAAAGGGAAGAAAGATGTTAGCAATTCAAAGCTTAGTTTCACCTCATGTTGAAAAGGAATAGACAAATATAAAAGACAGACATTTCTGGGTAGGCAACTCCCACGGTAATATATTTTATGTGTATACATAGTGCACGTAAACTAGTAATAATAGACGTATTTTTAGCTGCTGAAAGAAGAAAGCATGCTGCTAATTAAGATCAGAGGGCTGAAGAACCTCTCATGGGGACAGACTGTTAGAATTGGGGCTGTTCAGCTTGGAGAAGGTTCTTCACTGAGAGAGTCATTGGACACTGGAATGGGCTGCCTGGGGAGGTGGTGGAGTAGCCATCCCTGGGGCAGTTCAAGGCAAGGTTGGACGTGGCACTTGGTGCCATGGTCTAGCCTTGAGCTCGGTGGTAAAGGGTTGGACTTGATGATCTGTGAGGTCTCTTCCAACCCTGATGATACTGTGGTACTGTGTGATACTGTGAGGAAAGAAGGCTTTGGGGAGACTAACTTATAGTGGCCTTCCAGTACCCGCAGGAGGCCTACAAGAAAGCCAGGAAGGGACTTTTTACAAGGGCTTGTAGTGCTATGGACGCAAGAGAATGGATTGATGCTTGTGGAAGGTAGATTAGACTGGATATTAGGAAGTAATTTGTTACAGTGAGGGTGGTGAGACATGGGAACAGGTTGCCATGGGAGGTTGTGAATCTCTCCTCCCTGGAGGTGTTCAAGGTCAATTTTCAGCTATTTAGATTAAGGCAGCTATTACATTAATGTAATTATAGAAGAGAAGCTCCTCAATTCAAGAAAGATGTTGAGGTGCTGGAACGTGTCCAGAGAAGGGCAACAAAGCTGGTGAAAGGCCTGGAACACAAACCCTATGAGGAGAGGCTGAGGGAGCTGGGCCTGTTTAGCCTGGAGAAAAGGAGGCTCAGGGGTGATCTTATTACTGTCTACAACTACCTGAAGGGACACTGTAGCCAGGTGGGGGGTGGCCTCTTCTCCCAGGTAACCAGCAATAGAACAAGGGGACACAGTCCCAAGTTATGCCAGGGTAGGTATAGGCTGGATGTTAGGAGGAAGTTCTTCACAGAGAGAGTGATTTGCCATTGGAATGGGCTGCCCGGGGAGGTGGTGGAGGCACCGTCCCTGGAGGTCTTCAAGAAAAGCCTGGATGGGGCACTTAGTGCCATGGTCTAGTTGATTGGATAGGGCTGGGTGCTAGGTTGGACTGGATGATCTTGGAGGTCTCTTCCAACCTGGTTGATTCTATGATTCCAAGAGGTTATTCACACCTGGTGCATATGCATGATGCAATTAAATAAATCACTTCATCTCAATCACCGTAGTTTCTTTCAAAAGCTTTTAAGATATAGCAGAGAAAGAGACCTGAAAACAGCTTTAAACATCCTAACACCTCTATGCACTGAAAATTGCCTACTATATTCCAAGACTGAATTTCAGATGACAATCCCAACTCTCTATGAGGGACACATTATATAAGAGGTTTTCTCAGAGTCACATGATCACATTGTTGCTCCAATCTGTTTCATCTTTAGAGGAAGAAGGGAAATTACTTCCTATGTATGTACTGTGTCCATCTCCTCCCTAGGCACGCACACCCTCTACCCAAAGCAAACAATGCCATTCTTAGCAGTACGAAGAAGCCCCTAGGGCAACCACTGTGGCCACAGGGCTCTCAAGCAGAAGGCAGAATGAAGACCCAGTTGTATGGATGACCCAGCTATACCTGTCCTTAAAAAAACTTGCTTTGGTAGTGCCAAGTGGAGCATTTGATGAAGACCTACCCTCTGTCATTAATGACACGTTACGCTCCTTGAACACTGCTTTTCCAGAACCTATGGGAAAACCACAGAAGTCACAGACACAGCAGCTCAAACTCTATGTTTGAGGCCAGAACTGTGCCTCTCCTCTCCAGGGACAGGCAATAACTTTCCTCCAGTGTAGCAGACTGCACACATTTCCTTACCGTTAGCTCAGCTAGTTGTAAGCACCCCCAACTTTGCTTTTCACAGCAAACCAGTTACTAACCTCCAGATTATACTGAAGAAAAAGCAACCACAGAGCAATGCATTCAATGTCATATTGGCCTCATCTCCACAGAACAAAGGATTTTAAAAGGGAGACTCTGAATAATGTTATTTTCAGGTTTTTACTGTAGTTAGACATTCTACAGGTGACTACTTGGTCTGTGAGCATGTTCTGGCTGAGACTTCAGTTTGATAATAACAGAGCTGTGGTTTTTGCTCCCAAGCACCTTCAGCAGAGGTTCTGAATGTCACACTAAGCTCACTGTTAATTGTTTAGCCTCCACGAGCATTGTGCAAACACAGCAGATTAAAATTGAGAGGCAAACTGTGGCAGTGCTACTAAAATACTCCTGCTTCCCTTGTTAATTATGATAGCATTACAAATCTAACATGACTAAATAAATACTTGAAAACAAAACCATGATTATTCCCAAAATAAAATCACTGGATAGGATATCTTTGCACAGTCACATCCTGGGTTAAGGCTGCACTACTAAGACTCTCTACTTGAAGACTTTCGAATGAGAAGACCAGGAGGCAAAAAAATATTTTGGGGAGGATCTTACTGTATCCACAGATATTTCCCCCCTCTTCTTTCTCTCAAAAAAAACAAAGAACCAACTTTATCCATCACAAGTTGTCACAATTTCAAGAAATGTCCCAACATGACCTGCAGAATGCTGTAATTCCTCGATTTACTACGTATTTGATTAAAATGCTCTGTATGTAACTTAACAAAGTCCTTAATTCTTGCATATAAACCAAAAAAGGGAACTTTGCTGAGTAAGAACAGACAATGGCATCCTGGCCTGGATCAGGAACAGTGTGGCCAGTAGGACAAGGGAGTTTATTCTTCCCCTGTACTCAGCACTGGTCAGGCCACACCTTGGGTGCTGTGTCCAGGTCTGGGCCCCTCAATTCAAAAGAGATGTTGAGGTGCTGGAACATATCCAGAGAAGGGGACAAAGCTGGTGAGGGGCCTGGAACACAAACCCTATGAGGAGAGGCTGAGGGAGCTGGGGTTGTTCAGCCTAGAGAAGAGGAGGCTCACTGGGTGACCTCACTGCTGTCTACAACTACCTGAAGGGAGGTTGTAGCCAGGTGGGGGTTGGTCTCTTCTCCCAGACACCCACCAACAGAACAAGGGGACACAGTCTCAAGTTGTGCTGGCGGAAGTACAGGCTGGATGTTAGGAGGAAGTTGTTGCCAGAGAGAGTGATTGGCATTGGAATGGGCTGCCCAGGGAGGTGGTGGAGTCACCGTCCCTGGAGATGTTCAAGAAAAGCCTGAATGAGGCCCTTAGTGCCATGGTCTAGATAACTGGATAGGGCTGGGTGCTAGGTTGGACTGGATGATCTTGGAGGTCTCTTCCAACCTGGTTGATTCTATGAAATTTGTCTCTGCAAATCCCAAGCTTCCACTTCAAGTGTGAGGCTGTTTCTATGTTACAAGCCTTCAGAAGACACAGAAGTGCAAACAAAGGCACAAAAAGCAGGGCACCGCTGGGTGCATGCATTCAGTCACATGCAGAACTGTAATCAGACACAAGCATCCCTTTGGGTGTCTCGTGTTCAAGGAACAGATGTGTTCTGCTCAATTCAGAGCAAAGGCAACCACTGCATTCACTCACATTCCAGTTCTTTTAAACTCTCTAGTCACGTTTGTACTTGCTGCTAAATGCTGGGACTCAATGATCTTCAAGGTCTTTTCCAACCTAGATGATTCTGTGATTCTATCACCTGTTTGAAGAATACGTACAGAGCTCTGCAAATTCATCCTCTGTGTGTTTAGTCATAGGTGAGACTGCTCAGAGCATCCCCAGTCAGTCACATTAATCCCATGCTGACATCCTTACACCCAATCTCCATCTGCAAATGTTATTTTTAACTTTTAATTAAGTGGCTTTTCTTTTTTTTTCAGTAATTTTATTTCCCCCGATGAGAAAACCCCTGAATGACTCATGTAACAGCTACCCTAAGATTTCAGCTCATGTTCAGTGTTGCCTGACTAACGACTACACTTCACCTCCCCTGACCTCCCAGCCTCCGCACAAAAAACCTGCAGAGTGATAACTGTTTCAGTGTTTCAGTGTCTCCGTGTGCTTCAAAAGCAAGAGACTTGCTTATCTGGCATTGCTCTCTGAATACCATTTTCACTTTGCTTTCCGAAATGGGTGGCAAAATTAACAAAACCATTTTGGATGTCATAGAAAAACTCAAGCTCTCAAGAAAACATGAAAAAAATAAAGGGTTTCTCTATTTGTTTGTTAATTTGGGTCCTGTTTGTCCCATCCCCCTCCACCCCTTAAATGAGGCTGTGTCATAACTTTGTTCAATATCAGGGTTAAAAATATTGCCCTGCTCTGCAGTTACCTGAGTGATACCAAATGCCTAAGCACTTTTGAAATTTATTTGCTTGTCTGAAGGCTTCAGAGTAGTGGATAGTCCAGAAGTCAGTAATATTAAACAATTTTATTGGCTGATATGTTTACAGAAGCTAAAGAATTGTTTTTCTTTTGCCATTATTCCCAAATGTTCCTTGCTAATGAGAACCTCTACCCTGTATCTGAAGACAGCTTTGTAGAGCAAGCAGCATGCCAGACTCATGCAGACCTTCACACACCCAGGGATAACAGGCTCTCCAAAAACTGGGATTAACAAAGTGCCACTGTAACAGACTTTTGAACAGAAATAGGTTGTTAATT
Organism: Pogoniulus pusillus; assembly: GCF_015220805.1. NCBI lineage: Eukaryota > Metazoa > Chordata > Aves > Piciformes > Lybiidae > Pogoniulus > Pogoniulus pusillus. The sequence continues at coordinate 13,067,265 of NC_087273.1, forward strand.
TTAACCACTGCACCATACCATACCATAATAAAAAAAATATTTCAAAAGGTCTTTCTAGATAGAATGTGAATTTTTTTTAAACCTCACATTCTCTGGGCTAGCATGAGGAAGGAGAACAAAGCTGTGGGTTTTTTTTGTCCAGACATCTAGCTAAATGAGGTCGTTTTACATTTCCAAACAAAGATCCTGCAAACTTGCTTTTCAACCCTACCAGATACAATAAGTCACTTTCATCCACAAGAAGCACCAAAACATTAAGAGAAAGCTCATTTTGTTTCAGATGCATTCCCATGAACTATTTAAGCTCAGCAGAGCAGGAGTGCAGCAGACAGAACTCACAGTCCCACGACCCTGCATTTTGCATTGTTAAAATTTTTCTTACAACACATCACTTTCAGCCCAATGGGAGCTCCAATATGGATTTTCCTGATTTATTAAATTCCTGGCAGTTCTGTAAACAAATCAGTTCCAAATGTATTTCTTGGCACAATCTAGGGTCACTCAAAGGAAGGAGAAAAAGAAGAAAGTATCTTTGCTATCTACATACTTGTACAGTATGTCAGCCTCTTCAAACTTTAATATTAAGAAGTAAGCTATTAAGTAGTGGGTTCCAGTAAATACTTTAAAATATATATTTTCCTAATTAAATGAATTTACATAAGCAAATTAGAAAGATTTTTAATACATTTGAATACATTCCATTTAATTGTTAATTTTAAATGATTTGAAACAATGTTAACTTTTGGTATAACTTCAAATGATTTAAAACAATGATTTGAACGAAACATTTTGGCATTAGTAATTTCCATTGCTGATCTAACTGGGTATTTCCATGGTCATTTATGCACACCTGATCAAAAATAAACTCCATTCAGGACAGCTGAATGCACCTGAAAACTTCAGCAGCACACTCAGCTTTTAGTGCATTTGCAGTGTGATATGCACTAAAAACCTCACTGAAGCTACCCCAGATGCTAAGGGATGCTGAAATCTGCTGCTTTCATTGGTCTGTGCTGCTGCATAGAAGTACACTGAGTTCTATTCACAGGTAATAGCCCATTTAAAACAATTTAGTCTTCCCTCTTTTAATTACAAACTGAGTAACCTAAAAATTCAAACATAATCTTTTACTAGGAAATATGAAATTCCCCAGTATCACGCTTTCAAAGCAATAATTAAAAGACAGTGATGATGAGAAGAAAGCAAACAGTAAATAAACGCTGCTAGTTTATTTCCCAAGTCTTCCAAATAGTTTTTTCCCCCCCTCTCAAACCTAAACCAAAACAACTAATGAACCTTTTCAAAGTTTTCATATCACAGAGGTAAATAAGTACATAAAAATATATTTATAGTGAAAATCTAACTCCCATAAAGGCTTCAATGTAATGTGAAACCACTCCAATTCTAACCTACAATGAAAAAAAAAATCAGAGCACAACTTTTTTGTTGTTGTTGTTATTGTTTTTTAAGCAACCTCTGTTGAAGTGGTCTCATTCCATTTACTTTCTGGAATGGAATGTAATGAGAAAAGGTCCTGTTCCAAACCAGGCAAACAATTTGATTTGGGGATTCAGTGGCATGACTGCTTGAGTAGCGCCAATTACCAAACCATGTAAAAGTGTTCTCGGGTGCTGAAAAGCTGGGGTGTGATTTGTGCTATATTTTATTTCTTTAAAGTTTTCACATTCTTGCCCCCCCACTTTAGGAAAGGCTACAAGAAAAGCAACCCTCCACATATGTGCAGACCAGAACAAGCAAACAGCAGCATGTGACAAAGACTTCTGCTTCCAAGATTTCTAACACAGAGTAAGTTTGGATAAATTCAGCTCTTAATAATGTCTGGCTGTCTGGAATGGAATGACAGATAAAAGGAAGATTGAAAAATGAATGGCAGACTGTCTCCTTTTGCCTATGGATAAGAGGGTGAATGGAGCTTAAGCTGCTTCTGAGACTAAATTGAAGCCTTTCATGTCCACTTTTGATTCTTTCTATTGCAGTTTCCAGTATCTCTCTGGTATGTAACATTAAATTTATGGGAACTACAGCTCCCCAAGATACGGCATCTGCAAGGGTTGTACCACGCTGGTGGCACTCGTGACTTACATATTCCCTGGATGAAGAAGGTCAGTGTTTAATTGAAGGGTATAAGCAAGCCAGATGCCATAGATACTTCATTTGTGTGTGTAGCAAAAAAAAAAGAAGAAGAAATTAAGTAAATGGCTATTGCAGAAAGCTTCTTTAGAATCACAGTATCAACCAGGCTGGAAGAGACCTCCAAGCTCATCCAGGCCAACCTAGCACCCAGCCCTAGCCAGTCAACTAGACCATGGCACCAAGTGCCTCATCCAGGCTTTTCTTGAACACCTCCAGGGATGGTGACTCCACCACCTCCCTGGGCAGCCCATTCCAATGCCAATCACTCTCTCTGCCAACAACTTCCTCCTAACATCCAGCCTATACTTCCCCCAGCACAACTTGAGACTGTGTCCTCTTGTTCTGTTGCTAGTTGCCTGGGAGAAGAGACCAACCCCCACCTGGCTACAATGCCCCTTCAGGTAGTTGTAGACAGCAATGAGGTCACCCCTGAGCCTCCTCTTCTCTAGGCTGAACAACCCCAGCTCCCTCAGCCTCTCCTCATAGGATTTGTGTTCCAGGCCCCTCACCAGCTTTGTTGCCCTTCTCTGGACACCTTCCAGCACCTCAACATCTCTCTTGAATTGAGGGGCCCAGACCTGGACACAGTAGTCAAGGTGTGGCCTGACCAGTGCTGAGTACAGGGGAAGAATAACCTCCCTTGTCCTACTGGCCACACTGTTCCTGATCCAGGCCAGGATACCATTGGCTCTCTTGGCCACCTGGGCACACTGCTGGCTCATCTTCAGCCTACTATCTACCAGTACCCCCAGGTCCCTTTCTTCCCAGCTGCTCTCCAGCCACTCTGTCCCCAGCCTGTAGCACTGCTTATACATTGAGCACTCATACATATGCACTCTTGTCTATTTAACTTCATGCTGTTACGAGAACTTATCTGCCTTACTTCAACTTATCTAAATAAAGCTGGCTGATTTTGAAATGCCTAGAAGTAATAGAACGGATGTTTGAAGAAGGAATTCAGGTTTTTGAAGAACTGCTATGCTTTCAAGATTAAGCCTCCTTGTAGAACAAGCATTTTTATCAGCTGAAGTATAAAATAATTGAATGGTACTTTCTCAGGTAAAAGGGCTTTTTTTTGTTAGAGAGACAAGGGAACGTGTTCTAACATAACACACAGATTGTCACTGCTTGACTGCAGCCAAATGAGGACAAACGGTGTGGGAGACAATGTGGATCATTATGGGTGCAAAACAGAGAATCCTTAAATTTAGGGGGGAATTTTGTAAGAAAAAGGAGTAGTCATGACATGGCAGTTGTTGACAGTGCACATGTAGAAGAAGTCAGGAGGACAAGCGTTATTTGCTCCCTTTCTTTTTCACTCGGTTTTCTGGCTTCTGCTCACTGTGGAGGGATACCACAGACTCATGCAGGCATCATTTTACATTTGGTTCTTATTTTTGAGGTTTCCTCTGCAGCCACAAAAGGCAAAACCTTTTTTTTTTTCATCCCTTTAATTAATGAAAGCTGAGAATCTGAGTAAGGGGGGAAAAAAAATCTATAGCACATTGTGCTACTAAAGGATCTGGGAATACAGAAGGGCCCAGAACACAGGCTGCAGCAGAAGAAGGTATAAACTATTCGACCTTGGTAACTAAGTCACCAACAAAAGCAAAGGAAGGAAGAGGTCCAGAATAAACAGCCCTCCTCATTTTCTCATTGTGGTAGGGATCTTGCATTCACTACCAGCAGCACAAAGATGACAGCAGATGAGAAACACTGGACTCTCTTTTCCATGTCACCACTGGCTTTGGATAGTAAGATCACAGAATGGTTTTGGGTTGGAAAGGACATTTAAAGGTCATCTAAGTCCAACCCCCTTGCAGTCAGCAGGGACATCTTCAACTAGATCAGGTTGCTCAGAGCCCTTTCCAACCTGACCTGAAACATTTCCAGGGATAGGGCATCTACCACTTCTCTGGGCAATTTATCGCAGTGTTTCCACAGAGTAAAATAATTCTTCTTTATATCTAGTCTGAATCTCTGCTCTTTTACCTCAAAACCATTCACAGGATCACAGGATGTTAGAGGCTGGAAGAGACCTCCAGAGATCACCAAGTCCAAACCCCTGCCAGAGCAGGACCAGAGAATCTAGCACATTACCTCATGCTATCACTACACTCTCTGATAGAGTCCTTCCCCATCTTTCATGCTGCAATGAAGCCCCCCCACAGAGCCTTCTTTTCTCTAGGCCGAGCAACCCCAATCCTCTTAGCTTCTCAGAATTCTCATCTGTAGAGAACATCCAAAAAAAAAGAAAAGCATCACTGGGACCAGGTTACTACAGCAATCCTGATCCCAATCATTGACAACACTTTATGATAAACAGGTTTAGCTTTCCTTGGAGCAGATAGCTGCAAGAAGTTTTCAGTGCATGAAAAGTTCAAGTGAAAACTTCTGTAAACTAATTGTAAGCAAATGAACATTGATTAATACACATTTCACAATGTACTCTCAAATTTTGAACTGAACAAACTACAGATGGGATGCATTTTCCTAAAATAATCCTAAAAGGATTCCAATCTAACTTACAGTGAAACTGATCTTTTTGGGGCTTTGTGGTTACAAATCAAAGAAAGATACATGAAGAAAACATACACTGATTATATTATCCTTATGGCTGCAAACATTTATTTGCTGGGAGTTTGGCATCATTAGAAACTCAGTACAACTTCTTCAGTCATGAGTGCTAAGAAGCTGCTTAGCATTGGGGTGCATCAGGAAAAGTGTGGCCAGCAGGTCCAGGGAGGTTCTTCTCCCCCTCTACTGTGCCCTGGTGAGACCACACCTAGAATACTGTGTCCAGTTTTGGGGTACCCAGTTCAAGAGAGAGGGACCCACTGGAGAGAGTCCAGCTGACAGCCACAAGGATGACTGGGGGACTTGGGCATCTCCTCTATGGAGAGAGAATTGAGAGCCCTGGGGCTGTTTAGGCTAGAGAAGTGAAGGCTGAGAGGAGATCTGATTAATGTATACAAATATCTGAGGGGTGGGAGTCAAGAGGATGGGGCCAATCTCTTTTCACTGGTCAGCAGCAATAAGACAAGGAGCAACAGCTACAGATTGGAACTGAGAAGGTTCCACATCAACCTGAGGAGAAACTTACTTAACAGTGAGGGTTATAAAGCCCTGGCACAGGCTGTCCAGAGAGGTTGTGGAGTCTCCTTCTCTGGAGACTTTCAAAACCTACCTGGATGCATTCCTGTGCAAACTACCCTGGGTGATCCCTGCCTTGGCAAGAGGGATGGACTCAATCTTTGGAGGTCATTTCCAACCTCTAAAGTTCTGTGATTTATCCTGAATTCTGCCTGCCCAGCAACTAAATGGCTTTATAAATTGCCTGAGCTAAAAGTAAACTTTCTAATACCACGAAAGAGGAGAAGGGTTTGCCCCAGTAGAAGCGTTAATGACCGTGTAGCCTTTGGCTAGAAACAGGAATCAACATTATTTGAACATCTTACAACACAAATTTGCAGTGGAGCTGAAGTTGAGGAGGACTCCTAGGTGGCCAGCACCAGAACAAGAGGACACAGCCTCAAGCTACGCCAGGGGAAATTTAGGCTTGAGGTGAGGAGAAAGTTCTTCACTGAGAGAGTCATTGGATACTGGAATGGGCTGCCCGGGGAGGTGGTGGAGTCGCCGTCCCTGGGGCTGTTCAAGGCAGGATTGGACGTGGCACTTGGTGCCATGGTCTAGCCTTGAGCTCTGTGGTAAAGGGTTGGACTTGATGATCTATGAGGTCTCTTCCAACCTTGGTGATACTGTGACTTCAGCCACGCTTCTCACATTCTGACTATTCCTTCCACAAACTCGCATACTGTCTGCAAGCAGGAAAATCATCTGACCACGTCTTCAAGTGGGCAACCATCAAATTGCCTGAAACGTCACAGCTCTCTTCCATAATGGATAAAACATCACTTCCTCCAAACAGACCCTGAAATCTCTTCTCAATTCACATTCAATTATTTTGGAATCCAATCTTTTGTTGTTGCACCTTTTGCAGAAGGAAGATGGGATTATAATATCCCAAGCCAACTTCCTTTATGCTATTCATCAAGTCGTTTGCTGTGGAAATGAGAAATTAACTAATTCAAATTAAATTTATTTTAAAGGCACATCCATTAGCTCTGCTGATTTTTTTTCCTGTCAGGAATTCCATCTGGAAACATGCTTAGAAGACAACAGCAATTTTTTTAAGACTAGTCTGAAAGATGATAGGATTCGATGGAAAGGAAATAAAAACTGCCCTGATGAAAGTTCTGTCTGCTTTTTTAGCAATGACAACATATCAAATCGGCCAAACTCTGACAAAACCATTGCCATATGAACGTCCAAAGGAGCCCTGAGAAGCTACCTCAAAGCCTCCTTTAGTTCTCACATACTCTCAAATACCAATTTTCATGTCTGCCACTGATTAATACAGTACCTCATTCCAAAATGCAATTATCTCATTGACCTTTTGCTCCTGGGGAAATGAGCAAGCCTATGGGTCTATGTTCCATAATCACATTTTTGTCCTAATTGTTTCCTTAATACACACAAGCTCTATACATAGGCCTGGAATCCAGTCTAGATATTGTCCTTTATTAAATTTCAGAGAACTTCCAGTGACAATGTCATTATAGAAATATTCTCATGACACAGTACAGCCTAGATGAAGTTGTAAAGGATTTTCTTTTTTTCTTTTGGTGTTCAGCCTTTGCCAAAAGTATGCTGGAAGAATGCACAACTACACTGTTTCCCTGTGAAGTTCCATCTTGGAAGGTTATTCCAGGCTTTCTGCAAATATTGGGGAGAGATTTTAATGGGAAATGAAGAAAAAAAAACCTGAGGTTTTAAGGAATGAGTGTATGCAGCTGACACACTTCTGCGTATCTCCAGCATCTGAAGAGGGCCTACAGGAGGGCTAGGGAGGGACTATTTACAAGGTCTTGTATATGACAGGACGAGGAGTAATGGGTTTAAACTGGCAGAGGGGAGATTTAAACTGGATGTTAAGAAGTGCTTGACAGTGAGGGTGGTGAAACACTGGCACAGGTTGCCCAGGGAGGACAGGGACGCTCCCTCTCTGGAGGTATTCAAGGCCAGTTTGGATGAGGTCTTAAGTGACCTGTTCTAGTGGGAGGTATCCCTGCCCATGGCAGGAGGTTAGAGGTCACTTAAGCTTTGAGGTCACTTCCAACCTAAACTATTCTATGACTCTATGTACTTACACATCACCTACACTGTTTGAAAGCTTCCTAAGACTGGCAAAGCAAGAGGAATGCTCAAAGAAGCCATATTCTTTGTAGAGGTATTGCAAATCACCTGTAAAACACTTGGCTGATGTAAGCTTTCTACACTCCTCAATAAACTGGAATGTGTGCTTTTTCCACAGTGACCATTTCTGTAATGGCCAATGTTCAGAACTAAGCATGCATCAGTGCTTTCAGTCACACTGAGGGTCTTACACATGCTCCTTCCTAGTAATGAACACCGACTTCTTGTGGTACGTACTAACCTGTAAACATCTTTGTAACAGCCTTGCTCTGCTTGCGGGCGGAACACAGGAGGAGCAGCCAGGGAGGGAAGAACTCAAAGTGGCCAGCTAAAAGCTCTGCTATTGTTCCAGATAAACTTGTAGAAGTCTGTTCACCCTCAGAAACATTACAGCCCTCATCAACGGAATCTACCAGCAGGAAGAGGCTCTGCTGAGGGGGCTTCATCCCCAGGAGAGGGAGCAGAATGCACCTGTAAGGAACACAAAACAGAAACAGCACTTTAAATACATTTAACAATACATTGACATTTCAGCTGATGTGACTCTGTTAGGTTAGAGCCTGGACTTGGTGATCTCCGAGGTCTCTTCCAGCCTCAACGATTCTGTGACTCCTGTGTAGTCATTCAAGTTGAAGCTACAAATCAAGTTAAAACACTAAGCTTTTTTACACATTCTAAGGATTCTTTAAATAGTTAACAAAGAAAATAGTGAGGTAGACAGAACTAACAGAAACAGAGACGATTTGGGCAGTTAGTGATGTAATTTCTTACATGGAAGAACACAGCCCACTTCAAAAACAACCCATAAGCCCTGTCAGTGGAAGGTTTCTTATTTTCTGGTATTCTGAATGGGAAAAATGCAAAATGGAAGCAAAGTTGGGTACCTTCCACCTCTGACAGTAACAGCAGAACCTAACAGAGCAGACTAGGTGATCTACTACACTTGGAGTAAGCCTCCTCAAAGGTATAATAAGGAAGTAAAAAGTCCTCCTATCCTGAAACTATGAGAAACCAGATGGATTTGAAATCTCTAACTCTTAGTTTGTTGTTTTGGTTTTGTTTTCCTTCTTCCAGATGTGCACAGAACTACTGAGACTTCTTCGGTACTTCCAGAAGTAGTTAATCTTACAGAAGATGCCTGAAGTACAACTGAAAATCACTGCTCACTAAGCTGAGAAGTTAAGCAGCTACCAATTTACAGAGCAGGAAATTGAAGTAGCCATAAGGTTAAAATTACTTTCCTAAGTGATGCCAATCCCACAATGAAAGGAGGCAGTTGGAAATTACCACATTTTCCGCCCCTTCCCCCACCAGAATGCTGCCTTGCACCCTCAGCTATTTATGCAAAGGCATTTTCCCTGCAACATTCCTTTTTCTATCAAAACCAATTTTCACTTGACACAGTTCCCTGTATGAAGCTATTTTCTGAGTAAGACTCTTACAGGAGGTATGAAGAAATAGTATCCTAAACTAAAATCTCACTTAATCTGTGTGACTCTAACAACATCCCTATGAAGTACCTTTGGAGCATCTGACAATGTTCTTGTGTCTGTGTATTTACCTGCTGGGAATACCACCAAGGAAACCCAAAAGTCCCAAATCCTCCTGCTGAATTCCTGCAGTACGCAGCAGTTGGCTGTAGTAGGTCACATCAAAAGGTTCACCCTGCCTCCAAACAGGGTTGAAAGCAGATGCCTAAGGAGTAACACAAGTATTGGGCAAGCCCAAAACCACATTTTCCCAGAACTCTCAGGGACCACAGCAAAAACTGCTTCCAGGGATTTTCTGAACCAGAGATTCACTCTTTGCATTTAAAATCCCTTAACTGACCACACTTCCACAAGTTGGTCCAAGTCTTCTATGAACTGATTTAAGCCTCTGGAATTCACCACATGCTGTGGCAAGGCCTTCTACAGCTTGAAAACTTCCCTTCCTTCGAATGCCCTTGCTTCATTTGATACCTTTCAGCTTCTGTACTGGAGGGGACAGGTGAGCAATTTTTTCATACTCACCTTTTTTCACAGCATTTATTGTTTTCTGACTTGTGTCACAGCCTCTTTGAGCCATTTCTTTCCAGGCAGAGGAGACCTAGCATACTGATGGTGCTCCACTTCCACAGACCCTAACCTACTTGTGCTCTGCTCTTTCCCACTTCACAGTACTTGTGTTTTTGAATCTTACATAACTTAAACTCCACCAGGATAAACACAAATACACACATAGAATCAGAGAATTATTTTAGTTGGAAAAGACCTCTAAGACCATCACAGAGTCCAACCATATCACAGAATTAACCAGGTGGGAAAAGACCTTTGAGATCATCGAGTCCAACCTACACATGTATACAAGAAATGAGGCACAAGGACTTCTGCCAGCAATACTAAGTGCGGCATTCAGAGATCCATACAATGGTTTGGGTTAGAAGGGACCTTGAAGATCAGCTAGTTCCAACCTCCCTGCCATTGGCAGAGACACCTCCCACTAGAACAGGTTGCTCAAAGCCTCATTCTACCTGGCCATGAACACCTCCAGCGAAGATACACCCGGAATCTTGTTGGGCAACCTCTTCCAGTGTCTCACCACCCTCACTGTAAGGAATTTCCTCCTAATATCCAGCCTAAATCTGCCCTCCTCAAGCTTAAAGCCATTCTCTCTTGTCCTGTCACTATAAGACCCTGTAAAAAGCCCCTTCCTGGCTTTGTTGTAGGCTTCCTTCATGTCCTGGAAGGCTGCTCAAAGATCTCCCTAGAGCTGCCTTTTCTCCACAACAGCCCCAGGTCTCTTAGCCTGTCCCCATAAGGGAGGTGTTTCTCCAGCCCTCTGATCATCTTTGTGGCACTCCCCTGGCCCCCCTCCAGCAGCTGAGGCTTTCTCTTGAAGTCCCTTAGAAAACATCCGATAAATTTCTGTTCTTCCCTAGGCTTTTTATACCTCCTGAGTTCAAAGTAGATGCTGAGTATTGGCATAGTGAAACTTCTCAGAGATTCAACTTCTGTGCTTATTTGCCAGAAGTCAGATTATGTTTTCCTCCACATGGTGACTTAGTAATTCCACTCCCCTACAATTTCTTGCTTGCACAGGAGAAATTACATAAATCAACATGGAAATAACCAAGTCGTAAGGCACCTCCCTAAATGTAGATTCATCTACAGATTCTTGTAGCACACTGCTCGACTTGCAGAGTGCCTCTGAAAAGGTTAGAAGTTGATGTTCTTTACCTTCAGAAAGAACAGATTTATCTGTTGGTTTTTTTGTTATGTTCGATGCAGTTAGAAAAGTGATTATCATAGAAGCACAGAATCAACCAGGTTGGACGAGACCAGTCCAGTCCAACCTAGCACCCAGCCCTAGCCAGTCAACTAGACCATGGCACTAAGTGCCTCATCCAATCTTTTCTTGAACACCTCCAGGGACGGTGACTCCACCACCTCCCTGGGCAGCCCATTCCAATGCAAATCACTCTCTCTGCCAACAACTTCCTCCTAACATCCAGCCTATACTTCCCCCCAGCACAACTTGAGACTGTGTCCCCTTGTTCTGTTGCTGGTTGCCTGGGAGAAGAGACCAACCCCCACCTGGCTACAGCCTCCCTTCAGGTAGTTGTAGGCAGCAATGAGGTCACCCCTGAGCCTCCTCTTGTCCAGGCTAAACAACCCCAGCTCCCTCAGCCTCTCCTCATAGGATTTGTGTTCCAGGCCTTTCACCAGCTTTGTTGCCCTTCTCTGGACATGTTCCAGCACCTCAACATCTCTCTTGAATTGAGGAGCCCAGCACTGGACACAGTAGTCAAGGTGTGGTCTGACCAGTGCTGAGTACAGGAGAAGAATAACTTCCCTTGTCCTACTGGCCACACTGTTCCTGATGCAGGCTCTTTCTGGGTTGCTACTGGGTGCTAGCGTCTGGAGTGGGATCCTGCTGATCTTGGAGAAGATATCCATTAATTAAAGCAGCACACAATGTAAATCTCAGCTGCACTTCAATGTGTTGGCAATGCAGAATCTTAGGTCTGTGTATGTGCGCCTGACCAGTGCTGAGTACAGGGGCAGAATAACCTCCCTCATCCTACTGGCCACACTGCTCCTGATCCAGGCCACGATGCCATTGGCTCTCTTGGCTACCTGGGCACACTGCTGCCTCATCTTCAACTACTATCTACCAGTACCCCCAGGTCCCTTTCTTCCCGGCTGCTCTCCAGCCACTCTGTCCCCAGCCTGTAAATAGAAATTGTGATTTAAAGCAACAAAATTAATTAGTAAAAATATGAAATCTCCACAGGCAAGAGCACAGTTAGGTATTTTAAATTATGGAATTCATTTGAATGGCTATGCAATGCAATGTAATGACTTATGTATGCAGAGGGAAGATTTTTTTACACGCTCTCTAGCAAATAAAAGAGTCCTCAGAACAATAAGCCGTCCCACAGAATTCCTCAGCATCGCTACTGAGTTGACTGAACCCATGCAAACACAATCTTGCACATATGGAAGGAATATACACAGGCTCTGCTGAAGTTCTGCTTATGATTATCCTTGAGATTTTTAGATTGGCTCCACAAAAATACCAAAGATACAACAGAAGTAGAAAGATATCGACACTGGCCACAAAGGCTGAGGAGAGTCGCAGTGGAATGCAGAGACTTGCTAAAAATGAGAAAAGAAACCCCACAAAGACACACTCAAACAACAATGAGTGGCTCTGGGAGCAAAAGGAGTTATAAATCCTACTTCTTCATCAATGTGGTCCTCCTATTTGATTGCCTCTGGTGTATAGGAAATTCAGTTATGCCTCCACTTAAGTTATTTGATGCCTGTTAAGAGTGTGAAGGTAGCCTACCCCTAAATAGGCTCTCTTTTCCCTATTTGACACACACAGTAAGTGCCTAAACCTTAGCTCTTAAGCAAGCCTCGAGGAAGCAAGGAGGGCAAACAAACTCAAAAATTCCCAAACCATAAAAAAACAAACCCCTGCCCAACCAAAAAAAAAAAACCAACTGAAAATGCAAACAAACAAAACCCAAACAACCCCTCCCCCCCCCAACAAATGAAAAAACCCAAACCACACCAAAACCAACCCCCCAAAACCAAACAATGCCACAAACAACCCTCACTGGTTGGACTCCAAGTGCTGGCACTTTTAGCTAAACAGTACACAGTTCCAATTTCATGATAGAAAATGACTGATTGGGAAATGCTCTTTACTACTGCAGCTCTTAGGTTTCTTTTTCTCCATCAGTATCACAACTTTTTAACAAATTGCCTTTTGAGTCACCTTCTCACCAAAAAAAGTTATAATTTAGCACTTGGATTTAAGTCACAGCCACGGAAGCCAAGAAGCAGCATCCCAGAGGTCTGTGTCAGGAATTCACAAGCTCTGCTCTTTACAGTTCCAGTTTGTGAAGGAGCTGACAATATCATTATCTGCACAGAGCCTTCTTCATTTTCGCCTCCTGCTTTTTTGCCAACGCTTCTACACCACACTTCTTAAGCAAATTCATCAGCTATGTGTTGTACTCTTAACCCCTGCATTAGCCTCTTCCACCTCCTTCACTATTGAGGTTTTCCTCCAAATTTTTCTTCAGAGGAAAGATTCTCTTCAAGCTACAGCCAGGGACCCAGCTTCAGGGTTTGTGCTGAAAGTGTGCACGCACCATGCACTCCTACAAAGGTGGAATGTGAAATTGATCCTGCATCTGCAGACAAAACCAGTAACATTTTCAACACTGTCTTCTCTCAGGCTTTGCTGCTACCTCTGCCAAGCCTATGGTTAGCCTCTGAAATAGCGTTAATGCAATCAGAGCAGTAGAGTGCTCCAAAGAGCCCATGGAGCAGGACCCCAGCACTGTCTGGCAGACCCTCAGTCCATGGAGCAGGACCCCAGCACTGTCTGGCAGACCCTCAGCCCGTGGAGCAGGATCCCAGCACTGTCTGGCAGACCCTCAGTCCATGGAGCAGGACCCCAGCACTGTCTGGCAGACCCTCAGCCCGCGGAGCAGGACCCCAGCACTGTCTGGCAGACCCTCAGCCCGCGGAGCAGGACCCCAGCACTGTCTGGCAGACCCTCAGCCCGCGGAGCAGGACCCCAGCACTGTCTGGCAGACCCTCAGCCTGTGGAGCAGGAATTTTTCTACAGCAGACCAACTCTCCTGAACATAATTTTTTGAGGAGCTGGCTAGCAAGAAAGGACCCATATTAGCTCCAAGCACACAAGCAGCATCTCTTTTCGCCTAGGAGCCAGACTCTGCTTATGTTGTCCTCTCATTCTACCTGCTTAAGTTTTTCGTGCATACCCATAGAAGAGCACCATGCCATGTGCTTGTTCTGGTCTGGACCATAAGCAAAGTCATCAGTCTGAAAGTGGCTGCATCTACTGTTCGAGTTGGCATTTTCACTACTGTATTTTGTCAGGTTGAAAAAAACTTCACTGGCAGTGGCTGCAAGTTGAAAACCACCATCACAAGACAGGGCCATGAAAAAATTAAGGCAAACATCCCAAACTGATTTATAAAGCAGAACTAAATGCTCCAAGTGATGTTTACTTCTGTCAAATAGGGTTGTCCTCATGTTTGAAGTCAGCTCATCCATCTCTCTCTGGTTTGGGAAGTTTGGAAATGTTAGGAAGTTGGCATTCCCCTGCTTGAGTTCACCTGCATGCCAAAATCCCCACAGAATCTCTTTGTCTCTAAACCCTACTTGCCTCTGAAAAAGGAAAGCAATATTCACTGACAGTGAGACAGTGTCTATGCAACATACATAATTAAATCAATAATAATGCCACTATTCCCAGGCACAACAAACAGTAGTAGGCAAACACATGGAGTAACAAAGAACAGCTGCAAACTCTATGGGGACTGTAATTGCTTAGAATTGAAAGAGCTCCTTGGAGGTTGCAAACATATGCTGAAAAAATGTATTCGTAATATCCTGTACAAAAAGGTTTGGTGATTGCTAGATGGAGCTGATTGACTGCTATCAGCAATCTAAGTTGCACTGAGTTTAGCTGTATTTATAATTCTATTGGCAAAACTTTGCCAGCAGAATGACATAAACCATACACTTTACAAGAGAGGGACACCATAGTGCTGTCCTCTACGAGGTCTGAATGTCTCGAGAGGCTTTACAAAGGAGTTGTTCACTTGCATATTTGATCTAAAAGACTAGTGAAGATTAATGTGATGGAGGACTATGCTCATGTACATTAAATGGATTTATAGATATATTTATACATGGAATTTAACAATAGATTCATAGAATGGGTTAGGTTGGAAGAGACCTTAAAGATCACAGAATTAACCAGGTTGGAAAAGACCTCTAGGATCATCAAATCCAACCTATCACCTAACACCTTCTACTTAACTGAACTACGACACCCATCCAGCCTCCTCTTAAACACCCCCAGGGATGGTGACTCCATCACCTCCCCAGGCAGCCCATTCCAATGCCAATCACTCTTTCTGTGAAGAACTTCTTCCTATCATCCAGCCTAAACCTGCCCTGGCACAGCTTGAGACTGTGTTCTGTCGTTCTGTCACTGCTTGCCTGGAATCATCTAGTTCCAAGCCTCCTGCCAAGGGCTAGGACATCTCCCACTTAAGCTGACTGCTCACAACCTTTTCCAGCCTCACCCTGAAGCCTCCAGCTACCTCTCTGGGCACTGTTGCAGTGTTGCAGCACCCTCCTGGTGCAGAACTTGTCCCTCACATCCAATCTCAGTAATGTATAATAAACCAGATAATTCTTCAAACACTACTTTCACTCTTCAGAAAGGCAAACAAGCATCTTCCTCCTTATGAGTAGTTTCCAGTGTGACATACCACAACACTTTACCATGTCATTTTTAGGATGCTCATTTCACAGTATCACAGTATCCATTTATATTGCATCAGAAAATAGAGAAAAAGAAGTAAATGGTGAAACTGTAAATAAGCCAACTCTGTTTACAAAATGTTGTAGTCATTTTTGCCAGCAATATAAGAAGTAGTGGGATTTCTGCCTAAAAATCTAGCAAAAATTCTAACCAGTAAGTGGAAACTTGATGCTGCCTTGGTCAGATCTGAATCAGGTGGAGCAGAAGCTCCACCTTGGGCAGCCCACTGCCGAGGGACACACAGGGAAGAAGGCAGCTCTCTAGGGCAGTTAAGAGCTGGAAGTGCTGCGTGACAGCAAAAGGAGGAATTGTATTACACAGACATTACAGAGAGGAGCCCAGGCTTTGCAAGATACTAAGGACACAGACACCTAAGGACACCAATCTCTGCACAACAGGCTTCACTACTTCCACTACTCACATGGAATAAACATAAAAGTATTAAAATGATAAGACTTGGAAAAAAATGCAGGATTCCACATTCTTTTAAGCATCTGTAATTAAAAAACGTCTCACAAGTGACAGCAAATACTCCACCTCACTCCCCAATGCTACATGAAACTTTCTTTACAGTAAGGGTGGTGAGACACTGGCAGAGGTTGCCCAGGGAGGTCGAGGATGCCCCCTCCCTGGAGGTGATCAAGGCCACGTTGGATGAGGCTTTGAGCAACCTGGGCTAGCAGAAGATGTCCCTGGAACTAGCTAATCTTCAAGCTCCCTTCCAACCCGAACCAGTCTATGAATAATCTGTGAAGTCAGACACACAGACACTTGCATATTGTCATAACCCAGCTGGTGGTTAGCAGAGCAGCATTAAGGTCATTCCACAGCCCCAGTTTGCAATTCGCACATTAAAAAAGGCAGCCAGTGAAGATAAAGCTGCTGAATCAGAATCAATCAGGTTGGAAGAGACCTCCAACATCATTCAGGCCAACCTAGCACCCAGCCCTAGCCAGTCAACTAGACCATGGCACTAAGTGCCTCATCCAGGCTTTTCCTGAACACCCCCAGGGACGGTGCCTCCACCACCTCCCTGGGCAGCCCATTCCAATGGCAAATCACTCTCTCTGTGAAGAACTTCCCCCTAATATCCAGCTTGTATCTGCCCTGGCACAACTTGAGACTGTGTCCCCTCATTCTATTGCTGGTTGCCTGGGAGAAGAGACCAACCCCCACCTGGCTACAATGTCCCTTCAGGTAGTTGTAGACTATTGGAAGCTTCAAAGACAGATGCACACTTACAGCTGCTGTTTTCCTCTTCTGTTTTCCAAACTTCATATTGGACGCAGTCCACAGTAAAAAAAGGCAAATTTCACTTATGATAAAACTGCCAACTTCTGCTGCTCAGCAGATGAAATATCACCCCCCTTCCGAGGAGTCTTTCAGCAGCTGTAGTCAAACAGAAAGTAGAGCATCCCTGCAAATAACTTGCAGTACTATTTATAGATGGGCGAGTTTTACTTTGTCCTGTGACAAAGCATTTATGTCTTATGGGTGACTGACAGCAAACACATTATTTACCTGTCTCAATGCATTCTGGCTAATGATTAAAAGGGAAATTCTGCTGCTCAGGTCTGATACCTGCTTTCTGTACAGTATCCAATTCTTGGAACTACAGACATGTGTAACATTGCTGCTTACTAACCACCCAGCTGCTCATACAGATAATAAGGTCTTGAAAAACATACACACAGGACCCTTAACAGTGGAAATATTCCAGAAATAGGAGGGTTGTGAAGCACTGAACACTTCTAACGCTTGGAAAGCTGCAAAACTAAACGTATGGCTAAGGATGGCAAAAGTGAAGTGACCCAGTTTGCTGTGTGCACAGCTGTGTACATAATCAGTCACATTACTGAGGTACCTGCTCTGTAATTTTTCAAAGTGATAAAAGTGTACTGCAACTGATTATGACTTTCTGAGGAAGTGGGATGCTGGAATAATACACACTCATGGATTACAGAATGATACAGATTGTTTCTTGTAAATCACTCCTTTACAGGCTGCATAGAAAGACAAAGTGGCTCTAGCAGTTCAGTAAATTTTATAAAGAAAGAGCAGAAAAAAAAGACCAAACACCACAACAACAAACCAAATGCTGAGAATCACCTATTGGGAAAGTTCCAGGTAGAGCACATGGATGTAAATGTCAGGTTTGGTCTTTTCAGGAGGAGTGAATTAGAAACAGCAGGCAAGAGCCTTGTGCAATTCAGTACCTGATTTTGCAACGTCTTGTAGCAAGGTGGATTTTATCTGTAATTGCAAAGCAGACTTGCAGTCCCACAAGGAGAGCACAAAAGCTAGCTCTAGGGCATCGGGCCAGACAAAGGGAGAGTTTATCACAGACCCAGTGCCATCGGGCACACACGGGCAGTGCAAGTTGGACCTCTGCCTGTTGATTATAGACCTCTTACTGTCTTGTGGGTGATTTTTGTCTATAAAGCAGTGCCAGGAGGTCTATTGGTGGATTTACTCAAAATCTTGGAAAACAGAAACCTTAAAACCAAATATTTTAGTGTAATAGTTGGAGTGTCTAGAACAGTTTACAAACAGCTCAGCTATGATAACGGACAGAAAAGTGTAGCAGAAAAGCATCCACACCTGCTATCATGAGCAGGTTGACTCTCTCTGCACATTCTTAAATGGAGTGTATCTGCTATGTGTGCTAACACTTACAATATGCTCAACAAGTCAGAGTCTGACATACAGGAATCTGCATCCTCACCAAAGGCAAAGAGGAGAGTACAGGAAACAATGCAAATATTTTTCTGAACATACACAATAAAACAGTAATTTATTCTAGACAAACTCCTAGCTCTGAATTTCAGCAATGGAAAGGTCATCTAGTCCATTTCCCCACCTATAGCTGGTCTGCATCTGACTTCCCTGACAGAAAATAGCCTAGGCATTCCTAAAGACTTCCACAGATCAATACTCTGTCTCCCCAAGCAATCAATTCAGTGCTTCAATATTCTTGCAGTTGGGAAGTTTCCCCCTTCATCTTAACAGCTTTTCCTGCAATTTAAGTCTTTTACTTCTTGCCCTTGTCCCATGGATAACACAAGGGTCACTAGAAGCAAGTCAGCAGTATCCAAAATTTGTCCTAATTTCCCACTACTCATTCAGACAGACCATTAAGGTGTACACTGGAAAGAGACAGACACAATGTGCGTGTCAGTTTGAAAATGAACTACTGATTACTCTCTAAGTACAGCCACTGAATTTTTGCACATAGCCAGATCAGTTTTACCTTGCACACAGCCTGAGCCTCATGTAAGCATCAAGGCCTTCCTGGATTCAAATCTGACATTTATGGCTATCCCTTACCCACAAATACCATTACTCTTAGAGAAAGAACTTAGATGAGGTTTGCCAAAATGAAACCATGTCACACCACGTTCATTGTTTCGCAGCTCTGCTACCTTCCAGCTGCTTGCAGACAGTTTGATTATCTGTTCTGGCATTTTTTATTTCAATTGACACTTCTAATTCCCCAATGCCTGTTTGTCTCCTTTTAAACAAAGGCACTAAATAGGAATCTTCGCCTTTCAAGTCTGAATTCTCAGCCAGCCCAATAAAGATAACATGCCCTTTGGAAGATAATCAGTACAGTTCATAGGCTGAACAGCTTGACATCTCCTCACCTATTTATGTTTTGGGTTGTCTTGTCTGGGCTATGTTTTTCTGTCATCTCATTTCTTGGTTGCTACTTTCAATTATGTTAGCTGACTGCAAAACGACAGCTTTAAGAATACAGATTCGCAGACTGCACTGGGTTAGGTTAGAATGGACCCTCAAAATACATCTTGTCCAGCACCCCGCAGCAAGCAGGGGCACCTCCAACTATAAAGCAAGCTGCTCAGGGCCACACAGAGTCTGATCTTGAAAGTGTCCAGGGATTGGGCCTCAACCACATCCCTGGGCAAACTGTTCCATTATTTCACCACTCTCTCTGTAAAGAGCTTTTTCCTTATGCCCAACTCAAGTCTCTCTCCTTCATTCTCAAACCACTGCCCCTCATCCTGTCACTACAAGCCCTTCTAAACAGTCCTTCTCCAGTCTTCCTGTAAGTCCCCCTTCAAATACTGAAGTGCAGCTATAAGGTTTCCCTGAAGCTTTCTCTTCTGAGGCTGAGCAGACCCAATTCTTTCAGCTTGTCTTCATATGAAAGGTGCTCCAGCCCTTTGACCATCCTTGTGGTCCTCCTCTTCTGGACTCACTCCAGCAGTTCCATGTGTCTCTAGTGGTCTGCAGCTGGGCACAGCACTCCAGCTGAGGTCTTAGCAGAGCAGAGTGGCAGTATCACCTCTCTAACACAGGCAGTGCACACTGTAGCTTTCCCAGTGACACTGGTTTTCCCTCTCCAGCGAACAGCAGACCAGCACTTGGTGATGTTGCCTTCCTTCTGCCAATGCACATGCAGAATTAGCTGACTACCAAACACAACACACCTCTCAGGAAGTATGAACAACCACTTTCAGTTCGGCCCTCGCTTTCACATTACTCATTACTGCCTCCACCGTCAGTAGCTGATCTACCTTCCTTCCACAGTCTTCCTCCTTCTGAAGTTTAACATATGAATGGTGAGGAGCTCAGTTTCACTAAGCTGGACACTTAATATACTGCTTTCAGACTTCTTTCCAACTAATTCATTTCTTTCATTATACATCTCTTCATGCAGTCTTACCCACAGATTATCTGAGGTCACCAGTATCTACAAGTCTCATTCATTTTTCCTCCTCATCTTTAAGATCATTTTATAGCCACTATCTCCAAAATTTGCCACTTTTCCTCAGCTAGATTTCTCCCCATCTGACTGAAGTAAATTTATGACTTCCCACAAGCTATTTTCTCCTCTTTGACATTAGAAATACGGTCACTGACAGACTCCTGCTCCTATCATGCTTTCCCAGTTGATATTTATCTCTTGTCTTGTTATGCAAATTTTTCAGCTATGTAAAACATTACTGTCCAAATGTTATGCCTTAGGTAAGTTCATTTGATATATTCAGCTTTGTTTACCTGATCTTACTGGCTTGATAGAGTAGGATCACAGGATAGAGTAGGGGGTGGAAGTGACCTCCACAGATTATCAAGTCTAGCCCCGAAAATACTTGTATTTTAGTGAAGTTGTGATTTAGAGAATCTCTTTCAGTTACTGACAACTATTTCGCTTTGCCAAACCAGGTAAACTTTTATATACACAAGGGTCTAATGGGAGGGTTGGTAGGTGGATAGAAGATAACACTTCCACCAAGCAGATATCAGACATATAAAACTATCACCATATGTAGTGCAGCACTTTTATTCATGGATTTTTCAGTGGCTTTAACTTTGAGTTACTCTAGGACTACAAGCGAGTTGTGCTGGGGGAAGTATAGGCTGGGTGTTGGGAGGAAGTTCTTCACAGGGAGAGTGATTTGCCATTGGAATGGGCTGCCCAGGGAGGTGATGGAGTCACCATCCCTGGAGGTGTTCCAGAAAAGACTGGATGAGGCACTTAGTGCCATGATTTAGTTGACTGGATAGGGCTGGGTGCTAGGTTGGACTGGATGACGTTGGAGGTCTCTTCCAATTTGGTTGATTCTGTGATATACAAAGCACTTCCTAAACCCACTTTATTTTTTTTAAAACATACCAGTCACACAAGTTATCCTGACAGACCTTTTAGAGCATTTAAATCAAGCCTGACTCTGTACTAATATTTCCAGTTCTGCCTGTTCCTCCCATACCTTATTTTCCATTCGACACCTAAGGCGTTTGATCACTGCCTCACTTATCGCCCTTGTTGTCTGTCTCATGACCCTATATGAGCAACCCTATTACCTCTCCCCCTCCACCCCCAGGTTTTGAGCTGTTGTCTAAGTTGCTGTTATTTATATTTACCCCTGAGACTTGCCATCCACAAGGTGTTGTTTAAAAGCTCTCTTTCATTAGGGTCTAAACACTCTGCTTTTCTTTGTATTAAGCAGTTAAATTCTCTTTGTTTCTCTATAATTCAATCTGTCATTTTAAGAAAGAAAGAAAGTAAAAAAAGAAAGCACACTTTAAATGAAATGCACGAGCATCAAATCACACTCACTGAAAACTATTTAGTTGAAATGAGAAGAATGCCCACACTCTAACTTACATTCCCTGCCTGTAAAGTTATGGATAATAACTAACTTTGTAAGCAGTCAGAAGTCTGTGGTTGAAAGGCAACACATAAGAGTGGGGTACCACAATAAGAAAATTAACAAGTTTATATATGCAACACAATGCATTAAAACTACAAAGTTAGTTTTAAATCACTCATGGAACCAAAGGTTGAGAGAAGTGCAATATATAGGTCTTTCAGCTTGCTTTATTAACTGCTTAGAGTTCTTTAGCCACATAAAAATTAATTCCTGTTGAACAAAAACGTATCTTCTTCTATGGGCACTGTTATCTGAACACACTGATACACAATTGACTCGAAATTCTTGTAAGCTTTACAGGCATTTGAATTTATTGGTATTATTTTCTGGTTTGAAGACAAAGAAAATCCATTTCTTTCTGCTCTCTGGATTTATGCAGAGTATAAACACAACTGAAGAAACAGATATTGTTTTCCATGTGTATGATTGGATTTGTGGGCATGAGAAACACTAGCCACAAAAAAAAAACAAAAGCAGCAGCAAAAAGCCAACTTGTCTGAGACAGGTAAAAAACTGCACTGAACGAATTCAACTGTGTGGCTTTTGTCAGGCTATATTCTAGTTTACTGTCCAGCTAGCCCTAAGTGCTATTATTCCATGACTGTAGAAAAGACAACAGCATAACGTGCATGAAACAAAAACTGTCACCATTACTACTGCAGTTCGGTCTGGCAATCCCCAAATTAACTGTATTTTCCCCATAGATTCAATTCCAAGCAAACAAAACAACTCATCACTCCTCTGGCAAGCACAAAGAGGAGGTGCTGCAGTGGCTATTTCAGCAGCGAGGTGTTTCTTCAGAACAAGGGGTTCCTGAACTGCCTGCCTGGAGGAACCAGGATAAACACCACATTTTGAAAAGGACCATTCCCTAACTGAGTTGCTCTCTACCTGCCTTTCTTGTTTCTTATGCATCACCATAAAGCACCCCACATTTCCACTGCTGAACTGATTGTAGGATTATACTCTCCAACCTCATCTGCAGAAAATCCTCAGCATGAATACCAGCTGAAAAGCTGTTAGCATTTTACCTTACTGGTCAAGCTCTTAAGATGGCTTTCCTCCTATGTTTGCGTTACCACATATCTTTTCCCACCTTATTTCCACAAGTGAAAGGGACTATCCTACCCTTTAATTACACTGTCTTAGTTGAACAGGTAACAGATGGAGCAGCTTTCATGTGTCTCACTCAAAATTATGCTCCCATACTCCCCACAGTAGAATCCACAGCATACATTCTTCGTGTACCATTCTGGATCCACATTAGCTACCTTGTGGTTTGGTTCTATTTTTCCTTCCCCAGTCCCTATCAGACAAGAGTTTTCCTCAGTCTGACTATAAATCCCCTATTGATCCTGTCTGTAACTTCTCTATAATTTACTTCAAAACAAAACCAGCTTTAGGTTAGCATCATGTGAGCCTGATTCTATTACCTTACAGCAGTGACATATTTAGCTTTGGAATTGATTCTATAGCTTTCTATTTACTAAGATCTAATTTTTGCCTTAGCTACAATAGAACAAGTGACAGAAACAACATCCTCTTTTTCTTTTCCCTCCCACAACAATTTAGACTCAAAATGTTTACTGTGAATAACAACTTTTTCATAACTGAAAACAGAAAGTAAAAAGGAAAAGAATTACAGCTGAAGTAATGAAAAAAAAACCCTTTCTAGGAATGTTCAGTAGCTGCTACAAGTCTAGGGAAAAAAATAACTATTTTCTTCCCTTTTATAAGAGAAAGTAGCGGAATGAAGCAGAAGCAAAGAAAGTGCCAACACTTCCCAGTATAAAATAAAGCAACTGAAACCAAACTGTTACATACAACTGTAAATGGAATGTAGTAAAAGCTTGGACATTTCCCCATAGCATTTTTAGACCAGTCAAAAATCAAAGTGTTGGTGCCCTATACCTCACTGCAACAGAGAGGAAACCCAACCAAACGTTCTTCTTTCGTAAGAACAATGCTGCATTGACTACTTAATTCTATCTATTAGAGAAAACAGAGTTGCTACTCCCTTGCTAAATTAGGGTAACTTAAAATCATATAGAAGACAATTTCTGGTAGATAATAGGCTAAGATGAGCCAGCAGTGTGCCCAGGTGGCCAAGAGAGCCAATGGTATCCTGGCCTCCATCAGGAACAGTGTGGCCAGTAGGACAAGGGAGGTTATTCTTCCCCTGTACTCAGCACTGGTCAGGCCACACCTTGAGTGCTGTGTCCAGTTCTGGGCCCCTCAATTCAAGAAAGATGTTGAGGTGCTGGAAGGTGTCCAGAGAAGGGCAATGAAGCTGGTGAGGGCTCTGGAACACAAATCCTATGAGGAGAGGCTGAGGGATCTGGGGGTGTTTAGCCTGGAGAAGAGGAGGCTCAGGGGTGACCTCGTTGCTGTCTACAACTACCTGAAGGGAGGTTGTAGCCAGGTGGGGGTTGGTCTCTTCTCCCAGGCAGCCAGAAACAGAGCAAGGGGACACAGTCTCAAGTTGTGCCAGGGGAAGTATAGGCTGGATGTTAGGAGGAAGTTCTTGCCAGAGAGAGTGATTGGCATTGGAATGGGCTGCCCAGGGAGGTGGTGGAGTCACCATCCCTGGAGCTTTCAAGAAAAGCCTGAATGAGGCACTTAGTGTCATGGTCTAGTTGACTGGCTAGGGCTGGGTGCTAGGTTGGACTGGATGATCTTGGAGTTCTTTTCCAACCTGGTTGATTCTGTGAGTCTAGGATTCTCTTATTGTGGATCAGTTGAACTTTACCTATAGTCAGCTTTTCTTCAATGTCCTGTTGAACTTCATGAAAGCGTAGAAAAAAGATACAGTGACTATATCTACTTCTCCTGCAGTGATGGTGAGCATATGCAGTTAAATTAAGAATTGTTAATTGATTTAAAATGGAAATCATGCTGTAATCCTATTCTTAACAGCTTTTCCTCGTGAGGCTCATGAGCAGTTCAGTTTATTCCAGGACAACACCATGATTCTTCAGATAATCTGTGATGGTTTGGGTGTTCCCTGCCCCCCACACTTTAGAAATCACACAGACCAGACTCAGCCAGCTCTGGAAACATGAATGAAGCTTATACAGCTAGCACAATATACAAGCAGATATTTACAGTATATACAGTTATAGACAGAAATATACAAGGTAAAAAGGTAATACAGAAACACAACTCCCCTCCCAGAAACCTGAGTCCCCAGGAGGGGTTCTCTACCGCCCCTTCACCTTCCCCCTACCCCTCTCAACCTTACCCCAGTCCCAAGGAAGAATGGAGGGTTCGGCCAGAGGGTGAGGAAGCAAAGTGGCTTAGCCCAAAATGGAGGGTGAAGTTAGAGAGATGCAGCTCAGCCGGCAGCCCGAGCGAGAGTGATGCTGAGAGTGTTGTCTAATGTTTTTATTTCTTGTTCCTATACTTCTCAGCAAGCCTGTGAGCAAAGCAGACATCACCATTGTTTTCCTTTTACAGCCTATAATCTAGTTCTTCTCATCAAAACATTCTAGCCTGCTTCAAACTAGCACATAACCTTATCTAAAAGGCTGCCATTCCCCATTCTTCTTAATCTCTTCTCTTTACTAAGGTGTTGTGGAACTTTAGCATGCAAGCATGCAGCTGTGTAGCCAGATGCTCACCTTCCCCTCTTCACCCACGCACCAGTATTATCAACTCTTATTAGTATGTGACAAAGGAAAAATAAAGCCCTAAGGAAAAGACATTGTTAGTTGGCCACAGACCAGAAGTCTGACATGATCCTTGATTCTCATTCTTCCTCCAACTCCTATCAACTTGAACAGCAGCACTGAAAACTGGAGTAAAGAATTCTGATTGCAAAGATTTTTTGGTCCTTGCTTTGTGTGAGGGTATCCACAAACAGGCAGGACTTGGATTGCAGTTGTTCTGCCCCTTTCACTTGGTCAGCCATGTGAACTTCTCTGCTTGCCACCTTTTCTTGGGCTGATTTTTGGCTCTTCTTTCCTGTTATTCCATCACATTTTTATGTCAAGTGCACCATGAACCTGCCTATGTTCTTTGCAGCATCTCCTCTGCAACACATCAGAACACCTACATACAACTGAACCTTTACTTCAACATGATTATTTCCTTATTTTCTTTTCATCCCACTTCCTAATTAGTTCTTTTCAATCATTAAATATTTCTGCATTAACTATATAAAACATTCCTGCTCCTGGACAAAGACAGAATATTTATCACCATCCCCAGTGTGTTGTACACATCATGACACCAAAGAAACTGAAACTGCACTAACACTTTCAGGGGGTGATATTTCAATGCATTTCCCAGTATATTAGACACGCAAAGTCTTTTCTACTTCACAATCCACCAAACCCTTCTCATTTTTTTTCCATTAAAAAGGAAGAAAAGGCACTTAAAATCTTGCACAAGCTATGAACCTGTGCACAGAAAACTGGAAGCAAGGGAAATAATTAACAAGTGAGAACTGCTATGAAGGTCCATCTAACTAAAACAGCTTATAGGAAAACCTGTAAGGTTTAAGACTAAGCCACATAGATTAAAGGCAAAATGTTAATGCCTATACAAGTAGAAGACAAAAAGGTCTATGTAAGTTGTCATTATTAAAATGCCTTAGGAAAACTTTCTTATGGTAATTTAAACTGAAAAGGTTAAAACCTGACATGGTATTATGTTCAGCCTGTATGCAGTGCTTCCATACAATGAAAGAGCATGCAACCTGCTCTTGCAGAAACACTAACTTGTTGCTATGTGACCCGTTAACTCCACAGACTGAAGGGAAAAGCCTAAAGAGAAACATGCCACAGAGTGCTTAAGCTTCAGGCAATGCTTAAATTTCTAATAGTCTAGAGAACACCAGAACACAACACTTTCTATGAAACTCAGTCTCAGTTTGAAGTCTAAAGCATCAGTTACACCTTACACATAACCAGTAGGAATTAGAAGCTCCAACAGAATCAAGAAGCTCTCACAAGAGCGAGTTTCTGGAATACACATTTACCTTTGCTTCCATTGAGCTGGAAATACAAGCCAAGTTGGCAGATTCTGCTCAACCTTTGTATGTGCTCTTACAGAAGTAACTTTCCCATCTCGCCCACAGTAGGATTTTCGGTTGGCATCCTGCCTCTATCATTTCTGACTATAAAGTACAGCTCTTTGCTGAATAATTAAAATGTAGACAAACATTGTATTTACTGTAAGTCTCTACAACCTACAAGACAAATATGTAAATACTTAGAAATTAACACTCACACCAGACAAAAGTGAAAGTCAGCACAGAAACTGGATTCATAATTACTTGCCCTGCTCTAACTAGTAAGCCACACTGAAGACAAGCAGCATTTTATCACACATTTAGCATTAATATTGTAGTTTGCAACTTCACGGTATGGCACCACATGGGAGCCACTATTAATGTTCAGTGCAATACATTTTTTATACTGTTCCTTCCTTCTTTGACACAGACAGTCTTGTTCACCATTTTTCTTCATTAGATCTCAAAAAGATATTTTGATCTTGCATATACCAGCTTACATGGAGCTGCTTGCTATAAAGAGTCCTAAAAGGTTCTGTGCTGTGAAGTCTGTCAGCTATTTTTAATATTTTATGTCTCTTGCCACACTATCACTAAGCCTCCACAGCATGAAGATCAATCTACTGGTGAGCTAAAGACTGTAAAACTCTCCAGCCTTTCTGATAAAATCCATAGGAGCAACCTCCTTTAGATTAAAAAGGAACTCAGCTGCTTGATGTTGAAGACAGATATTTTTGATGTAATTTTTCTTCACCAGAAATAAGACACTAAAATCAAACTACAGCTACTCAATGACTGAGTACAAGGTGCTTTCAGTGATAAAGGGACATAGAAGCATAGAATCAACCAGGTTGGAGGAGACCTCCAAGATCATCCAGTGCAACCTATCAACCAGCCCTGTCCAATCAACTGGACCACAGCACTAAGTGCCTCATCCAGTCTTTTCTTCAACACCTCCAAGGACAGCGACTCCACCACCTCCCTGGGCAACCCATTCCAATGGCAAATCACTCTTTCTGTGAAGAGCTTCTTCCTAACATCCAGCCTATACCTCCCCTGGTACCTTATGTTTGACAGCTACCTCAAAGAGCAGAGGGACTTCAATCCTTTCATTAAATCCTTAAATCACACAAAATTGAGAGCTTCTCATTCCAACACCCAGCCTCAGTGGAATCTTCAAATGAGACTAGAAACAGGTAGAAGACTACATGGGAGAAACCAAGGAGAACCTCCCTTGGCAGAGCACTCCTTGCACTGTTCCTTTGGCCTGCTGGAGGTGCTGAGATCTTGAATAACCCACTCATGCACTAAAGGATGTCTACGAAAAGGTATCTAACACCAAACACCTTGCTTAATTTTAACTGAAAATGGCTGTGTCTTGTACTAAAAGCAGAATTCAGGCTTCTAGCAGATCAAGCTCTTCTGGGCTGAGTTTCAACTAGGATATAAGCAAGCATAAGTGAAATAGGCAGGAATGGACAAAAACCTGGGTAATCACACTGCGCATCTACACATCCAAAATGTTGCTAAGAAAAATTCCCTTTGGATACAGAAAGTTTTATTCAACTAAGGGATTTGTTTAATGCCACATTCTTAGGTGTGACCTCTGAGAAAAGACTAACAAGTTGGAATTATTTAGAGATGAAAGAGAATTCAAGTATGCAAAAGGCTGCCACAAAAAGGCAAGAAGAATCTATTCTCCTTGGTCTCTGGAGAGCACCATAAGTAGTAACAAGCTTAGAAGGAAAAAAAATTAAAAACAACCCTTAGGTTAGACAGATGATTTAGCTTTCTGCTAAGATTTGTGAAGAACAAGAGCAGATTCTGCATCTGGGTTGAGGCAATCCCAAGGACAAATCCAGGCTGGGCAGTGACTGGCTGGAGGGCAGTCCTGAGGAGAGAGACTTGGAGGTGCTGGTGGATGAGAAGCTCAACATAAGCCAGCAGTGTGCACTTGCAGCCCAGAAAGCCAACCAGAGCCTGGGCTGCAGCAGAAGTGTGGCCAGCAGGTGGAGGGAGGTGATTCCCCCCCTCCATTCTGCTCTGGTGAGACCCCACCTGGAGTACTGCATCCAGCTCTGGAGCCCCCATTACAAGAGGGATGTGGACATGGTGGAGCGTGTCCAGAGAAGGGCCACGAGGGTGATCAGATGGCTGGAGCACCTCTGCTATGAGGACAGACTGAATGAGTTGGGGCTGTTCAGTCTGGAGGAGGCTCTGTGGTGATCTTATTGTGGCCTTCCAGTATCTGAAGGGAGCCTAAAAAAAAACTGGGGAGGGACTTTTTAGGCTATCAGGGAGTGACAGAACTAGGGGGAATGGAGCAAAGCTGGAGGTGGGTAGGTTCAGACTGGATGTGAGGATGAAGTTGTTCAGCATGAGAGTGGTGAGAGCCTGGAATGGGTTGCCCAGGGAGGTAGTTGAGGCCCCATCCCTGGAGGTGTTTAAGGTCAGGCTGGATGAGGCTCTGGCCAGCCTGCTCTAGGGTAGGGTGTCCCTGCCCATGGCACAGGGTTTGGAACTAGATGATCCTTGTGGTCCCTTCCAACCCTGACTGATTCTGTGATTCTGAGATAAAGCAAGCATCTCTCAGAAGCTTGCTTTCTTCTGCTTGGGGAAGAAGAAGGGCTTGATTTTCTGAGGTCCCCTTGCCAACTTCCCCTCATGAGGTTCAAGTGAAGTCACTTGCACGTTTGAACTTTGCACGTGGTAAATGAACAAACACACTGGAAATTTAACAACCTTCTTCTATGAAGGGTCTTGTAAATTTATTCATTATGCATTCAGATCTTTCCTCACATGGAACAGGATACAGTTAGTCCTTGGCTTTGTTTCTAGCATGTACAGCTCCACAAAATTGGAGAGTCTGACATGATCTCTGATCACATCCTTCTTGTAGCCGTTGCAAAGCTACAGATACCAAGACTACACTGGAGCTACAGAAGCAGAGGAAAAGGCTGTGCAGCAAGCCCTTTCCAGAAGAAAGGAGAAGATAAAAGACATAGATAACTTCCAATCTTTGAGACTTGGATGAGAAAATTCAAGGCATTTCTATCCTGTTAAAAGATTCATACCAAATTACTAATGTCTCACAGAATAAACTGATGAAAATCTCAGCAGCTTTCAAGTTCCCAGCAGCCCAAGCTCAGGCATATTTGTTTCTCATGAGCTGTTTCTTAGTGTATCTTTTACTTCAGTCCTTCCTAAGCTTAAGGTAAAAACAGACTTTTATTAAATGTATTTCACTTAAAATAAGAGAGAGAATACAACATGCTACAACATCACCCCTCCAAAGCAAAATTAACACTGCTTATTTTCACAGCAGTCATGGAAATCTGGGGGATGCAAACAGCAGCAGAAACACGCTCTGTAGGTAATTCACTAGGAAGGAAAACTCATTTCGTAGGGCAAAGATTCAAACTAACTCCATGAAAGTCAGGATACTCTAATTAATATCTGGCCTCAGTCCTGAAAGTAATTTTGAAGCTTTCTGTTAGCCAAAGACAATGCAAATGTAAACAGCTAAAAGAGGAAAAAGAGATAAAGAGAAGAACTAAGGAGAAGCTGAACTACTACACACTTGGGTTTCTGCAATTAAGAATAAACCACTCCAAACAATGAAAAGCTCACTAATTAGTTGTTCAATAAAGCCTACATGATCCATGATAATTTTAATTATATTACTGGCTTCAGAGATCGCACAAGGACTTCTAAAAAGAGCAGCTTCTGCACACTTCATCTGTTACTGCATGCAACTCCATTTCTAAACCTGTTCCTTACAATCACAGAATCAACCAGGTTGGAAGAGACCTCCAAGATCATCCAGGCCAACCTAGAACCCAGCACTATTCAGTCAACTAGATCATGGCACTAAGTGCCTCATCCAGGCTTTTCTGGAACACCTCCAGGGATGGTGACTCCACCACCTCCCTGGGCAGCCCATTCCAATGCCAATCACTCTCTCTGCCAACAACTTCCTCCTAACATCCAGCCTATACTTCCCCCAGCACAACTTGAGATTGTGTCCCCTTGTTCTGTTGGTGGGTGTCTGGGAGAAGAGACCAACCCCCACCTGGCTACAACCTCCCTTCAGGTAGTTGTAGGCAGCAATGAGGTCACCCCTGAACCTCCTCTTCTCCAGGCTAAACAACCTCAGCTCCCTCAGCCTCTCCTCATAGGGTTTGTGTTCCAGACCCCTCACCAGCTTCCATGCTAAATAAGTGGCAAGAAATCTGGCACTTCAGTACTGCAGATTCAAAGTTCCCAGGCAGCAGTCACAGAACATTCTCTGAACAAACTCCTGTGATACCACATTGTCTGACAAACGATCCAGACATGGAAACAAAACTTCGTTTCCCCTTATCATTCAGGTAAGGATGAGAGCTCTCTCAGTCACCTGAATTTTGCAGCTTTTCGATGATATACTACTCTTAAGTGAAACAGGGAAGTGAAAAAATTAAAGAAAACCAAAAAGCACAGAAACCAACATAGTGAAGGGCCAGGGTAGTGGAGAAAATGATTGTTAGCACGTTTCCAGACCTTATGTTTTTATTCTGAATTCTGCTGCTTATGAGATTTCCCTCACATTGCCAAACATGAAACACCAGAGGCTGGATCCTTTGGAGTGAAAGTAACTTCACACAGATAACAGCTATTGGCACAAGATTTGTTGTATTTTAATGCTGTCCAAACAAATGATTCATACAAGAAAGCAACACAGACCCCTGCTTCAAACTTGCAGTCAGCATAAAACCTTACATGACCCCTCTCACATTTCTCACAATCAAGTTTACAGATCTAGTTTAGGGGCCTATAAAACTACTTTACTTTTTACACCACTTAACGTTATTGGTTGCGTTCCATTACAACATATATCTGCTGTGCGTCCCAAAGTATAGGAGCTACACCACAGATAGCACAGCTTCACAGAGCACTAGGGTGGGGAGAAACAGCAATATCCAACAGTTCTTTACTGCTATTACTTTAAAATTTTTGGTTGATGCTTCTCATCACCTGCCCATCTTAGTTAACTCTGAGGTTTCCCTCTATAAATAGGATCAGCACACACCAGGAATTAGGAAAAAAAAAGCTGTGATTCTCTGGAAACCTGCAAAAAGAACCATGACAATGAGCTCTGCACCAATGTGCATATACTTTCTGCCCCACTTTCACCTAAAATCCGAATGACAAGGCCTTTAAGACATCTCTCTGCTCCAGGACTGTGTGATAAGTGCCCTGGAAGCAGTGCTGCAAGGAGCAGTTCTCTCAGCTGTCAGTGCAACAACAAAGGCCTCTTAAACACATTTGTATAGATCAACCCTTCCAGCTCTTCAGATCTGCCCATGCCTGAAATAACTTTTAGGGCACATTTAACAATTAATAACATTAAGAAAGCTTTAACTCTCTGGGTCATCACTTGCATGTGGATCACTGTGACCATCAGCATTGCTGAAAACTCATTTGAAAAACATTTCAGATCAAGATTCAGTAATTTAACTCATGAACTTTATACTGCTCTTGAAGTGGCACACCACAAAGCATGAGAAACTTTTCCTTTCTTACTATTTGTAGGACAGTTCACAAAAATAAAACGGTGTAACCTTGTTCAGCACTTCTAAAGAGAAGTCTTACCATTTAGGGCCAGGAGCATACAGCTGTGTCTGGAGCAGACACACAAAGCAGAACAAAAATGTGACAGTGTCTTTGAAGAAACATCTACTGAATCAATTAAAATAAGGGGAAAAAACGCCTAAAAAACTAATGGAGCACTGAGACAAGAGCTCTGTGCTGTTTCAGCGCCTTCACACGATGTGAAAGGCAATCAGCTGACAGGTCTCTTTCTAGAACTAAGTTAACATTGCAACTTTCCCTTAACAGACAGCATAAACACACCAGACCAGAACACATAAGGGCTCAGTCTCAGAAATCACGAAAAATAGTAACTTGTTAAGCATTTCTTGTACGTTTTATACATTTAAAGAAAGGTTCAATTAATAAATGATTGAGGTACTTGATGGTGGGAAGAAGATGGCCAAGTTGCTACTTTGTGGACAATAACTCTATCGTACAAGCAAGAGAACAAGCTCATGGTGCTGCTGTCAACAGCCACCTCCTGGTCCCCTGCCACAGTGCTGAAAACTTGTATTTCCAGTACAGCGCCTCGTCTGCAACACCTCATCTCCCTTAAATCTGAAATACGAGAAGGAAGAGTACCACAGCTGCTTTGGAAAGGAGATCAGGGTAGGTGGGCATAAAGGGAATAGATGAAGCAAAAAAAAAAAAAACAACCCTCCTGCTTGACTGAAGCTGTTGTACTACAGCCTAAGTTGTCTGAGTGCAATAATAGGAGAGTTCACTGCTGTGAAATTTTAAGAGGGAAAGGCCAGTACCAGACGTTGGGTCACTTTCCATTTTTGCAGAACAAAGCCAAGAACCCTGTATATTGACCTAAATAGTCAAACATCACAGAAAAGTGGTCTTCCTTAAAAGCTGATTCTGACTGACAAGTATCTTCAACATTTCTGTACTGTATTTTGTCTAAACCCAAGTCCTGTTCTTTGCAGTAAGAGGAAGGATTCCAGCTCCTGAAAGCACCTGCCTCTACTCAGTAAGATTTCCTTTTAATAGTCTTTCAAACATAAACAGGTTCTTGCTCACCAGATTAATCTACTTCCAGAATTCTAAAAGACTACCTAAAGTTAGATGGGCGGTCTGCTCTTCCATTTATAGACACTTAATTTCACCCAGTCATTAGAAATTGGGAGGGCTTAATACTTCTGAAGTTGGGACTTCAATAGCTGCTAGCAACAAACAAACAAAAAAATCTAGAATTTGCCTTGGTTTAGACTATTTAAGATACGACACTGAGAACAATGTAGGCATGCATCCTGTTTATTCAGCAGACAAGGACGTAACAGCTATCAGTACTGGAAGGCTCTTTTACACCACCATGACAGTATGAGCAAGCACTACCTTTTACCCTCAGTACTTGCTAACCCAGCCTTAGTAGTCAGGAAAAAAATAAAAAGGAAAAAAAAAGAGAGACAGGATTTTGTTTTTATACTGCAAACACCATCCAGTAAACCCTGAAGCACCAAAAAAGTTACATCACTACACAATACCAAAGACCTTCAGTTTAACTAATATTACACTGGTGACACAATTAATTGAAGCTCTGTTACTACAGCCGTGCCTTATGCTTTCTGAATTTTCCTTCATTGTGACCCAAAGGAATGAAGAGTGACAGACAATCAAAGGAACACATTGTTCCAAGTGGTTTATGGCTATACACTCTTGCATACACCTCAGCATCCTTACAGAAACACGAGACCTCAGTGACACTGAGGTTTTGAAACCTCGCTGAGGTAGTGAAACTTTGGTTTGCTAGGGCTAAGTAAATACTAAGTACTTCCCCTCAGTTTATCAGTTTATCTAGCTCACAAATCTTCTAAAGGGCCTGGCAAACCCTCTTGATAAATTTCTGATCCACCACTTTGGAGAACTTATAAAAGAAGTAGTGAAAAAGATTTAATACAATCTGTGTATAATGTGAGCAGCACATAAAGAGTTAACTGACATTTTCCTAGCATGTATTTTTAGACAAACATAAAACCGATGTGCTGGACCAGACCCAGAGATCCATTAGTCCAGACTCCTCTTAGAGCACAATATTGGAAGCTTTTCTATTTCAAGTCTATGAAGGACAACTGCCCTACCTCTATGACACAGGAAAGCCACTAAATTCGTGATCTTCCATTCTGAAGTCAATTAAAGTCTTTCCAAAACATTGTTTACAGCTGAGGGTATTAATATAAAAATGGAAAAAAAAATCACTATTTATTTTTTAAACAAAATTATTTGTGTCACCTGTAAGGACAAACTCAAGATTTTTCCATGGTAGGTCTTCAAGCCCTGACAGAGATAACAAGCCACCCAACAAACATGTTTTAAAACCATCTGCATGGTAGACTGTTTGGAAGGAAGACCTAAAGAAAAGTCAACATTAACTACTTTCCCCCCCCCCCCTATTTTTTTACAGGGTTTGGTTTGTTTTTACCTTTTAAATGCTTCAGCAGGGTTCCTCTCACACTCCCCAGGTTGCAAGAGACTTTGAATAGCAGGATCTCTTAGTTTGTCCTCATATCCCTGGATCAGTCCACTGTGGCAGATCTGTGCAACTAAACCTCTGATGAACCCTCCAACACACAGCGTGTCAGAGTCTTGGGCCCTGCAGAAATGGAAGGCTAGAGCCTGACGATGTAAGCCTCTTTGTAGGTTTGCAGGTGAGCTTGGCCATAGTAACTCGGTACAGAGGGCTGTCTTCCCACTGCCAGGCCCTCCTACCAACAATACACCCCAGGCAGCTCCTTTTCCAGAGAGAACACCAGTATTATTCCCAGAATTCACTACAAGAGATGGTTTGTTGGCAGCACTATTGCTGCAGTTAGCTTTCTCCTGGAGGCAGTGCTGAAGCTTGTGGAAAACCCACTCCCTACAGTAAAACTGCTTTCCTTGCAGCAAGCTGGTTTGAGCCATTTTATAAAGCTTCTTCTTTTGGATTTGTCATAAGCAGCAGTAACACTTTCAGCATCTCAGGGTGGGGAGATACGCAGTCATCTTGCGCTGAAAGATCTTCTGCATGGAACTTGACAGAGGTTGTGGTAATCAGTTAACCTGCCTCTTAAAACTTAACAGCCTCTCCCCAGGAAGGGTGTCACTCCATTTGTGTGCTTTATTACCATCAGCATAACACAATCACAGTTCAGCTGACATCATGAAGTGGTGTCTGATACCAGCGCTCAACAATACTTCTCATACGGCTCAGAAGTCCACGCAGCTCCATGGCTGCATCTGCAGTTTATGCAGTTGTGTGTGCTCCCAGTAGGCAGGGGAGACAATACATCTGGCAAAACTGAGGCAAAGCCAACTTTTCAGTGTACGCTACATGCCTTTCAACTCCAAGCATTAATCTCTCTGGATATACATCCAGAAAAAGCAGTCCGTAATAAAATGTTCCTTCTGGGGATTGTGTTAGAGAAGGTGATTTTTCTTCAGAGTACTACACACACACCACAACCGTGGGTAAGTATCACTTACTAAGAAAGGGTCAGTTTGGACAGCAAGCTTTGCAGGCTTCATGCATCTGGACAAGTGTCTGCGAAGCGCCTCAGATTATTGTTTCTTAAGCAGTAGAGACAACAGGAAAAGAAATAAGGTTTACAGCCTCTTGTTTCAATACATTCGTGCGTGTCTTCCTTAGGAACTTGGATTCTCACTTAACCTGTTCTCAGGGATCTCAATCGCAAGATGTCAGAAGAGACAACATCTTCCCCTAGAGCTCTGAAATAAAGAAGACAGCACTTTTAACCCTACATGCAAGTCACATCTGAGTCAATTCCAAATGCAGACAACAAAGAGTAAAGCCGAGGGCTCTTACTCTCTATTTTTGCATTGCTGTTAATTAATCTAAGAAGCTGTTTTAAAGATATCTGTTGTTACAAGGTGTCATCGGCCACATATTAAACAAAACAAATCCATAAACAGATATGACAGTGGCCTCAGAACCACGGGAGCAGCAAGTCTTACATTTTCTCCTAAGGGGAGCTGAATATATAACCCTTCATCTTTCTAACAAGGTTTCGTCATCGAATTCTATCTTCACTCCCTATTTTTCGCACTGCTGGGTAGGGGCTGGTGGGTTTTTGAAGTTTATTTCAGAGAGGAGAGCTGCCCTCGGCTTTCCGCACACTTCTTTGTTCGCGATTCAGCGGCAGCGGGGCGCCAGCAGCCTCCCGGGTCCCGGTATCACACCGCCGCTGCCGCCTCGATGCCCTTGTCACCGCTCCGCGCCCCAACGTGTCCCCACCGGGTCATCCCAGTCTGTGTGTGTGTGTGTCCCAGACAAACCCCTTCACTCCAGGCTGGGCTTTAACACCACGCTCCGGCTTCCTTCAGCCGAGGCACAGACACACACAGAGACACGGCTCAAAAGTCACTTCGGCAGCGCCCGACCGTGTCCCTTAAAAAAAACACCCGAGTCAAGCGAGCAGCTGGGAAGCTCCCCCCTCCCCGCCCGCCCTTCATCTGCTCCTCACACCCCCGGCGCCGAGCACACCCGCCCTGTCCCCCGCTCCCCTCCCCCAGAGCACACACACACCCGGCTCCGCACAAAGATCCCGGGCACCCCGCCGCGGCACCCCGCTGCCAGCCCGCCGTCAGACAGCCCCTCCCTTCCCTCCCAACCGCGCCAACCGGTGGTAGTCTCCTAAGCAGCTCAGGCGGCAGGTACGGTACGGCACGGCACAGCCCGCCCCACCGCCAACCGCCGCCCCGCTAGGGACAGGCGGACCCGCCGCCGCCGCCCCCCCAGCGGCCGGGCGAGGGGCCTCCCCACCACTGCTCGCTCACCTCTGCCGCCCGCCCCAGCGGCTGCTGCTGCTCCTCCAGGCTTTCCCCGCGGCGACGGCGGCTGCGCCGCGCCCCTTCCTCTTCCTCCAGGCCCCCGGGCTCCCGCCCTCCGGGCCGCCGCCGTGCCAGGGCCGCGGCCACCCCGGTCCACAGCTGCCTCAACCCCTTTGGTTACTCTCCTCGGCGCCTCCTTGACCCTCCTCCGCCCAGCCCCGCCCGCCGCCCCGCCCCGCCCCGCCCACTCCAGCGCCCGCCCCGCCCTCTGCCTCTCCAGCGCGTGCGGCGGCGGGGGCGGGGGCAGATGCTGCTCCACATCTGGGGCGGGGTAGTGCTGGGCGCACGGAGGCGGCTGCCGCGGCCCCGCCGCCGCTCACCCGCCCGTTCGCCGTCGCCTCGGGGCTTTGTTCCGGTCTCCGTGGGCCGCCCGTTCGCTTTTCCTCAGCGGGACCCTCCCAGCGCGGCCCTGCAGGGGGCGGCAGCGGGGCTCCCTCTGGGCAGGGCCGCAGGGACCGCCCCGGGTGGTGCCGGGCCGCGGGAAGCCGAGTGCGGAGCCTGCGTGCACGGTCTCTGCTGACCTGGCCCGGCGTTACCGCTGGAGCTGGGGAACTTGGCAGATACAGGTTCGGGTGTGGGACGGAGCACCCCTTACGGCAGCCCCGGGACGTCTCGCGTGTGATCCCGACTCTGATGTAGGCACAACTGCATGGGTCCTTCAGTACAAGTCCTTACTTGATACCCTTTTAACCAAGGACAGCCTTGTTCACCTTTTTACCCTTCTGCCACACCGTTGCCTCTCCACATTTTGCCGTGAACTGGCTCATTTCAGACAGAACTTCATTGCGTAGATGGAGGAATTTTTAACCCGCTCAGTTATAGTGACGCCCAGAAGCAAAAGTTCTTGGAAGGCTTAGCTACAAGGCAGAGCCCAGAGCCAGGCTGAGGGGCAGGGAGCAGCCCACACCCTTCCCTCACACCACATTAATACAGCGATCCTCAGGCATTACGGCTTGTGGATCTCTGCAAACCATTGTAAATGCGGGCCTTAACGTGGGAGAAAACAGCTAACGACTTGGCCCTGGACACCTTTGGGAGGCCTCTGTGAAGCAAGCAAGGGCAAGGTTTCATTAGCATTTCGTCCCCTCGGAGCTGCCAGGATTATTTATGGTAACACACTTTTCTATTAGCTGTTGGATCAAGGGCTTTATGATTACCGCTAAATTGTGCCTTTGTTTTAGCGTGGCCCTGTATGGTTTCGTACACCAGGTAATGAAGGTGGTGTGGAACACGCAGTGAATACATCAGTCTGATAGCAGAGAGTGGTTTAGGGCCTTTCCCCGAGCGTCTCGAGGTTCTTTGTAGGAGCAGAAGGAAAAATGAAGTAAATTCGGTTGGTGCACTGGAGAGCTTAGAAAAACGAGTCTGCCTGCTTCTGAAAACCAGTAGAACAAGTTTGAAGAACCTTTGGAAGCAGCGAATTACAAATTTCCAAAGCAAGGGGGAGTGGGGGAGAAACAAACAAAATTTAGTGCAAAGCAAAAACTTGTAGATTTTGTTTTATTTTAGGCACTCTTACTACATTTTGTTACTTGCTTTTCCCCCCCGCCCTCCATGCACTGCAGGCAAAGAGTCAGCTTAAGGCTTTCTTTTTTTCACAGAATCACAGAACTAATCAGGTTGGAAAAGACCTTCAAGATCATTGAGTCCAACCTATCTCCTAACACCTTCTAATTAGCTAACCCCTGGCACTGAGTGCCTCA
The DNA here is from genome assembly GCF_015220805.1 of Pogoniulus pusillus. Taxonomy (NCBI): domain Eukaryota; kingdom Metazoa; phylum Chordata; class Aves; order Piciformes; family Lybiidae; genus Pogoniulus; species Pogoniulus pusillus. The sequence continues at coordinate 13,105,892 of NC_087273.1, forward strand.
CCCAGCCTTCTCTTGAATACCTCCAGGGATGGGGACTCCACCACCTCCCTGGGCAGCCCGTTCCAATGCCAGTCACTCCTGCTGGGAAGAACTTCTTCCTTCTGCCCTAGCTGTACCACCCTTCCGTTTTGAAATGTTGTAGAAACACAAGACTTCCAAAACTGATGCTAATAAAAGTCCCAAGAAGAGGCTTTGAACCATGAACTCTTAAAAAAATTATTCTTTCAAGAGTAAAGGAATAGAAATAGATAACATTTGGAGTGATGGAATTGCAGATCTGGTCAGCTAAGCTGGCTGGAGACAAAACAGAGCTTTACAGAGGGAAAGAAATAGTAAGAAGACCCACAAGAAATCATTGCAGATTCAACACCTTAAGAGAGGCACAAGTATTAAACTGTTGATGGAGGAAAAACTAGATATAAATTGATGTGCTAGTTTGAAGCTAGCTAGAATCTTTTGGTGAGAAGAATTAGATTACAGGCTGTGAAAGGAAAACAGTGGTGATGTCTACTTCCCTTGTAGGCTTGCTGAGATGTATAAGAATAAAAGCAAAACATAGATAAGGGAGTCTCTCTTTGTTGGGGAACTGGCTGAGCTGTGTCTCTAACCTCACCTTGATTTCTTTTCTAATCTGCTTTGCTTCCTAACCCCCTGGCCAAACCTCCCCTTCTTCCAGGGGTTGAGAGCCCCTCCTGGGGACTTAGGTTTCTGGGAGGGCTGTTGTGTTTCTGTATTACCTTTCACCTTGTATATCTCTGTATATACTGTAAATATCTGCTTGTATATTGTGCTAGCTGTAAATATAAGCTTCATTCATATTTCCAGAGCTGGCTGAGTCTAGTCTGGGTGATTTCCAAAGTGTGTGGGGGGGTGGGGAACACTCAAACCATCGCAATCATACAGTGGTAATACCCTGGGGAAAGTGCAGCTTTCCTTTTGCAAATGAAAACCCAATTCATATGTCAGATTTCACAATATTGAATGGAAGTATATTGCAGCAAGAGGAATAGTAGCATGGCTTAACTAAAATCAGAGATACTTAAATGTAATGACAGAGTTTTATGTAGTAATTGTAAAAAATACCAACTTTTCCACACTAATATAGAAATCATACAGCTGAAAACTTGTTTCTAACATGGGACATAAAATAACTGACCCCAGCAAAACTAACTTCTGAATGCTTTGCCTGAGCAAAGCTTCTCTTCAGGATAGCACTCCTCATGTTAGCTGCAGAAGTGATAAGTACTTGTGGGAATGACAAGGGAGAGGAAAATGGAGAGTGGAATAGAAGTAGGAAAAAAAATGTGGCAGGCCTACAGTATAATTCTACCCTTACCACTGATAGGATTTTTAGTCTGTTACTCAAAGCAAAACATTGCAAGATCCAAAGTATCACCTGCACAACTTCTTTTCCTTCAAAAATGTATGACTTAAAGGTGAAGATTGCTAGTTGCCTTGCACTGACTCTCCTGAATTGGTACTGGGAAGCAAAAGCATATAGACACTTTGGATGGCAAGCCCTAAAGAATGTTCAAAGAGTTAAAGAGATGAGCTTGTCATGAAGAGGTGCAGCTGCTCAGGCTGGGAGCTTTCATCAGCACACAAAAAACTAAGACCCCCAAAGTCAATCTTCAAAAGGGACGAAGGTGTTTGGTGATCAACTTTATTTGCATAGCACCTCCTATAGGTAACGTGACAGCATAAATGACATCATCCTGGTGAATTATTATAGCTAAGGGTCAGATATTGCTGATACAATTGTGCAATGTTGTAGTTAATGAGACAGTATCAGGATAAGAACCAAACCTTATTTTTGTGGTTTTGTATAACTTAGTTTGACATAGTTAGCAAACCAGCCGTGATGTAATTGGATGCAACCTTGCAGGCTACAAGACTGACAGATAAGACCTGAAAGAGACACAAAAGATGAAACAGATTAACATTTCCTATCTGAAAGAAACCCCCTCTGCTTTTCTGTCTTCAGAGGTCTGACGCCGTGGTAGCCTTCCTGCCAAACCTGAGCGGCACCTGGTTTTAAAACAGGATGGGAGTTGTGTTACACAGTTTTAGGCACAGTTTATACATTTGGATACTACTTAAGGCTAAGAAATGAAGCTTTTTAGTAGAAAGATTGAGCAGGAGGTTGTAACATGAACTGAAAAACGTTGAGGGGAGTGGGTCAAAAATCTTGTTAAGCTTTACAAGTTATTTGCTGCATCCTCTTCAAAAAAAAGTAGAAAAGATCATTGTGTGGGTTTCCATTATTTTAACTGTTTCAGGACGATGTTATTTGGAGATGAAAGGAGTCACTCCTGAAGGGCAGGAGAAAGCAATTGATTACAAAGAGACAGGCAGCACGGGACCGACACTTTAAAGTCATCAAAACTGGAGCTGTCATCTGCATAAGTAAACTTTCGTTTGCTTTGTGTGTAGTTTGAAATGCTATTATCAGTTTGGCTCTTTTCTGTTTGGTGCGTGACTCTGAGCTCTGGGTCTCACAGCCTGGGTGCACGCAAGTTCCAGCCGGTTTGGAGCCAGTTCTGCGTGTGAAGGGAGGGGAGCTGCAAATCCTTGCAAGCTCATCATGTCTTTGGTAAAAGCTTTCAGGAGAATGATTCACAATCAAAAAATAAATGTTTTGCAAGGGTGGGCCTGAGGCATAATTATCTACTTAAATGTTACTTGTGATTACTTAAAGTAGTAATTTTAGCTGCTATCCTGAATTTAGGTTACTGATTTTCATGTATAATTATGTATTAATTAAGACACTTACATTCTCTGACAGGTAAAATTAGTGAAGTTGATGGTACATAGATAGTGTAGGTTTTGTATAACATAAGAACCTTAAGAAAAAAAAAATCCCAAGGAAATACTGCAAATCTTACCACATGAAATATTTAGGCAGAGGCATTTCTCCAATACTGATATTTTGGGTCTCAGTCCTAACAGTCTGTCCCAGGTGAGATGTACTTTCGCCTTGGGCCTTTCAGTATCACATAAGATGCCTCCACAAAAGCATCTGGAAGTCCTGTACATGGGCAACCCACAGTGATGCTGGAATGCACTGCAGTGGTTGTGGGTCCCTTTCAGCGGGGCTGGTTCTCCATTGGTTGCTTCTTAGCCTGGGAAGAGGCTCTGCAGTTGCTCTGTCCCAGGCACAGAAATCTCTGCCTCTCCTTACTGACCATCACGAGGTTGCTGTTGGGCCAGTTTTGAATTTCAGCAAGCTGCCTCTACTAAACTTTGTTGCTTGTTATGCCAGTGACTTTTCCTGTGTAGCACAATGCCCTCCACGAGTTGCACTCCCTGTTGTCACCTAGGCTAGCAATGAATACACTGGAAAGCATCATCCCCAGTACTGATTTTTAAGCCTCCTGCTAATCACTGGCTGCCACAGAGATTTTGTGCCACTAGATGCTGTTCTCTGAAGCAAGTCGTGCAACCGGTTTCCAGTTTCCAACCTGCTTGATTGCCTATCCCTCTAGATAATAATTTTTCACCTTTTAAGTGTGAATGCTGTAGGAGATGTCAGAAGTGTTGCTATGGTCCGGTTAGATCCCATCCATCACTTTGTGCTGAGCAACCAGAGATTCAGACATGGGCAGCTGTGTAAAGCCCAGTTTGCCTTACTACTTTGTCATATGCTGTATGTTTGGGAGTGAATTCCAAGAAGATGTTCTTCCTGAGCTCCTCAGAAACTAAGATGAGGCTGACCATCTAGTTCCGTGAGTCCTCCTGTAAAGAGGAACATAATGCCTTTTTTTTTCCCCCCACCTCTCTGGTTGTTAGAGGCTTACCCTCATCGTTGTGATTTTCAATAGATGAAGGCAATAGTGTTCTTTTACATAAGAATATAGCTAGGAAGCATAATAGCTCCTTTCAGATCCTTCCTCAAGCCTTCCTCATTACCCAGTAATTTGGGTCGGAGTACTATCTATCCCATCTATTGAAACTGGATCTCTGTGAACAAAGGACACAAGAATGACTGAGCTGAAGCAAAAATCAAACAAAAGATCCTGGATAGGGTAATGTGGTGGCTGGAACATTTGCCCAGGAGAAGAGGGAACAGTCATTTCCCCTGAAAAGGAAATTGTTCCCATTTCCAGGCTGACAGCATTAATTTCTAGGTCATTGCAGAACTGCCACCACAACATGTTCATGTTGCACTGTGGTAGAAAAATGGTTACTGTGCGTTGGGTTTGAAAAAGCAATTATCTGCTCCTTGATAAAAGCAGGAGCGAGATCTGTACTCTCTTTCAAATAACAGCATCTCTACCTGTAGCCACAGAAAAGGGAAGGGAGGAGGAGGGCATCCACTTATCCTTTGTGCAAATCTGCATGTGCATCAAACACCCCAGCGATGGTCCACAGTCATGGTATGGCTTTACAGTGGAATCAGGACAAACTCAAGACTTGCTGCCTGTACCTGGAAAAGATCATAGGCATGCGGGGAAAGGCACCCATGCTGCCTGGTGTAAAGGTAATTATCAGGTGGCAGGCCACCCTCCACCGTGGCACGGCAGCTAAGAGTCAGGGCAGGTAGGGCGACCTGAGTTGGAGAACCAGCAAGAAGGAATTCACCAAAGCACAGCCAAGCTGAGCTGCCAGAAACCGAGCAAAACACAACAGCAGTATTCAGATACTGCAATTACGTGAATGCCTGCTAGCTTTGAGTATAATCACAGTTACAGCTACACACAATAGAAATCTACTACTGATACTATCATCCTAGTAGTACAATTGCTCTTCGCTACTGTGCTTACAAGAGGAATGCTTCTTTAGATGGATATTCAGAATAGGAGCTTGGTTTAAATGTTCCGAGTTGTTTCTGGAGTAGCCTTTTTCTTCTTGACCTGAGAGCATCTCTTCTGGCTATGGGCACCGGGACTGATCACTAAATTTAGCTTACAGGTTAGGAGACACTTTCATGCTTCTTGGGTAAAACTTCAGGTGCTGGCTTTTAAGATTTGCTGCATCTTTTTGTTTTTGTAGTGTATATATACACACACACAAATATGCATCTGCATAGAACTAGAAAGAGATGAGTCTTCTATTTAGTGATTTCCCATTGGAATGGGCTGCCCAGGGAGGTGGTGGAGGCACCGTCCCTGGGGGTCTTCAAGAAAAGACTGGATGAGGCACTTAGTGCCATGGTCTAGTTGATTGGATAGGGCTGGGTGCTAGGTTGGACTGGATGATCTTGGAGGTCTCTTCCAACCTGGTTGATTCTATGATTCTATGATTCTACTAAACCTCTTAGAATTATTGGATATGGCTTTGCAGTTTTTAGTCAAGGTAAAAAAAAAAATCTCAAACCATTGCTTTTAGCATCTAAAAATTGATTGTTGATGTAGTGCTCTGGAGTGCTATAGTCTGTCCAGCCTATGTATGTGGGATCATGAATGTTCTTCAGCTTCCCCCTCCCTTTAAGTAACATGTTACCCACTATTTGTGCAATGAGAATTACAGTATAGCATTACTATTCCATTCAATGGCTGTTGACAAAGTACAAGGCCAGTCAAAATTAATAGTAAAGTATAATATTGTGGAAAGCAGGTGCTGCAGTTAATAACTAGTTGTGTTGGATGAAAGCGTGTGAGGAACTGGGAAGAATTTAGATGCCATTAAATGAGGACATGAAAATGTCTGTGGAGTGAAAAGAAAAAAAACATCTACAGCAGTAAGCTGTAGGAGAAAACTAAATCATGACAGTGACCTTTTGGGTGAGTTGGACCAGAAATATATTCAGTATCATTCTGAAACTGGGTATGAAAGAGAATCAGTTGCCTGGGAAAATAATGCTTACACAAATAATATACTACATTAATAAAACATACTATATGAACAAAATGCAGCAATAACAGAAGGCTTTATGCTGGCACAAGATTTTGTGCAAACTCAGATCTAACAACATATTTATGTTGAGAAATGAATAAGCTGTGTACAGATAGCTAATGCACATACACTCTGTTCCTCGTGTAACCTCACTCTTCATCCTTTGTGTTACAAGCAGTGTCTGAGTGCTTGCCCTGACCTGCTATGATCTTAAGCAACTCCTGTCACCTTACCTGCTTCTATTTCCCCATCAATGCAACAAAACCGGTAAGTCTTTGCTATCTCCTTTTTTATGCCTGATCGAATTGTGAGCTGAAGCAACATTTGCCAAAATATTTTGTACCACTGCAGTAACTCAAGGCAGCCATAAACTTGCTCTGTGGCTAAGTTTGACTGATATGTGACTGAATTATTGTAAACTATCCAGGATAAACCGTAAGCAATAAATAAGCAGGATAATTTTTGCTGTGTGCTCTTACAAACTTCAGCCCTAAGCCTAGCATAGCTTATAAGCTTTTAGGAAGAAGTCCTGCTGACATACAATGAAGAGTCAATTGAACTCATTTTCTCTCCACGTAGTTTACCTTTTCCTCAAGACAGTTTCTTGTCATTTGTGAATTCATGCATTTTAAACACTATACTTAGGCAGGCAGGCTGCCTGTTTGACAATCTCTCAGGTCAGTAAGCACTCGATGTTGCACTTCTGCTCTTCTGAATTGGTGAGTGCTCTATCAGTCATCATTTTAGAGGTGAGAAAATGGAAGAGCTTAATTTTGCTTGGCCTTTTAAACAAACTTGACATGAACAGAGAGCAGTAGCCTGTTGCATCTGAAGCTGGGTTAGGCAGTCCATCGTTCATTACATCAGCTGCGAGACTACTGCATTGATCACATATCTGCAAGCTACATTTCCAGAGTTCTTAGCATTTTGGAAAATAATGAAACACAACCATGCCCATCCTCACTTAAAATAGCAAATACAGATCCTCCTTTCTTGGAAGGAGACTCAAGTAGCACAAAGCATGTACAGCAGCTCAGTGAGAGCACTGACAGAGGCAGGAGCAGGAGGGAGCAAACTCAGAGCTGTGTTGAACCATATTGCTGGCAATGTTGCTCATAGGGAAGCTCTAGCCCCTGCTCTGCCCAGGTTGAAATGGGGAAGAAGTGCTGCTTCAGCATCTTCCTTTAGAACACTAAAGACTCCTGCCTGTTGCTCTTAGAATTATTTTTGTGCTTACAAATTCAGTAAATACAAATAAAAAGTTGACCTAAAATGAAAAAAAATCAAGTATAAAGTTAGAGGTTTTTTCCCCTTTTTCAGACTAAGGTTATTAAGATTTTATAGACATTCAAACCCAAATATGATTAGTGGCAAATTGTAATCAACAGGGTTAAAGATACAAAATACACTTTTATATATGTTTCATTGCACCTATGAAACCACTTCATTAGTTCTTTTCCAACACATTTCAAAACACAGAAAATGCATACTGAGATGAAGAGTTTTTAGAGCATGTTTTGGATAAGCTCACTCAGAATAACTGCAGATCTTCTGGATCTAGAAGACAAAGCTAAAATACATTCCTAGAAATGTCTTATTAGCCTTTGAAAATAAGACAACTTAACGTCGATTGCAAAGCACCATTTGCATTTTTGATCATGCATGTCATAGAATCAGTCAGGGTTGGAAGGGACCACAAGGATCATCTAGTTCCAACCCCCCTGACATGGGCAGGGACATCTCACATTAGATCAGGCTGTCTAGAGCCTCATCCAGCCTGGCCTTAAACATCTCCAGGGATGGGGCTTCCACCACTTTCCTGGGCAACCCATTCCAGGGTCTCACCACCCTCATGATGAAGAACTTCTTCCTAACATCCAGTCTGAATTAACCCATTTCTAGCTTCGTTCCACTCCCCCCAGTCCTATCACTCCCTGACATCCTAAAAAGTCCCTCCCCAGCTTTCTTGGAGCCCTACCTAAGGTACTGAAAGGTCACAATAAAGTCATCTCAGAGCCTTCTCCTCTTCAAACTGAACAGCCTCAACTCCCTCAGTCTCTCCTCAGAGGAGAGGTGCTCCAGCCCTCTGATTGTCCTCATGACCCTTCTCTGGACACCTTCCAGTATATCCATATCCCTCTTGTAACAGGGACTCCAGAACTGGACACAGTCCTTTGATAAGCAGAATTTCCTGCATTAAGAAATTCTCTGCATTTTCCATCTTCCATGCTGTCTATTCTGACAGATTTGAAAAACCCAGAATTCCCTTTTATAAAGGGAATAAGGAGGAAAGAATCAAATTTTTTCCTCAGGCACCACAGCACTTAAGAACAATAGAAAGCCTGCAAGAAAAGACTCATAGCAAAACAACTAACTTTTCCACTTCCTGTTTTCCAACGTGACAAAAATTGGCTGGAGAGCAGCCAGGAAGAAAGGGACCTGGGGGTACTGGTGGATAGTAGGCTGAAGATGAGCCAGCAGTGTGCCCAGGTGTCCAAGAGAGCCAATGGCATCCTGGCCTATATCAGTGTGGCCAGAAGGACAAGGGAGGTTATTCTTCCCCTGTACTCAGCACTGGTCAGGCCATACCTTGAATACTGTGTCCAGTTCTGGGCCTCTCAATTCAGGAGAGATGTTGAGGTGCTGGAACGTGTCCAGAGAAGGGTGACAAAGCTGGTGAGGAGCCTGGAACGCAAACCCTGTGAGGAGAGGCTGAGGGAGCTGGGGGTGTTTAGCCTGGAGAAGAGGAGGCTCAGGGGTGACCTCGTTGCTGTCTACAACTACCTGAAGGGAGGTTGTAGCCAGGTGGGGGTTGGTCTCTTCTGCCAGGCAACCAGCAACACAACAAGGAGACACAGTCTCAAGTTGTGCCACAGGAGGTATAGGCTGGATGTTAGGAGGAAGTTCTTCACAGAGAGAGTGATTGGCATTGGAATGGGCTGCCCAGGGAGGTGGTGGAGGCACCGTCTCTGGAGGTGTTCAAGAAAAGCCTGGATGTGGCACTTAGTGCCATGGTCTAGTTGACTGGCTAGGGCTGGGTGCTAGGTTGGAGTGGATGATCTTGGAGGTCTCTTCCAGCCTGGTTGATTCCATGATTCTATGATTTATGGGCAGGCTAAAATTTAAGTTTGGCACATCATAGTACTAAAACTAGAGGGGTTTTTTTCTGCTCCTACCAAACACAGAAGTCACGTGGTTTACTTACAGTTTACCAGCTGAAGGTAGCACAGGAGATATGTAGAAAGTAGACAGAGTTGACTCAGAGCAGATACTTGTTCTGAGCATTAAATGGCATTTGTAGAACTTCAAAGCCCACTGTTTTTCAAAGGGTGGTGACTGGAGATGCTTAGCATCAGTGCACATGTGTACAAAGCTGCATTAAAGACTGCAATATGAAATAGAAAACTTCAGTAGCTTTCTTCCACAGAAGCGGTGCTCAGAGCAGAATATTCCTTTCTGTGTCTGTGAAGCATGCAGTAAGCCCACTGCAACCTAAACAGTAGTAGTAATCCCGCTAACAGCAGCAGCCTCCACAGATGCTCTCTCTGATGGTGTGAGGGATTATGCAAAATTAATAATCTGTATTAATTTTGCTATCTGTGATGGTTTGGGTGTTCCCTGCCTCCCCACACTTTGGAAATCACCCAGACTAGACTCAGCTGGCTCTGGATATTTGAATGTACAGCTTAGCAGAAAATACAAGCAGATATTTACAGTACGCACAGAAATATACAAGGTAAATGGCAGTACAGAAACACAACAGCCCACCCAGAAACCTGAATCCCCAGGAGGGGCTCCCAACCTTTCTTCTACCTTCTCCCACCCCTCTCAACCTTACCCTAGTCCCAAGGAAGAATGGAGGTTTGGCCAGGGGGTTAGGAAGCAAAGTAGATTAATCAGAGAGATGTCAGAGAGGCTAGAGAGAAGTGCAGCTCAGGCAATACCCCAAGAAGAAGTGCCTTATCTATGTTTGGATTCTTGTTCTTATACCTCTCAGCAAGCCTATGAGTGAAGTAGACATCATCACTGTTTCTCTTTCACAGCCTGTAATCTAGTTCTTCTCACCAAAAGATTCTAGCTAGCTTCAAACGAGCACAATATCCAAGCGATGATTGTTAATAACTATGAAAAACTGTTTATTAACATTAAAACTCACCAGAAAACTTTTTCACAGGGTTCAGAAGTGCACAGTTCGGAAATTTATATGTGCCAGGAACAGGCAAAACTAGAACACTTATTTCTTAAGGTGGCAAATGCAGATATTACACTGGAAGAGGCTTATAAGTATTTACTTGCAAAGTATAAATCAGACAGTACCCAAAGCACATGGAGGGGTTGCTCTCAGAGATTCCCAGGCTCTTTTCTCAGGAAGCTGGGAGTCTGTAACATAGTCTCTGACCTGGTCCTCTGGACGATCTGTGTATCTCCAGGACTTCCTGTCTTGGCAGGAGACTTGCAGAGGAGCAGGCAGGATGCAATGCGGTGTGCAGTGTCTTGGCACGATGTCACGCTGGCTATGCAGGCTGATTGTGTGCAGGAATTTAGAGCCTGTTCCTGATGAGCTCTCTTCTGCAGGATGCAAAAGAAGCAGCAGCACCTCGTGCTACCTGCTTATCCCTTTTATGAATATCCAGCCCAAGACTAATGGGGAATTGGACATAGATCAGCCAATCGAAATGGCACTTTGCCAGGCTTCACCATATCAGGCAAAGGCAGGGTTTTTGCCCTCCTCTCCCATGGTTGCTTCTCCCAGCACAGAAGGAAGAGCGGGGAACACGTCTGGGCAAGTCAGGGTGTGGATAAGCCCATGTTTGCCCAGTCAGGCCTACCACTACAGATGGTAATTGGCAAAAGGTTCTCACATACTGCCAGACTAATTTTTCCAAAGTAATTTGGATTTGCGACCTGTTCTAGTGGGAGGTGTCCTTGCCTATGGCAGGGTGTTGGAACTAAATGACCTTTGAGATCCCTTCCAACCTAAACCATTCTATGATTTCATTGGCATTTGGTTTGGACCAGTTGGTACACTGGGAACCTAGAAAACAAATGTGATGATGCTTTAGAAACAGCCCCTCAGCAGCACTGAGTGGAATGGTACAATACTGAGCACCTTCCTGTGCACTGTTAACTATCTTCAACCATTGCATTCCCCAGTACCCTGCCTTTTCTACATGAGCACACCACACAAATCCCAACTGAAGTAAAAATCTAGGCCATATCTTTAAAGCACAAAGGGTTTGGGTACAGGTTCTTTCCATGAGTGCCTCGTTTTCATAAAACCCTGTTAACACTCTCATGAAGCAGACAATGAAATTGAAACTTGTAAGAAGACAACCTGGCTTATGCAGCAGATGGTTTATGACTATGGAATACACTGCCCAAAAGGATTAAAAGATATTTAAATGTAGATCAAGGCTCATCTTGTTATTTTAGCTTTCTTTTGAAAGCAACTTTCATAAAAATAAGTATTAAAAAAGTGGAGTTGAAGTTAGAAAAACAAAAAGGCAAAGGAAAAAAGAAAAATTAGTAGTCTCTGTTGAAAATGGTTTCTCAAACTAAACAGATTACCAGTTTGACCTATTTACCTCCTTATAGGTGAACTCCCATGATCCTGAACCTGCAGGAAGACTGGAAAAAAGCAAAGTACACTTTATTGCATAGGCATGAGCAGCAGACAGGGGGCAAAATATAAATTGTCTTTGCTGGCTCTGCTGAGTCTTAGCAAGAAGACTCCAGTACCTTAGTGCTGGATATACTTAGAAACGTTGAGAGATGGCCCATAGGACCTTGAAGCTGAGGATTTAGCAGAAGTGGGGGGGGGGGGAGGGGGGAAGGAAGGATTTAAATGGATTATGTGGGTGCTGGGACTCAGGCAGAAGGAGGTGGAGATAACTTTGGCAGGTCCAGTAAATGAGAAGAGGTAGAGATGATAAATGGAGTCCTGAAGCCTCCTCAGATTACATTATCTGGGTGGGAGGCAGGTGTGAATTACTGGCGAAGTGCAGGGTCTAAAGAGATTTTTGTGTTTGCTGGTGTAAGATAAGCTCCCCTTTATGTGACACAGTCACAGTGGTGGAAATGCTTGGAGCAATATCGACCCACATACACATTATGCGAAGGGGGGGATAATTCTCAATGTGAAAAGAGAAGGAACCTTTAGTGTCTCACTAGAGACTTGGTGAAGCAAAGCAGGACAGCAGGAAGATCAACCTTGGCATACGGAGGAAAGAGTCATTAGTCACCATGCCAAAGACAATCTTACTATAATGGGAAGGACTGAAAGTAGTGTGAAGATGACTGAGGAAGCTGCCTGTAGAGCAGAGAGACATGCTGCAAATGTTGCTAGAAATCAATCACATACTCATGGTGTCAACAGGTTTTCAATCTCATTGCCAAGACTTCTCTTTAAAAATACTTTTGCAACTGTTTTCAAATCAATCTGATTTGTATTTCTCAAGGGGTAAGAATCTGTTCAGTGGCTCTGACTCCATTGTCATGTCTTCCCTGTTTTGCTATGTTTTTTATCTTGTCATAGAATCAGCCAGGTTGGAAGAGACCGCCAAGATCGTCCAGTCCAACCTAGCACCCAGCCCTGTCCACTCATCTAGACCATGGCACTAAGTGCCTCATCCAGGCTTTTCTTGAACACCTCCAGAAACGGTGCCTCCACCACCTCCCTGGGCAGCCCATTCCAATGCCAATCACTCTCTCTGGCAACAACTTCCACCTAACACCCAGCTTACACTTCCCCCAGCACAACTTGAGATTGCATCCCCTTGTTCTGTTGCTGGTTGCCTGGGAGAAGAGACCAACCCCCACCTGGCTACAACCTCCCTTCAGGTAGTTGTAGACGGCAGTGAGGTTTATTTGCTTCCCCTTTGACCACTAATCAAGAGGGTAATCACTGTTACCCTTACAGTAAATCAAAGCGAGCAGCTTAAAGCCAGGTTTATCAGAAGCTCTGTCAGAATTTGTCAGCAAAATAGAAAATAAAGTCAATGACTTTCTAATTAAGAATGACAAATTATGTCTCTATATTAAGCCACTATATTAACTCTCCATGCTAAGGCTAATTAATGTCATTGCCACAATAGAAAACTAAAAAAGCAAAACCCAGTAACTGTTTCCCTCCTTTGACACTCACACTCCAGATTTCAGAACTCACTGCAAGTCAAGCAGACACTTTCTGCTTTGTGTTTTAAGGAAAGTTAACTGCCTGTTCTCAAGGAGTTCCAGACTCATTTGTCTTTTCTCTTGCACTGTATTCACACCAGTAAATTCAGTGGAAGAGGATTAAGTGTTTTGCTACTAATTCAGAGCCTTATTACTGGAAGTGATGGCATTCATGCATGTCAACTGCTTTATAATCCTACAGACATAAACTGAAGTCAGATGCAAGGTGGTGACTGCAGAGATTGTCCCAACATTGCCATCCAACAGGACTCTATTACCTGAGGGGAGGTTGTAGCCACTTGGGGGTTGGTCTCTTCTTATTCTCAGGCAACCAGCAACAGAACAAGGGGACACAGTCTCAAGTTGTGCTAGAGGAAGCGTAGGCTGGATGTTAGGAGGAAGTTCTTCACAGAGAGAGTGATTGGCATTGGAATGGGCTGCCCAGGGAGGTGGTGGAGTCACCATCCCTGGAGGTGTTCGCGAAAAACCTGGATGAGGCACTTAGTGCCATGGTCTAGTTGACTGGCTAGGGCTGGGTGCTAGGTTGGACTGGATGATCTTGGAGGTCTCTTCCAACCTGGTTCACTCTATGAAATAACTTCAGTCACTTCACTCTTCTCCCTCTTTTAAGCCATGAACCTTAACCACGCACAGGGGCCGGGTGTGTGCTTCAGCATCTTGACGCATTCTCAGAGGGCTCCAACCACTAAATCCCCCCACAAGCTTAAGTAGCTAGCTCGTTTTATTCCAAACACTCCTTGCAATCCACCCACACCACGAAGAGTAATTCCCTCCACATGAAATCAAATTATATTTAATGGTGAAATTTAATTATGGCCCAGCAATGGGTAATTTTTTGAATGCCATAGATTAGATGGATTAATCAGATGCTCAGGAGGTAGGCGGCTGATACTGAAAAGGCAAAATTTGTTTGCACTGCGTGTAGAGACAATTCTGAAACTGCCAGCCAAATCAGAAAGGGAAGGATTTGCATTGGTACTTTTAATGAGAAGTAGATTAGTAGAAGCTGTGCAGTTCAAAACAAAATAAAACCCCCAAACCAATCGCCCTTCTCAGCCAGGCAGAGGAGCGCAAGAGCAGTGCAGCTTTTTAATAAGTACAGCATCACTAGATGCTGACAGCTTCAATATTATCTCATTATAGATGTATAATAATTAGTTGGGTAATTCAGCTTTCTGAGGAACATTATTAAGCATATTAGAATTGCAATCGGCTCAGGAAGTCAGATTTCTAAATACACTGGAGCCGATGTCTGCTTCTGTACACTGCAACTGGGGGAAAAAAAGTACCTGTGGAGGTAAGACAACACCACACAGGTAATTTAGGGACCTCAATCCAGATTTTTCTTTAGTTTATGTTAAAGGTGATTCTCCCCCTTTGCTCTTGTGGGACCCTGCCTGGAGTACTGTGTGCAGTTCTGGAGCCCCCAACACAAGAAGGACATGAAACTGTTGGAGCGAGCCCAGAGGAGGCCATGAAGATGCTCAGAGAGCTGCAGCAGCTCTGCTATGAGAGTTGGAACTCTGCAGCCTGGAAAAGAGGAGACTTGGAGTGGGCTCCCAGTACCTGAAGGAGGCCTATAGGAGGGCTGGGCAGGGACTATTTGCAAGGTCGTGTAATGACAGGACAAGCAGTAATGGATTTAAACTAGATGTTAGGAAGAAGTTCTTTGCAGTGAGGGTGGTGAGACACTGGCACAGGTTGCCCAGGAAAGTTGTGGCTGCTCCCTCCCTGGAGGTGTTCAAGGCCAGGCTGGATGAGGCCTTGAGCAACCTGTTCTAGTGGGAGATATCCCTGCTTATGACAGGGCATTGGAACTGGATGAGCTTTGAGGTCCCTTCCAACCTATACCACTCTATGAATTAGAACTGTTTCCAGCTCCACAACAGGGTGAGACCCCAGTATAAAAGCAGTCCCTGCCCCAGAAACAGCATGCAGCAGGGGCAGGAGGTGACCCAGACTGTTGCAAGGAGAGCAGAGCAACAGCAGCCTCATAGGATGAAGGCAGAGGAGTGTGTATATAATTATATTCGTGTCCTGATTATATAGCCAGATGACTCAAACACATGTTGCTGCTGTTCTTAGCAGCACAGAAAATTTAGACCACATCAGTCACCAAAAAAAAAACAAACCCTAACCAAAACATAATGGCTGTAATCATGCTGGTTTGTAAGCAAGACACATTGTCACCTTGGTGAAAATCCACTTCATTAGGAAACACATCAATGTGACATTTTCATTTAATCCTAACAACTGTATAATTAGTAATTACAGTAGCTACAGAAGCAAAATCCCAGAGAGGCTGGAATCTCAGTTGTATTCTTTCCAGTTTCCCAGGTACTTGCTCTTTTCCTGGGTAAAGTGATTCAAACCCTAATTATTTTTAAGAAATCAGGACTTTAGAAGGTCTGCCACAGTCACTGAAAATTCTTCTGTCAGGCTTAAACCCAAGAACTATGAATCATAGAATCAACCAGGTTGGAAGAGACCTCCAAGATCATCCAGTCCAACCTAGCATCCAGCCCTAGCCAGTCAACTAGACCATGGCACCAAGTGCCTCATCCAGGCTTTTCGCAAACACCTCCAGGGACAGAAACTCCACCACCTCCCTGGGCAGCCCATTCCAATGCCAATCACTCTCTATGTGAAGAACTTCCACCTAACATTCAGCCTATACCTCCCCTGGTACAACTTGAGACTGTGTCCCCTTGTTCTGTTGCTGGTTGCCTGGCAGAAGAGACCAACCCCCACCTGGCTACAGCCTCCCTTCAGGTAGTTGTAGACAGCAATGAGGTCACCCCTGAGCCTCCTCTTCTCCAGGCTGAACAACCCCAGCTCCCTCAGCCTCTCTTCATAGGGTTTGTGTTCCAGCCCCCTCACCAGCTTTGTCACCCTTCTCTGGACACATTCCAGGACCTCAACATCTCTCCTGAGTTGAGTGGCCCAGAACTGGACACAGTACTCAAGGTGTGGCCTGACCAGTGCTGAGTACAGGGGAGGAATAACCTCCCAATAGACTTTCTGTATAAAATTTTCATACTGTAACAATTCAGCTTGTCCAGGTCACACCCTGAAGCTGTCAATATATTGAACATACACATCACAGAGTCACAGAATGTCAGAGGCTGGAAGGGACCTTGAAAGCTCATCCAATTCAACCTCCCTGCCAGAGCAGGATCACCTAAACCAAATCACACAGGAATGCATCCAGGTGGGTTTCGAATATCTCCAGAGAGGGAGACTCCACAACCCCCTGGGCAGCCTGTTCCATGGTTCTGTCACCCTCACAGTGAAAAAAAATTCCTCCTCATGTATAAATAAAACCTCCTGTGTCTCACCTTCCACCCATTGCCCCTTGTCCTGTCATCACCAAGCAGAGTCTGGCTCCATCTTCCTGGCACTCATCCCTTACATATTTATAACCATGAATGAGGTCACCTCTCAGGCTCCTCTTCCCCAAGTAGCACCGCCCCAGCTCCCTCAGGTTCTCCTCGTAACAGAGGTGTTCCATTCCCTTCATCATCTTTGTGGCTCTGTGCTGGACTCTCTCAAGCAGTTCTATGTCCCTCTTGAACTGGGGGCCCAGAACTGGACCTCAGTCCTCCAGATGTGGCCTCATCAGGGCAGAGTAGAGGGGCACAATGATATTGCTCAGCTTTGGACTAAATCCTGATGCGTTAATAACTAAGCATAGAATCATAGAATCAATGAGGTTGGAAGAGACCTCCAAGATCATCCAGTCCAACCTATCACCCTGCCCTATCCAATCAACTAGACCATGGCACTAAGTGCCTCATCCAGTCTTTTCTTGAAGACTCCCAGGGACGGTGCCCCCACCACCTCCCTGGGCAGCCCATTCCAATGGGAAATCACTCTCTCTGTGAAGAACTTCTTCCTAATATCCAGCCTATACCTACCCTGGCACAACTTGAGACTGTGTCCCCTTGTTCTATTGCATAATTCTCACTGTTAGTGATTATATGGCTAATAGCATCTATGCTAATTTAAATCTGCCTTCCCCCATTTAAGCTTTTGGTTACTTCAAATATTTAATTTAAATTAGTGAAATAAAGCTCCTTTTTGTTCTAATCAGTTGAGGATTGTTTGAACTGTACTCATTGCAATTAGCAAAGCTCCATTTTCAGCAGTTGGGGGGGGGAGAAAAATTGAAATTGTCAGCCCCACAACTCAACTTTTTGGTGGTTTGTTTCCCAGAATTACAGGATACTTTGGAAGGAAGAAGGATTTCAGATGCATTTCAAATTTGTCAATATTTGCACTCATTACTTGGTTTGTTCTTTCTGCTGCATCAAACAGATTATACATTTAGAGTAGAAGTGGAAGCAGAGGGGTTGGTGTAACTTCCAAGTACTGAAGTAACAAGACAGAATACAGAAGACAGAAGGAGAAGTGGATGAAAAATGGGTTAAGCTACACCTATTATGCTCAGCATAGTGGTCTGAAAATACAAAAAAGAAATACCATAAATGCCATTTTTTTATAAAGGTTTCACATTAAAATTGGCATTTTGAGACCCTTTTGTGGCGTTAACGCTGAAGAATGGCAGTGAGAGCCTGAAGTAACCTTCAGCTAACTTTCAAGCTTCCATTTAGGTGTGAGACAGGCTGCTGAAGCATGTCTCTTTCTGCTTTAATCCTCTTTCAGCTGTCCCTCTGAATAAGTAGTTCCAGGGTCCTGTTGAACTACAAAGTGCCTTTAAACCTGAAGCTGAGACTCGTACATAAGGTTTTGGACCTGGCTGCATGCCTTGAACAACTCTGCACTTGTTTGACTGTGAAGTAACATCTAGGATTTGGAAGTATATAGGTGCATTTCTGCCAGAGGAAACTAGGTGCAGACAGACACTGAATGCATACTTATCTACCAAAAAATGACTCTCCATTAGAAGTAAGGTGAATGAGAAGTAAGGTCTAGGGAGGCTTTTCTCCCCCTCTACTCTGCCCTGGTGAGATGACACCTGAAATACTGTGTCAAGTTTTGCACTTCCCAGTCCAAGAGGGACAGGGACCTGATGGAGAGAGCCCAACAGAGAGCCACAAGGATGATTGGATACTTCAGCATCTCCTCTATGAAGACAGACTGAGAGGCCTGGGGCTGTTTAGTCTGGAGAAGAGAAGACTGAGAGGAGATCTGATCATTGTGTACAAATATCTGAGGGGTGAGTGTCAAGTGGCTGGGGCAAATCTCTTTTCGATGGTCAGCAGCAATAAGACAAGGAGCAACAGCTACAAACTGGAGGACAGAGAAACTTCTTTACAGTGAGGGTGACAGAGCCCAGGAACAGGCTGCCTGGAGAGGTTGTGAAATTGCCTTCTCTGGAGACTTTCAAAACTCACCTGGATGTGCTCCCATGTGAACTACCCTCGGTGATCCTGCCCTGGCAGGGGCTTGACTCAGTCTCTGGAGGTCCCTTCCAACATGAGAGGTCCTGTGATCTGTGAAAGGATACCTATACTGGAGGTATTATGGATGACTTAAACACCTATTAAATTTTGATCCTTAAAGCCAAACTGTTCTTGTTTTGGCACTCAGTATATGCAGCTATTCTGTTTTGTACATACTAAATATACCCATGCATAAAATCCTATGAATCTTCATTGAAATGCAGAACCCTTTAAAACTTACTTTAATATCAGATTTGTTCTATTATGGCCTGTGAAAAATACATATAGGAAGATTTGACAGGCTGCTCAAAGCACAAAAGAACATAAACCAGCAAATCTGTGGTTGAGAATGAGTGTCCATT